>NC_136059.1:888805659-889334456 GCF_964261635.1 Lissotriton helveticus
ATTTCTTTTTTCTATTAATTATTATTTTTTTAGGTTTTATTGTTAACAATGAGACAAGCAGTATAACATACATTGCATCACCTACAACCCTGGTCAGGCCAGCTACTTGTCCAGGAATGAGAGATCTAAAAGAGCAGTACAGTTGAGACACAGCAAGTCTCCTATAACTACATTAAGCCGGCCGCATTGATATAGCAAATGCAGAATTGAAAACATTGCTCTAGGGGACATCAATATATATGGTACAACCAATACTCCCTCGCCCTGACTGATATGTAATGCATAAGGGATGCCCTGAATCCCTTGGGCATATGGCAGTAGATAGCAGAAGCTATGTCACAGCCTGCCACCCGACCATGGGAGTGCGATTGGTATTACGTTAATAGTGGCTGTACAGCCTCGTATGCAGAGGCATCAAGAAACCTATTGAGGTTTGTGAACTAAGAAAAAACAAAATAAGTTCCTACAGGTCAGGGAAAGTTCTGTCTATGCTATGGTGGCGAGGTGCGGAGTCACACAATGAGCAGGGGAGGATGGGGCCCAGGCCCTGGCAGCCCTTGTGGTGGGTTGCAGGGCAGCCGAGGGAAGGCGCAGATCACTGGGGCCCGAAAATCTGGAGTGCTCTAAGATTGGGGGGGGGGGGGTTGAAGCATGTGAATTGTATGCAAGTGAGATAGTGTATGAGTGTCGGCCATATCCGCTGGAAGTTCTTATTGGTGTGTGACAGCCGCTCCATTGCCAGAAGATGCCACATCCTAGCGAATCACTGCACCACTGATGGGGGCGACTTTTGTCTCCAAGCACAGGTGATGAGCTGCAGTGCGGCCAGTAGTAGATGACTCGCTAATGCCCAGTCGGTGTGGGTCATAACGTCAATGCCAAATGGGCGTATGCCTAAGACAGTGGCGGCAGGTATGCCTGGGAGCGGGAAACCCAAAATACCCATAATGTGGCCAAAGATCTCCTTCCAAAAGGTTGTAATGACCTTGCAGGACCATAAATGTGGCAGAGTAAAACCTCATGTCCGCAGCACGGACAGACGTTGGGGACCGTGCAGTAGATACCTGCTAGATGGGCGGGGTAAGATACCAGTGGAAATCAATTTATACGCAGCTTCTCTCGCCACAATACTGTGATAGGTTTTTAGGGATGTCTTGCCATAGTGTTTCCCATTGTTTAGTACTTATGCCCCCAGTGTTATCCTCTTGCCACGCAACCTGGTAGTCATGTGTAAGGGCTGAGGTTGAGTGTGGCAGTACCTGATAAGTTCTGGAGACCAGCCTTTAGAGCCATCAAAGGTGCACACTGCTTCTCAAAAGGGGTGAAGGGGCATGCTGCTGCCGCTTACATCCCAGCATGCATTGCCCAATGCCGCAGTTGGAGGTATTGGTTGCGGGTAGTGGCAGGGAGAGCAAACTCCGCCCTACATTTCTCAAAGGTCTTGATGGTGTCTCCTTCAAAATAGTTACTGATTGTCCGGCAATCCTCTTTCGCCCAGTGGCGGAAAGCGAGTGTTGGCAGGCCGGGGGAAATGCCAGATTACGTGCTATGGGTGTGTTGGGAGATGGGAAGGAAGTGAGTCCCCTCTTCAATGCAATTCTGTCCCAGATATATAATACCGTCTAAGTCGGGGCTGCAACATAGGCACTGGGCGGGCGGGCTTGTTTGGGCAGCCAAGCCAGGTCCCACAGGGGCCGGCATGCTACTACCTGGTCCATGTGGAACCAGTGCTTTTCACTTTTGCGCACCACCAACTCGCAGATGTATCTCAGGGGAGCTGCCCAGTAGTATTCCAACAGGTTTGGACACAGCAGCCCACCCCTGTCACAGTGCTGCATCAGTGGGTAATGACTATGCAGGGAGGCTTCCAATTCCATATGAAGGAACGTAAATCTTTCTGAAGACGTTGAATGTCCTCCTGCGGGATTGATGTGGGTAGTGTCTGAAAGACGTAGAGAGCCTGGGGAAGTATTTTCATTTTGATAGCATTAACACACCCTAACCAATAGATATAGGTGGGTTTCCATCACTGCAGGTCTGCCAGGTTTGTATAACAAAGGGGATACCAATTAGCGCAAGACCATGAGTAAAGATTAGAGGTAATATAAAGGCCCAGATATTTAATAGAGACAGGTGACCATTGGAAGGGAGTGACATCCTTCAATGTCTTGGCCTCTGCGGTCGGAAGGATAAGGTTGAGAACAAATGACTTAGTCATATTGACCTTAAAGCCAGTGATAGCTGCAAAGGACTGTAGGTTGTCTATGACATTAGGGAGTGAGGCCGCGGGCTGAGCAAGAGTGAGAAGGGGGTAGTCAGCGAATAGGTTGATCTTATGCTCCTGCCCCCAAAGGAGATACACCATATCCCTTCTGAAGCCCAAACACGGTTAGCCAATGGTTTTACTGTCAGTGCTAAGAGAAGGGACGAAAGCAGCACCCCTTCCGCATGCCACAACCCAGGGGGATGAGGCTTGTGGTCCTCCCATTCACTCAGACACAAGCAGTTGGAGTGACATAAGATGCCATGATTTTGGAGACAAAAGTCTGTCCCAACCCAGTCTTGTGGAGCACCGCCAGAGATATGTCCAGTCCTCCCTGTCAGATGCCTTCTCTGCATCTAGCGAGAGAAGACAAGCAGGTATGTCGAGTCTTCAGACTTTCTTAATTAAGTGGTAGGGATTCCCAGTCGTATTCAGTAAGGTATTTGTGAAGCTTGGTGGGAGAGAGGTCTTCGCGGGGATACAGTTGCTGATAATAGGCTCGGAAAGGCCTCCTGCTTGTCTCACTCCATGGTTACACAACCCTCGTGGGCCACCAGCAGTTTAGCAATATGAGACTTAGTAGGCTGGTGGCATGGTTTATGCGCCAGCAGCTTTCCCATTTAGTCACTCCCCTCGTAGTATCTTTGGCATAGGGACAGTAAGTATGGGCGAATTTTGTGGATCTGTGGTCTGCGAATTCGCGCGAAATCGCAAAAAAGGCTGCTAATTCATGGATTTTCCCGCGAAATCGGGGATTTTTTTGCGATTTCCATCTACTCAACTGGAGTACTTTCTACTGGCTAATCAGTAAGTGCTACCTCGTTGGATAAATGTATAGTGTTTTTCCTACACTGCAGCTGCGTAAAGGGCCAGAAGATTTGTCTCCACTGACCATGTGTGCCTGCAACTTTGCCACCGCGCCAAAAGGCGCCAAGGTCCCTTGAGTGAGCTGTCCATCATAGTTTGGAAAGGGCGGGAAGATGTTTGATACCGCTAGTGTGTGGTGCGGGGCTTCTATGCGTGTTCACATGCCTCTTGTGTATAAAGGGTCAGAGAGCGAGCAGAGCAGCAGGTGAGGAGAAAGCAGCCTCCTGGTCACAGGAACAGGGATTGCGCTCGAGAAACTCAGGGATGCAAAGACCTCCCTCGGGTATTACAGATAATTTTTGACAAAAGATATGGGGTTAAAGCACACTTGCCCAGCCTCGACCGTGCTCACTAATGTTTTGGGCTGATTAAAACGTTACTGAATTTGAGCTTCAACTCGGGCACCTGCTTTATTTATATCTGTAAGTGCTTCCTGTTGAGGTTTAATTTTTGTTACAGGAGCCTCGTACCAGAATGAACCCTGCCCTGCATAGTTATCCACGAAGATACCACCGTTTTGTGCAATACCTCTACTCAACTGGAGTACTATTGGCTAATCCAGTAAGTGCTACCTCGTTGGGTAAATGATAGTGCTTTTCCTACACTGCAGCTGCGTAGGGCCAGAAGATTTGTCTCCACTGACCATGTGTGCCAGTAACTTTGCCACCGCGCCAAAAGGGCACAAAGGTCCCTTGAGTGAGCTGTCCATTATAGTTGGAAAAGGGCGGAAAGACGTTTGATACCGCTAGTGTGTGGTGCGGGGCTTCTATGCGTGTTCCCATGCCTCTTGTGTATAAAGGGTCAGAGAGCAAGCAGGGCTGCAGGTGAGGAGAAAGCAGCCTCCTGGTCACAGGAACGGGGATTGCGCTCAAGAAACTCAGGGATGCAAAGACCTCCCTCGGGTATTACAGCTAATTTTCAACGGCAGATATGGTGTTAAAGCACACTTGCCCAGCCTCGAACGTGCTCACTAACGCTTTTGGGCTGATGTAAACGTTACTGAATTAGAGCTTTAACTCGGGCACCTGCTTTATTTATATCTGTAAGTGCTTCCTGTTGAGGTTTAATTTTTGTGACAGGAGCCTCGTGCCAGAATGAATCCTGCCCTGCATAGTTATCCACGAAGATGCCACAGTTTTGTGCAATACCTCTACTCAACTGGAGTACTACTGGCTAATCCAGTAAGTGCTACCTCGTTGGGTAAATGATAGTGCTTTTCCTACACTGCAGCTGCGTAGGGCCAGAAGATTTGTCTCCACTGACCATGTGTGCCTGTAACTTTGCCACAGCGCCAAAACGCGCAGAGGTCCCTTGAGTGAGCTGTCCATCATAGTTGGGAGAGGGCGGGAAGACCTTTGATACCCCTAGTGTGTGGTGCGGGGCTTCTATGCGTGTTCACATGCCTCTTGTGTATAAAGAGTCAAAGAGTGAGCAGGGCAGCAAGTGAGGAGAAAGCAGCCTCCTGGTCACAGGAACGGGGATTGCGCTTGAGAAACTCAGGGATGCAAAGACCTCCCTCGGGTATTACAGATAATTTTCGACGGCAGATATGGGGTTAAAGCACACTAGCCCAGCCTCGACCAAGATCACTAATGTTTTGGGCTGATTAAAATGTTACTGAATTTGAGCTTCAACTCGGGCAGCTGCTTTATTTATATATGTAAGTGCTTCCTGTTGAGGTTTAATTTTTGGCCCACAGGAAGCACTTACAGAGTTAAGGCAGGTGCCCGAGTTGAAGCTAACTTTGTAACCATTTCAGAATGGCGCCAGCAAGCACTCTGGCAGCTTGCCGGCACCATTCTAAAATGGTTACAAAGTTAGCTTCAACTCGAGCACCTGCCTTAACTGTGCTTCCTGGGGCCAAAAGGAAAAATCCGCCCGGTCGCGAATTCGCAAATTGTTCGGCAATTTCGCGAGATTTGTGGATCGCGAAATTTCTGAAAATTAGCACATTTCGCGAGCGGAGCGGAATTCGCACCGACCGTGCATTGGGCACTTAGTTGGCTGCGTAACAGGGCCAGCTGTCTCTTGGTTTGGCGGGTGGAGGATGCCTTATCCAGGTGCTCCAGCTGCTTAATCTCTTTCGTGAGTTTAGTTTCTACCAACTGTGCTTGTCCTCACACAATTGCTATGGTCGTGATTGTGCCCCTGATAGTAGCTTTAAAGCCATCCAAAAGTGTATGTAGTGAGATTTCAGGCAGAGAGTTGAGTGGGAAGTATTCTACTATGCCCTTATGTATCTCCGCTACATCAACAGGGTCGTGCAATAGGCGTGGGATATGCCCGCTGTCCAGTCTCAACCGAGGGCTACACGCCTGGGGCAGTATCCCAGTCACCATTGGCTTCACTGATGCAATTGAGAATCGCTTCGGGGGAGATCGTGCATCAGGTTGAGGGGTCCAGGGGCCGCTGTGGTCTAAGAGGAGGGGTCCGTTGTTCTACCCAGCTCTCCAGGTGCCCACCGACAGCCCAAGGCCCTCTGTGGCTGGCGTATGGGCGAAGGGGAGCTCCCTCAAGCGGAGTCCCAGTCTCCAGCCAGTGCCACCACTTACCAGAAGGAGTTGAGACTGTCTCCACTCTACAGTGGCCCGCTTCTCTGACTGGCCTCCATGTAGGCCTCTATGGGCCAGTGCTCCGAGTTACTCCTTTCCAGCCCAGGATGTTTGTGCTGGTCAATGGGCTGTGAGGAGATGTCCGGTCCTCTGGCTCACTCAGACAGTCTGTGAGAAGGCAGCTGGCATCCCGGGCTATACCCTGTAGGGGGCAGCGGCATTCGGGCCTGGTCCGGGCCTACTCACGTAGCGGTGCAGCTGTCACCTCAGTCACCAGCCACAGTCACAGCTGTGTGGAGAGCAGCCCCAATCGTCCTTATTAGCAGCAGGAGCCCCCAGGAGAGAAAGGACTCGCTCCCAGTGTGCCAATCAGGAGGAGTTGAGCTTCCCGACTCCGCGAGATGAGGTGGGCGCACTGCGGGCACGGAGAGTAAAATGATGGACGCCGACCCCACCATCAGCCTCAGAAGTCCGGAGGCACTAATTTCAGCAGAGCAGGCCGGAGGGTGTATGAACACTCATTAGCCACGGTTTGATGTGCTTTGGGAGCCGGCAGGAGCACCCCAGGTTAGCCGCAGATGTTCCGGTATGGTGAGAGGCAGCACAGTGGGCCCCAGGAGGACAGAGCATGAGGGAGACATGTCCTACTCCATTGCCTCCCTGGCCATGCCCCGACCTGCATTTCTTAAAACATGAATGACTCCAATGGCTGGCCTTCTCATCTGAAGCCTCAGGTACATAACAGGCTTTCAACAACCTTAGATCTGCACCTGGACTCTGCCATCTGTGAGTCTTCTTTGCCAAGTGGTGCCACCCCAGTTCTAAACCTTTGGATGAGTGATTAGGTGGCTGCCAGCAGAACTGATGCATCTTCTCTGCTGGGCACCACAGCCCCAGGCAGAACTGACACATTTCCTTGGCTCAGCGATGCACCTTTGAGCAGAACCGATGCAACACCAATGTTGTGTGGATTGGACCCATCGCAGAAGACCTACTTCGTGCTTGCAGTTCTTGGAACCTATGCATCTTGGATGGCGCAACGCATCTCCAGCCCAGGTTCTTTCATCTCTCGTGGTATGGCAGCCTCTGCAACACTGCCAGACATCCCATCAAAGCCTTGCAGCTCCTCAGGGCCAAATAATCACCAGCTACAAGCTTAATACCCAGCTCCAGACTTTGCATCTCAAGCTCCTTCAATGGGTCCTCAACGATGATGCAACAGGACCTTGCACCACATCCTTTGCCACATCCCAGAACCAAAGCATTGCCTCCTCTACGCAGTGCATCATCAACACTGATCCATGCCATGCTCTGCAAACATAATTTAAGGCACTTTGTTCAACTGGCCTAACTGGATCCCTGCGCCCCATCATGGTCAGCCTGAACTTATGACATTGTCCCAGTCAGGCGCCACCAGATATCTCCAGTAGGCACTTTGTGCTTTTTGGCGCTATTTAGACCCAAAATATTAAAACTCATGACTCCGGTTTTACTGATTGAATTATTGTAATTTTGCTCTTGTTGTATTTATTAAAATGACTCTATTTTTCTAAGTCTGTTATGGGCTCCTTTTGTGTTTTTTTCTCACTGTTTTACTGTTTTAAGTGTGCACAAATACATTACATATTGCCCATACGTTAAGGCTGACTGCTCTGTTCAACCAAGGGGGTGATCACAAGTTAATTTGGGGTTTCCTTCTGCCTTACCCTGACAAGGATTGAGGTTGGTGCTTGACCAGGGCTTACACCCCAGTCAACCAACAACCCCATTTATTACAAATAAGCTTTGAAATCTTCATTTGGGTTTCTCCAAAGGTAGTAGCAGCCAAATCTGTGGCTGTGAAAATGTGAATTTTAGGACAGTGGTGAATGTATACATTGTTGTATCTTATATTTAACCCCTTGGACGCGGCCGGAATTTTGCCGCAGTCTGGCAAAATCCCACACGGCGCAGATCGGACAGCTCCCGGACGTCCGAGGCACACGCCCACCTCGGCATCATACGGCCGGGGGCTGTCCGATGCATGCAAGTTAAAAGGATGCAAATTACAAGAACTGTAAACAGCATATTGCCTGACTATTACTGCACAACCTCTACTGTTAAAATGTTAAAGTTATGTTTACTGCCTTTTCTTGTAGCATGAAGTTTATTTGTGCTTCAGACATCCGTGTTCTGCAGATGGTGATGATTTTGAGCAACTTTGTACATAGTACAATGATTCCAACTAAAATCTCCGGTATATGTTGTGGAATCCCTACGCTTATGTACAGCCAGCAAAACCCAGACTTCTTTATTACAACTAAGGTATCCATTGCACTCCTGTTAAGTATGTGAACCTTAGTATATTTACGGTTGTGGTCTCTGAGGGCAAAGTGGTGTTAATAGCTAGGTCATTGATGGATAGCCTGAAAGGAGGCAGATGGAAAAATCTATTTTTTGAGTGAGTAAAGTACCACATTTGTGAAGGACCACAGTGTCACATGCCCCAGAAATATGATAAATCTGAACTCCAAGTTACTTTTACATTTCTGACATGTTTGGAATTCACTTTAAAATTTAGCACAAGTTGTCTAGCCTATCTTTGCCTTCCTAAATGATTATTAAAGCTGTGAAATTTGCACATTTTTCTTAACATTGGATTTTGCGGGGTGTTAGAATTGGGATTTCTGGTTGCCTAGGGCTTGCACTTAAGCCAGGCAGAAACTACCACTCTAGTCAGGGCAAGGGATTTACACGCTGAAGATAACCCCTGCTCACCCCCTTGGTAGCTTGACACGAGCAGTCAGGCTGATCCCAGAGGCAATGTGTAAAGCGTTTGCGCAACACACACACAGCAGCAATACACTAGGCACACCACAAAAGGAACACAAGGTTATATATAAAAATAGCATTTGTATTATTCAAAACACATTAGAATAGTAATCACACAATATACACTAGGCACTAGGGAATATTTACAGGGATTATATACACATGACGGGACAGTTGGGTCACTGTCAGACTCAGAACCATCACAAATCACAAATAGTAAAAGCAGAAGACATTCAGTAATTACTAGTAAAACACTGTACTCAGCATTATATCCTGCAACATAAATCATATTATGCAATCAGCATCACATCAGGAGTAAAACACATGCTGTGCCAACCTCATAAGCCTAAACACATTAGGCAATCAGTTCCTCACCAGCATAAACACATTATGCAATAATCTCATAAGCAGAAATCACATTAGGCAATAACCTCACAAGCATAAACACAGTATGCAATAACCTCATAAGCATAAACCTCAGATTAGGGAATAACCTCCTAAACATAAACATTAGAGACATAAATCATGGTGCATAAATCACATTTATCCTAGGCACCACATAAATCACATTAGGGCCTGGCGTCCTACAAACCCAACTGACCCCCTGTCCAACTAGCCTTCCCAGAGGGCTCAAAATGCCCTATGTCCCAAAATGTCAGGGCTGACTGCCACCGCAGCAGAATCCAAAGTGCGCAATTGCGCTGGCACCACTGTGCCTCCTGGGTCCCCACTAGAACTCCTCAAAGGGATCTGGCCTAAACAATCCAGCTGCCGTTAATTTTGTTTCAGCTGTGAAGAAACATTTGGGCACTGGCACTCACTGTGCCCTCTGGGCTCCCACTGGAGCACTCTCAACAAATATGCTAATCGTTGCAGCTGCCCACTCTGGTGCAGCACAGTGGGGAACAAAAGGGGCACTGGCACTCTGGAGCCCCACTCTGGGGCTCTCTAAGCGAAATAGCCCCCAACGTTGGAGAGGCCCGCTCTCTTGCGACTGGAACCAACACGGTGCAACCTTGAGCCTCCAATCACCGGCTCTGGGCAGGACTCTGATCCCTTCCTTGGCTCTCAGGGGCAGGCTCGGCGGCGTCTCTAGAGCCCCCACTCATCAAGAAGTCTCTCACCTTCTGGCCCCCATGGGGCTCGCTCTCACTCAGGGGAGCCCTGCGCAGGCAGGTGTCGACCTTCGGGACTCCTCCGAACCCGGGAACAACTCGGTCATCCTGGCTTGCAGACATGGATAGGCTACCGCCATCCTTGCCGCTGCACATGCTTTGCCCCAGACCAGGCAGACGCACCTGGCTTCTGATTTGGGCCGGCGGCTCCTCTCCTTGGCCGCAATGCGGGGTGAGCATCCGCCTATGGGCACCATAATGCGAGCAGGGCACCCGCTGCTAAAATATTCATAAAGCAGGGTAGGTTCCACAATACGGGATGGGCTACCGCTGGGCTCCTGTTGGAGAAAGCAGCAAATGAGGGGGACGGGGGAATCCCCATGTCGGTATTCCCTCTAAAAGGACTGCAGCTCCATGCTGCGAAGCCCACGCTCTCCTCTTCTGGGCAAGTAAAAGAAAAGCGCCCTCAGGGCGCAATAGTCTTTCATGGTCCATGGGGCATAGCTGGGCCCAGGGAGACGAGCACACAGGGCCCTCCAGCAGGGAGGCAAACCCTCATGGCGGTTCCTCCTGGGCCCCCAGCAGCCGAAAGCCACCCCAGCAACCCCAGGAACAGCACAACTTACGGGGTCACAGCCCCAATATTGATATGGTTTATTCTCCTTTGTCTGCAGTACAGGGCTGGGGGGACCAGCAAAAACTAGCTCAGGGGGAATTGGAGCACTCTGTTTACCAGGCTCCTCTTCCACTGTGTCAGGTGGGGACTTGTCATCAGACACAGAGCAGAGCCAGCATTGTACAGGGCAGGCACAATCCTATTTAGGGTCAGGGGACTACTAGTTCCACTACTCCAAATGCAGATGTCCCATTCAGCCTAGTGCTGACTCACCCTACCCCTTCCGGAGCCACACACAACTCCCCAGCCCCTGTCACTCAAAGGCCAGACCTGCAATTCACATCAGGCACACAGACACATAGGACACAGAAATGCCAACTTCTAAATGTGGCATTTCTAAAATAGTTATAATAAATCTGCGCACACCATTGCACAGCTTTTATTATTACAATTCCAACTATACTAAACTTGACGATGCTGCTCCTCTCATATCAGAATTATCACTGAAACACTTATCAGGGAATCCCGAATGCATTCCTGCCTGTGGGAGGGCAGCCCCACAGTAGTGAGAAACTAAAATGGCTGTTTGTCACTACCAGGGCATGTCACACACTCAAGGTACATGTCCTACCTTTAACTTGCAATGCACCCTGCCCATAGGGCTAGTTAGGGCCTACCTTAGGGGTAACTGACATGCAGTAAAAGGGGGGTCACAGACAGGACACACACTTTAGGTACCACGTCACAGCAGTATGAACACTGCACGCACAGGAACTGCAATGGCAGAGGCCTGAGATAGGTTTGCAAGACTACTTTGATGGGTGGCGCAATCAGCGCTGCAAGCCCACCAGTAGCATTTAATTTACTAGCCCGTGGTATATGAGATACCACTTTACAAGGGACTGACAGGAATATTAAATAGGCCAAATAGGTGTAGACCGCTCTTGCCATATGTAACACGGAGAGCACACACACTTTACACTGGACAGCAGTGCTAAAGTGCCCAGAGTCCTAAAACCACCAACACTATGTCAGAGAAAAGGCTAGGAGAAAGGCAAAAAGTTTAGGGATGATCCTGTAAAAAGGGCCAAGTCCAACATGGTGTATGTGATTTTATCTATTGTTTCCACAATGCAGTATGGGGTGACCTGAAAATATCTTTTAAGGGCAGAAAATGTCTTTGACATTTTGTCCTCAACCCGGATTAGTTGCCTCGACCTCATGTGTCCATTTAAACGTGAAGTATCCCATATGATATTCATATCAGATACATCCAAGTTAATTTTTCAAAATCTCTCACTACCTTAATTTCTTCCTTATCAGCCCATTCACGACTAGGCCAGTAATTAACAGTAGACATTCTGGGAACAGAGCACACCTGTTGGTAATCCCTAGACAGAATGTTGCTCCCTGGCATCTGGTATATGCGGGAGGTAGGGGTTGTTTGTGATGAAATCCGAACACAAACTATCTTTATAACTGTAATTTTCCCAAAACTCAAGCACACATTCAAAACTACAATTAAATAACTGGGTGTAGAGTGAATACCCGAACAGCCTTTTCCAGCAGTTTTGGCATCTGTCACTTATTCTTTTTAGCACAGAAGTCTTTCTCAGTTTTCTCCAAAGCACTGATGCAAGATCCTTTCTTGGACCTCATAGATGAAGCACTTTCATATTTCAATTTCAATACAAAAACAACACCATAAAAGCACAAATTAAAAAACACAATTCATACTTTTAAAATTTCAACACCAGCGGAACATAACAAAATAAGCATAGCTAGCCCAACTAACATTAGATTGCTAACATATAAAGAAGAACTCCCTCCTTTATGCATTTCATTACACATACTTTCTATTTCACTGGGAGGGAGAACAAGCAACGGGCCAGTCATACATTCCCTCTGTTGTTCCTTAAACGCATTACAACTCTTAAAAAATGTACAGTATAATACAGCGTAAAAATCTCAGATGAGAGTTTCAAGTATAATAGGGCCACTTTAGCCTGCCTAAACCCAGCTTTTTTCAGGATTCTTTTTAAATAATATTTCCTAGGGTGCATAAAAAACTGGCATAAAAGTACAAAATGAAGGGTATCCTGCGAAGATCGATGATTGCAGCCGCGGGGACCCTTCTGCTCCACCGTCTTAGTAAAACCTGCTGGGACTGCCAGACTGTGGTGTAAGAAATCCAGCCTGAAACGCGTCATAAGGAATCTGTCCTGGGGGCTGTGGGTGAGATATAGATAAGGTTCCATGCCCAAACAAGATTTAGTTAAAATATGCGTTCTCACCACAAGATTTGTTATTTCACAATCTTCCCTACAGGAACCCAATTGTTTCAAAAACTCCCCCTTGACCATGACCTTATCTTTGGCCAACAATTTGGTTGGGTGAGTGAACAACTCGAGATGACCCAGGGCCTTAAAAGATTCCCTGACATAAATGAGCCATGGTATGTTCATTCCTTTATCCCTTGCCATACAGTCCTTTATAAGTTCTCTTGTCAATGAGGCCTCAGGGTTAGTCCAAATTTGTAACCCAGCAACTGATGGGCTTTGCTTTTATCCTGTCACTAATATAAACAGCGCCCAGTTCTTCGTGAACAGTGAAGCCCAGGGTACTTTGTGGCACTTTTAACAATGGTCTAAAAAATGTATTTTCTTCAATTTGAAGGGATTTAGAATCCGCAAAGCCCCATACCTCACCGTAGAGCACTTTGGCGAAGCATATAGAATTGTAGAGGTGCAGGATCTGATCCGGGGACCAGCGGCCCAACCTATGGGCGTAATTCATGATTGCACCCGTGCTTCTGGTGAGGCTACACCATTTTTCTTCCAGCAAGGGTTTAAAGCTGAGTCTGGAGTCGACCAGTATCCCCAGGTATGTGAAGGACTGAACTTTTTTGATACAGTGTGCCCCAATCATATATTTGTAGTTCTTTTTGGGTGCCTTTCCTACCTCCATTATGTATGATTTGGCCAAATTTGCTGACAGGTCCAGCCCCTCCATGAAATGGACAAACCCATCTAACAGTCTTTGGAGACCCCGGGGAGTTCGGGCCAGCAGTACCGCATCATCTGCATATAGCAGGACCCGAACCCCCCTGGCCCCTATCCTAGGTGAATCCACTCCCAGCCCGGCCAATGCTTTTTCAAGCCCATTAATGTACACAGTGAATAAAAAGGGCGCCAGGATGCAGCCCTGTCTAACTCCCCGTGTGCATGAAAACTCGTCAGTCATGCTGCCCTCTTCATTATACCGGACCTGGGCAACGGTGTTCCGATGTAGGGATCTCAAAATGTTAACTAGACCAATCTCCACTCCCAACTCCTCCATGAGTTCCCATAGTTTTGAGCTGTTCACATGGTCAAATGCCGCCGTCAGATCCATAAAGTCCAGATACACGGTCTCTTGGCTACAGATCGTGTATTTGGCCGTCAGGAGATACAAGTTGAGGAATTGATTGGTTGTAGAGTGACCGACCCTGAACCCATACTGTGTGTCCGTAATGATATTATTTTCTTCTGCCCAATTTAGTAAGCGATTAAGTATAGCCCGACCCAGGACTTTCATAGACACATCAATGAGGGAGATAGGTCGGTAACAAGACGGGCTCTCCCTATCGCCCTTTTTAAAAATTGGTACAATAGTTGCTGTTGACCAAGATGCGGGCATGCCTGTGCTAACTGCAGCATTTAAAACCCTGGTCAATATTGGAACCCAAAAACAAATCAGGCGGGACCCCATCTGGCCCCAGCGCTTTATTGCTAGTTAATCCCTCCACACCCGTCTTGATTTCCTTTAGTGTGAAAATGATTTGTTCTTCCCTTCCTTGGGCCTCCTTTGATGCTGGCCGATCATCTAGGGTAGTATAATTATATAGGCCGTTAAAATGCTCAAACCATGACCCCGGCAAGATATGATTTACTATCTTTGGCTTTCCCCTATCTTGGAAGCATGGGTCATTAATCACCTTCCAGAATGCCGTCATATTTTTTGTCTCCGCTGCTTCCCTTAAGTTCTCCCGGGCCTGCTGTTGAAGATGGGATTTACGGCTCTTAACTGTCTCTTTGAAATGGGCTCGACATGCCATAACCCTATTTTTATTCCTGGGACAGGTTTTCAGTGCCAACTTCAACTCTCTCAGGGCCTTGGAGCAAACCTGATCAAACCACCCCTGTGCCGCCGTACCTTTTTTCCAGGCTTGGCCCTGAGCAATCCATCAATGTATGTTGTTACGCCTACATAGGCCTTGACTAGATCGACCCCCTCTACTTCCGGATTCAGGCACTTCCACACATGGCGATGGTCATCCGCCATTAGTGCTCCATAGAAGGCATCAATGTCCATCTGGGACCATCTCAGCCTTCTCCCCTGGTCAACCGGTGTTAACACCCCATTCTCACCCTGCTTTGCTTTGGGTATTATCCTAGTGGGGTCCCTCAATTCCATGACAACGGGGTTATGATCACTAAAGGCACTCGGCTCTATTTCAAACCCTATGACCTCTTGGTTCAATGGGATTGAGACTCAAATAAAATCTATGACTGAGTCGCAACCTCTGCCTTTAAAGGTTAGGCACACCCACCCCGACTCCCCTCCTTTCAATAGATCCAGTGTGTGTTTTAACGCATAGGTTCCCAGCACCTTTTCAAGTTCTTTTCCCTCTATAGTGTGCTCTAGGTGGGGGCCCTTTTCCAATGGGCAAGATGACCAGTTGCCCCTACTGGTTTTCACGTTAGGACAGAGGAGAGAGTTGAAATCTCCTGCAAGCACCACCTGTGACGTGCGTCCCTCCTGGTCTGCCTCCCCGGCCAACCTCTTTACCAGTTCTTTAAATCTGATCAGTGGGGACCCTGTCTCTATTGCGTTATAAAAATTCACAAAGAGTATCTTTTGACTTCTCGTGCTGAATTTTAACCCTTGTAGGACCTCCGAATCCCAGCTCATGTCTTCCCATATTCCTTTCAACTTTAAATCCACATAAATGACCAGCCCTCCCTTAGCTCTTCCCACTGACCCTTTTTTTGGCGAAACAAAAAACATTTAAAATGCATCCAGGGCTGACCGCTCTCTGTTCCACTCCCATGTCTCCTGTAAACAAATGACTTGGAAGTTTTTAATGTAAGCCAACCACTCCTGGTTTATTAGTTTAGCTGAGAGGCCCGCTATGTTCCAGGATATCATCTTAATAGTGCCTTGGCCTGGAATAACTATGCTAGACAGTGTCTGACCTCCAATAGGTGGGTGCTGGACTTGCAGTTTCTCTACATCCCCATTTATCTCATTAGGTCTCTCTGGGGGAACAGTAATTGGTGGGCTCACTGTACTTTCTATGTAGACTCCAACTAAATTAGTGTCTGGTATTTTGGCCTTACTGGAACTATCCCCGTAGCCCTGGCTCTCTTTGCGTCAATCGATATCTTCTAGACCCTTGTTGTTCTCTAATGGGGCATAACGATTGTTTGTCAGTGACAAGGCCCCTCCTCCAACGTTGTCACTATAATTACACAGTTCAGTCTCCCTGAGGGGTCTTATCCTTAAATCCCGATAGAAAAACCCCAATGGTAACAATTGGATAGATGTTCTTCTCTCCCCCCCGGTTGCCACCCCTGGAATAGGCGAGCAGCTCCTGTACCAGCCTAGGGAATTTCAAATTTAAGATCACCGTGTCTCCAGCAAAACGCTTTTGCTGGGGCTTATCCAGGATACCCTTCTTGCCATTAAAATTGAACTGGGCATTATTACTTATATATATGGGCTAGCTGCTGGCAAGAGGTCCAGAATGGGCAGGTCCGTCGAATTCCTTCCAAGCCTACCCCCACCAGGCACAGCTAATATCTGGGCCACCACACTGTCCCCTCTGCCTCCTTGAGCCCTCAAACTGTTCGACCGATTTGGGGGTTGCGGTAACTGCCCTCCCTTGTTTTGATTCAGGGTTCTTTCCTCCCCTCTATGCCTCCCATCTTGGTTAGGTCTCTGTGTCTCTACTTGCACATTACCCACTTGGTCAACTTCCCTTTCTCCTTGTTGTAAACCCATGAGCAATGAACCCCCTCGCCCACTAGTTCATCGGGCCACCTTATCCTGAGCTTCTATACGTAAGGGGGTAGCTATACTGGGTGAATCCTTTTTCCGTTCTACCAATAGATTCACTTTTTCCTCTATCACATTAATTTTCGAGTGGAGTGGCGCTAATTGGCTACTGAAGAAAGTTTCCAGCCTTAACCAGAATGCCGAATCCGCCCCCTCGCCCTTCTCCACCCCTCTACACCTGGCACAAGAGGGAGAACCCTCTTCTTCCTGGGAGCCTTTAGTCCCACCCTCCTTTACTATCTCTTTCTTTTTCCCTCTGTTGTTCCCCCATCTTGCGTCCCCCCTCTCCTCCCTTGAGCGAATAGATGTGACTGGGGGGGCACTTACAGGCGCACATGCCCTGCTGGTCGAGTGTTTATCTAAGAGCGCCCTTTTGGACCGGGTTGCCACCTCCTCAATTTCCTTTTGGGTAGCTTCACAGTTATCTAGAATTTCTACCAGCAACAGCCCCTCTTCCCCTGCTCCCTCCCCATCTGGAGACGTCACATCCAAAGACATAAGGCTATCCTTTTCTTGCTCCTCATTGGTGTGATTGGTATTTCTATAAATTTTTTGTGGCGCCTCCCCTCCTTGTTTGTCCACTAGGACTGGGCTCCCCTTGGGCGATGACACAACTAATGCCGCGTTGATATCCAACATTATCTCGCTTATTATGGGTCCCTGGGTTGCTTGTTTCATTGCCCCTTTCTTAGCAGACGCCCCCAAAGATAACCTCTTCTGTGCTTTGATCGTGTCCAAAGAGAGTCTTTTTTCGATTGACGAGATTTCTTGCACCAGAGCAGTCTCAGCCCTTACGAAGAAGGCATCCAGTGTCCCCTTTAGACTCCCCCCCTTGTCTGACTTCAGCCTCCCTTTGTTCATTACAGATGGGTTTATGAATGGGCTCCCCAGACCAACCAGGAGCTACCCCTCCTCTAAGATAACACGGTATCTAAACAGTGATATCTATACAATTTGGCAGTCCCTGATGACACTCTGGGCCTCACTCCTTTGTGTAAATCTGACTTATAATTACCGTTCCGCCTGTATGAGCTGTTCTGTCCCCGCACAGATCCTTCATTAACTTGGGACGGCAACTGCACCCAATACTCCTTAGCACGTTGTCAACGGGTCGATACAAATACAGTTCAGTCACAGGATTGAAACACAAATGTTAGGGCCCTGGCCCAGCCCTGCCTCCTCCTGGCTGCGACGGGCTTCGACGGGCCCGCCCTTGTCCCGGGCTTTGCCCGCGCGCGTCCCGCGCTGCGGGGGGAGAGGCAGCGCTAAATAGCGCAGTTGTGGCACCTCCCCCTCTCGAGCAGCAGCTGTGCAGCAGGGGCTTCTGGGACTTATTCCCTCTTAAGCGCGGCAATGACCTGGAGGAGCTGGAATGGAGAAGCGCCTACAGTAAAGACCTCTGGACCCCTGTCCCACCGAGGCAATTTGGATGCAGCAAGGGCAGAGAAGCAGAAGACAGAAACCACTTGCATATAAAGAACAAGGCATCTCAGACAGCTTAAAGATAAGAAAAGACACACGGGTCACACAGCACTAGCATAGGCAGGGTGGAAAAAGTGATGGCTGAGGGATATGAGAAGGCTGGGCTTAAATAGGAAACACTCAGAGGCAACACTTACAATTAATTCCACGTCACCAGAGGAAGCACCAACCACAGCCACATGCAACTCCGAACTTGGCAACTTTGGCTGTTCACACTAGTTCACACTAGTTTTACAACCACCACCTTTGTTTTGTTTCCCTCTTCTCCGGCTTATTTAGGGCAGGGCTTTACCGGACTTTTTTTTTCGGTTCCTGGGTTTGTATCCAGGTCCTTCTCTGGACTAATTACAATTCACTTCATCCAGAATCCGGTAAGTTGAATATTACTGTTTCCTTATATCTGATTTCCTTGTGGTTATAGTCTAGTACTTAATATATGAAACTATACTGTAAGAAATTGGATTATTGATTGAGTGGGGTGAAAGCCACACTCAGGCAACAACCACAATCCTTGTCAGGGAGAACCTCAAATGTAATTAAATTAACCTGTGCTTAACCTGTGCTTAACTTACTCTACTTTACTTACTCTGGTAGCTTGGCACAAAAGTAGTCAGGCTTAACTTAAAGGCAATGTGGAAAGTACTTTTGCAGCACACACACGGCTCTAAAATAAAAATACACCGCAAGAGAAAATCCCAAACCAATTCAGAAAAATTGAGTACATTTTAATGAATAAAATGATAGCAAGATGACAAAACCCTCATCAGTAGAACCAGGGATATGCAATTTTAAATTTTTTGTGTCAATGGAGTCAGTCAAAGTTTGGGGATGGTTGTTGATGTAGCTTCATGTTAGTGGTCATTGCGGGCTGCTGTTGCTGTAGAATGAATTGCATGTCTCAGGCTCTCAGTTGCCTCAGACTGTCGTTGTCGGTCTCTGAAGCCTGGGGTGTTCCTGTAGCTCACACAGGAGATCAGCCAAGTGAACTTTGGAGTCACTCTGGTTAGCCTGGGATGAAAGTTACAGACCCAGTCTTCCTCTTTAGACAATAAGGATGTCTTTCAAACAGCAGAGCAGCACTCTGGCAGCAGAGCAGTCCTGCTTCTGCAACTTCCACAGCTCCAGGAATGTTCTAATGAGCAGCTCTGAAGGTCCAATATGTATACCTGGTGTAAGCGTTTGTGTGGAGGGACACCACATCTAGTGCTGGACAGTTTTTCCCCTTCCCATGTAAAGTCCCCAAACTGTTTGGGGTGACAAACAACAGGGCAGGCTGGTGTCAGATTCCATTGAGCGTGTAGGATGCAAAGCCCTTTGAAGTGAAAGTGGGTCTGAGTAAAGACTCTACCCAGTCATCTTGCCAGAATGGCCCATCAAGTTCACACCAAAGCCTCTTTTGTGTGACTGGGAGAATACACAAACCTCAGCAGCAGATCCATTCACAGTGATGTAACCCAGGATCCTGCAAAAAGGCACAAATGGTTGGGACAAGAAAATGCCAACTTTCTAAAGGCAAAAGACACACAATTGATGAATGGAATTCAGAACAAATCAAAACATTCACCCCCAGTCAAGAGATCTGGGTTAAATCCATCATTCCTTTGCTCACCATGCCACCCCAGTTTAGACCTGGCCATTTGCAAATCATTCTTGACCCTGTGCCTCATGGGAACAGCCAAGCCCAAACTGCCAAGCCAGGTCCTCCCTGGACCAGAAACAAGCATACTAGGACCAATTTCGTGTTTTCATCCCTCATCAGCCAGGATAGCTTGAATGCAGTGGCACAGTAAGCCGGGACCCACGTCTGGGCATACCCGGTGCACTTAGGGTGAGAAAGCAAAAGACACACAATTGATGGACGGACCAGTCCCAGGATGCTTTTTTCCGGTCCAGGGAAGTCCTGGCTTGGCAGTTCGGGCTGAACTGTTCCCATGAGGCACAAGGTCAAGTCCGATTTGCATATAGGTAGGTCTGAACTAGGGGTGGTGAGTGAGCTAAAGAACAATGATGGATTCAACCTAGATCTGTGACTGGGAGTGAGTGTCTGAAAATTTTCAGCACTCAGTCCATCATCTTCTTGTGTTTACTACTTTCTAAAAGTGGCATTTTCAGATTACAATTCGTTTGAGTGTAAGAGCATATCTCTATTTCCTCCCAATCCAAAGTTAACCCCTATTACATGTAATAAGGTAACCCAGCATTAGTTTGTTAGAAATTGGGGTTCTAGTTGGTAGAGGTATGCCCGATGTACAAGCAGGAACCACAATCCTATTCAGGGTAAGTCAGGTTTACACCCTAAAGTAGCCTGTGCTCACCCCCTGGCAGCTTGGCATACAGCAGGCATGCTTCACTTAAGAGGCAATGTGTAAAGTATTTGTGCAACACTTTAAACACGAAAACAATTGAAACACCACACAAAAAAAGAAACTTCATTTGGTTATTATAATAGAGCCTAATTTAATGAACAAAGCAAGACCAAAATGACAAAAATCTAATTAGTATAACCAGAGTTATGATTTTTTAAAGAATAAAATGAAATGTAGTGCTTAAAAGCAGCAACTTGGGCTATCTAGTCGCACTAGACTGGATCAAATCAAGAAGTTCAGCTCGACCATGATGGAGCGTGTGTCGGATACAGGGACCAGCCTTGGCCCACTGAAACAGTACCTTGGTTCTTGGCTGTGTCAACGTCAAGAATGAGAAGCAAGTAGCAAAGGAGTCTCTGCATTGGCGTTGATTCTGAGGTTGTGGGAAATATTTCAGCTCCTTGTCGCGCAAAGTCAGAGATGCGTCGGGAATGGAGGCAATGGCTGGGCAGTCAGGCTGTACTGTTCCCATGAGGCACAGGGTCAAGACAGATTTGCATATAGCTGGTTATAAACCAGGGGTGGCCAAGTGAGCTAAAGAATGATGATGGATTCAACCTCGATCTGTCACTGAGTGTCTGAAAAGTTTCAGCGCTCCGTCCATCATCTCCTTGTGTTTGCTTTGTTCACCCTAAGATGAGGGGTGTTACCAAGAAACCAGTCCCAGGATGCTTGTTTCCGGTCCAGGAAAGACCTGGCTTGGCAGTTCGGGCTGAAATGTTCCCATGAGGCACAGGGTCAAGACTGATTTGCATTTAGTTTGGTCTGAACTAGGATGGCGAAGTGAGCTATAGAACAATGTTGGATTCAACCCAGATCTGTAACTGGGGGTGAGTGTCTGAAAAGCTCATCCATCATCTCCTTGTGTTTGCTTTGTCCGCCCTAAGTTGGCAGGGTATGCCCGGACGGGGGTCCCTTGCTCACTTTGCCACTGGATTCAAGCTAGCCTGGCGGATGAGGGATGTTACCCCAAAAATGGGCCCAGGATGCTTGTTTCGGGTCCAGGGAAGACCAGGCTTGTCAGGTTGGTCTAGACTGTTTCCATGAGGCAAAGGGTCAAGACTGATTTGCATGTAGCTGGGTCTGAACGGGGGTGGCAAAGTGAGCTAGCGAACGATGATGAATTCAACCAAGATCTGTTACTGGGTGTGAGTGTCTGAAAAGTGTCAGTGCTCCTTCCATCATCTCCTTGTGTTTGCTTTGTTCTCCATAATTTGGCAGGGTATGCCCAGATGAGGGTCCCTTGCTCACTTTGCCACTGGAGTCAAGCTAGCCTGGTGGATGAGGGATGTTATCCTGAAACTGGTCCCAGGATGCTTGTTTCCGGTCCAGTGAAGACCTGGCTTGGTAGGTTGGTCTGGACTGTTCCCTTGAGGCACAGGGTCAAGACTGATTTACATATAGCTGGGTCTGAACGGTGGTGGCAAAGTGAGCTAAAGAACGATGATGGATTCAGCCAAGATCTGTGACTGGGGTGAGTGTCTGAAAAGTGTCAGTGGTCCGTCCAACATCTCCTTTTGTTTGCTTTGTTCGCCCTAAGTTGGCAGGGTATGCCCAGACGTGGGTCCCTTGCTCACTTTTCCAATGGATTCAAACTAGCCTGGCTGATGAGGGGTGTTACCCCGAAACCGGTCCCAGGGTGCTTGTTCTGGTCCAGGGAAGACCTGGCTTGGCAGTTCAGGTTGGACTGTTCCCATGAGTCACAGGGTCAAGACTGATTTGTATATAACTGGGTCTGAACTGGGGTGGTATAGTGAGCTAAAGAACGATGATGGATTCAACCCAGATCTGTGACTGGGGGTGAGTGTCTGAAAAGTTTCAGTGCTCCTTCTATCATCTCCTTGTATTTGCTTTGTCTACCCTAAGTTGGAAGGGTATGCCGAGATGTGGGTCCCTTGCTCACATTGCCACTGGATTCAAGCTAGCCAGGCGGATGAGCGGTGTTACCCTGAAACTGGTCTCAGGATGCTTGTTTCCAGTCCAGGGAAGACCTGGCTTGGCAGGTTTTTCTGGACTGTTCCCATGAGGCACAGGGTCAAGACTGACTTGAATATAGCTGGGTCTGAACGGGGATGGTAAAGTGAACTAAAGAACAATGATGGATTCAACCAAGATCTGTGACTGGGGGTGAGTGTCTGAAAAGTGTCAGAGCTCCATCTATCATCTCCTTGTGTTTGCTTTGATCGCCCTAAATTGGCAGGGTATGCCCAGACGTGGGTCCCTTGCTCACTTTGCCAATGGATTAAAGCTAGCCTGGCTGATGAGGTGTGTTACCCCGAAACCGGTCCCAGGATGCTTGTTCCGGTCCAGGGAAGACCTGGTTTGGCCTGGACTGTTCCCATGAGGCACAGGGTCAAGGCCGATTTGAATATAGCTGAGTCTGAACAGGGATGGCAAAGTGAGCTAAAGAACGATGATGGATTCAACCAAGATCTGTGACTGGGGGTGAGTGTCTGAAAAGTTTCAGCACTCCGTCCATCATCTCCTTTTGTTTGCTTTGTTCGCCCTATGTTGGCAGGGTATGGCCAGACGTGGGCCCCATGCTCTCTTTGCCACGGGTCCCTTGCTCACTTTGCCACTGGATTTAAGCTGGCGTGGCTGATGAGGTGTGTTACCCTGAAACCGGTCCCAGGATGCTTGTTTCCTGTCCAGGGAAGACCTGGCTTGGCAGTCAGGCTTGACTGTTTCCATGAGGCACAGGGTCAAGACTGATTTGCATATAGGTAGGTCTGAACTAGGGGTGGTGAGTGAGCTAAAGAACAATGATGGATTCAACCTAGATCTGTGACTGGGAGTGAGTGTCTGAAAATTTTCAGCACTCAGTCCATCATCTTCTTGTGTTTACTACTTTCTAAAAGTGGCATTTTCAGATTACAATTCGTTTGAGTGTAAGAGCATATCTCTATTTCCTCCCAATCCAAAGTTAACCCCTATTACATGTAATAAGGTAACCCAGCATTAGTTTGTTAGAAATTGGGGTTCTAGTTGGTAGAGGTATGCCCGATGTACAAGCAGGAACCACAATCCTAGTCAGGGTAAGTCAGGTTTACACCTTAAAGTAGCCTGTGCTCACCCCCTGGCATCTTGGCATACAGCAGGCATGCTTCACTTAAGAGGCAATGTGTAAAGTATTTGTGCAACACTTTAAACACGAAAACAATTGAAACACCACACAAAAAAAGAAACTTCATTTGGTTATTATAATAGAGCCTAATTTAATGAACAAAGCAAGACCAAAATGACAAAAATCTAATTAGTATAACCAGAGTTATGATTTTTTAAAGAATAAAATGAAATGTAGTGCTTAAAAGCAGCAACTTGGGCTATCTAGTCGCACTAGACTGGATCAAATCAAGAAGTTCAGCTCGACCATGATGGAGCGTGTGTCGGATACAGGGACCAGCCTTGGCCCACTGAAACAGTACCTTGGTTCTTGGCTGTGTCAACGTCAAGAATGAGAAGCAAGTAGCAAAGGAGTCTCTGCATTGGCGTTGATTCTGAGGTTGTGGGAAATATTTCAGCTCCTTGTCGCGCAAAGTCAGAGATGTGTCGGGAATGGAGGCAATGGCTGGGCAGTCAGGCTGTACTGTTCCCATGAGGCACAGGGTCAAGACAGATTTGCATATAGCTGGTTATAAACCAGGGGTGGCCAAGTGAGCTAAAGAATGATGATGGATTCAACCTCGATCTGTCACTGAGTGTCTGAAAAGTTTCAGCGCTCCGTCCATCATCTCCTTGTGTTTGCTTTGTTCACCCTAAGATGAGGGGTGTTACCAAGAAACCAGTCCCAGGATGCTTGTTTCCGGTCCAGGAAAGACCTGGCTTGGCAGTTCGGGCTGAAATGTTCCCATGAGGCACAGGGTCAAGACTGATTTGCATTTAGTTTGGTCTGAACTAGGATGGCGAAGTGAGCTATAGAACAATGTTGGATTCAACCCAGATCTGTAACTGGGGGTGAGTGTCTGAAAAGCTCATCCATCATCTCCTTGTGTTTGCTTTGTCCGCCCTAAGTTGGCAGGGTATGCCCGGACGGGGGTCCCTTGCTCACTTTGCCACTGGATTCAAGCTAGCCTGGCGGATGAGGGATGTTACCCCAAAAATGGTCCCAGGATGCTTGTTTCGGGTCCAGGGAAGACCAGGCTTGTCAGGTTGGTCTAGACTGTTTCCATGAGGCAAAGGGTCAAGACTGATTTGCATGTAGCTGGGTCTGAACGGGGGTGGCAAAGTGAGCTAGCGAACGATGATGAATTCAACCAAGATCTGTTACTGGGTGTGAGTGTCTGAAAAGTGTCAGTGCTCCTTCCATCATCTCCTTGTGTTTGCTTTGTTCTCCATAATTTGGCAGGGTATGCCCAGATGAGGGTCCCTTGCTCACTTTGCCACTGGAGTCAAGCTAGCCTGGTGGATGAGGGATGTTATCCTGAAACTGGTCCCAGGATGCTTGTTTCCGGTCCAGTGAAGACCTGGCTTGGTAGGTTGGTCTGGACTGTTCCCTTGAGGCACAGGGTCAAGACTGATTTACATATAGCTGGGTCTGAACGGTGGTGGCAAAGTGAGCTAAAGAACGATGATGGATTCAGCCAAGATCTGTGACTGGGGTGAGTGTCTGAAAAGTGTCAGTGGTCCGTCCAACATCTCCTTTTGTTTGCTTTGTTCGCCCTAAGTTGGCAGGGTATGCCCAGACGTGGGTCCCTTGCTCACTTTTCCAATGGATTCAAACTAGCCTGGCTGATGAGGGGTGTTACCCCGAAACCGGTCCCAGGGTGCTTGTTCTGGTCCAGGGAAGACCTGGCTTGGCAGTTCAGGCTGGACTGTTCCCATGAGTCACAGGGTCAAGACTGATTTGTATATAACTGGGTCTGAACTGGGGTGGTATAGTGAGCTAAAGAACGATGATGGATTCAACCCAGATCTGTGACTGGGGGTGAGTGTCTGAAAAGTTTCAGTGCTCCTTCTATCATCTCCTTGTATTTGCTTTGTCTACCCTAAGTTGGAAGGGTATGCCGAGATGTGGGTCCCTTGCTCACATTGCCACTGGATTCAAGCTAGCCAGGCGGATGAGCGGTGTTACCCTGAAACTGGTCTCAGGATGCTTGTTTCCAGTCCAGGGAAGACCTGGCTTGGCAGGTTTTTCTGGACTGTTCCCATGAGGCACAGGGTCAAGACTGACTTGAATATAGCTGGGTCTGAACGGGGATGGTAAAGTGAACTAAAGAACAATGATGGATTCAACCAAGATCTGTGACTGGGGGTGAGTGTCTGAAAAGTGTCAGAGCTCCATCTATCATCTCCTTGTGTTTGCTTTGATCGCCCTAAATTGGCAGGGTATGCCCAGACGTGGGTCCCTTGCTCACTTTGCCAATGGATTAAAGCTAGCCTGGCTGATGAGGTGTGTTACCCCGAAACCGGTCCCAGGATGCTTGTTCCGGTCCAGGGAAGACCTGGTTTGGCCTGGACTGTTCCCATGAGGCACAGGGTCAAGGCCGATTTGAATATAGCTGAGTCTGAACAGGGATGGCAAAGTGAGCTAAAGAACGATGATGGATTCAACCAAGATCTGTGACTGGGGGTGAGTGTCTGAAAAGTTTCAGCACTCCGTCCATCATCTCCTTTTGTTTGCTTTGTTCGCCCTATGTTGGCAGGGTATGGCCAGACGTGGGCCCCATGCTCTCTTTGCCACGGGTCCCTTGCTCACTTTGCCACTGGATTTAAGCTGGCGTGGCTGATGAGGTGTGTTACCCTGAAACCGGTCCCAGGATGCTTGTTTCCTGTCCAGGGAAGACCTGGCTTGGCAGTCAGGCTTGACTGTTTCCATGAGGCACAGGGTCAAGACTGATTTGCATATAGGTAGGTCTGAACTAGGGGTGGTGAGTGAGCTAAAGAACAATGATGGATTCAACCTAGATCTGTGACTGGGAGTGAGTGTCTGAAAATTTTCAGCACTCAGTCCATCATCTTCTTGTGTTTACTACTTTCTAAAAGTGGCATTTTCAGATTACAATTCGTTTGAGTGTAAGAGCATATCTCTATTTCCTCCCAATCCAAAGTTAACCCCTATTACATGTAATAAGGTAACCCAGCATTAGTTTGTTAGAAATTGGGGTTCTAGTTGGTAGAGGTATGCCCGATGTACAAGCAGGAACCACAATCCTAGTCAGGGTAAGTCAGGTTTACACCCTAAAGTAGCCTGTGCTCACCCCCTGGCAGCTTGGCATACAGCAGGCATGCTTCACTTAAGAGGCAATGTGTAAAGTATTTGTGCAACACTTTAAACACGAAAACAATTGAAACACCACACAAAAAAAGAAACTTCATTTGGTTATTATAATAGAGCCTAATTTAATAAACAAAGCAAGACCAAAATGACAAAAATCTAATTAGTATAACCAGAGTTATGATTTTTTAAAGAATAAAATGAAATTGTAGTGCTTAAAAGCAACAACTTGGGCTATCTAGTCGCACTAGACTGGATCAAATCAAGAAGTTCAGCTCGACCATGATGGAGCGTGTGTCGGATACAGGGACCAGCCTTGGCCCACTGAAACAGTACCTTGGTTCTTGGCTGTGTCAACGTCAAGAATGAGAAGCAAGTAGCAAAGGAGTCTCTGCATTGCCGTTGATTCTGAGGTTGTGGGAAATATTTCAGCTCCTTGTCGCGCAAAGTCAGAGATGTGTCGGGAATGGAGGCAATGGCTGGGCAGTCAGGCTGTACTGTTCCCATGAGGCACAGGGTCAAGACAGATTTGCATATAGCTGGTTATAAACCAGGGGTGGCCAAGTGAGCTAAAGAATGATGATGGATTCAACCTCGATCTGTCACTGAGTGTCTGAAAAGTTTCAGCGCTCCGTCCATCATCTCCTTGTGTTTGCTTTGTTCACCCTAAGATGAGGGGTGTTACCAAGAAACCAGTCCCAGGATGCTTGTTTCCGGTCCAGGAAAGACCTGGCTTGGCAGTTCGGGCTGAAATGTTCCCATGAGGCACAGGGTCAAGACTGATTTGCATTTAGTTTGGTCTGAACTAGGATGGCGAAGTGAGCTATAGAACAATGTTGGATTCAACCCAGATCTGTAACTGGGGGTGAGTGTCTGAAAAGCTCATCCATCATCTCCTTGTGTTTGCTTTGTCCGCCCTAAGTTGGCAGGGTATGCCCGGACGGGGGTCCCTTGCTCACTTTGCCACTGGATTCAAGCTAGCCTGGCGGATGAGGGATGTTACCCCAAAAATGGTCCCAGGATGCTTGTTTCGGGTCCAGGGAAGACCAGGCTTGTCAGGTTGGTCTAGACTGTTTCCATGAGGCAAAGGGTCAAGACTGATTTGCATGTAGCTGGGTCTGAACGGGGGTGGCAAAGTGAGCTAGCGAACGATGATGAATTCAACCAAGATCTGTTACTGGGTGTGAGTGTCTGAAAAGTGTCAGTGCTCCTTCCATCATCTCCTTGTGTTTGCTTTGTTCTCCCCAATTTGGCAGGGTATGCCCAGATGAGGGTCCCTTGCTCACTTTGCCACTGGAGTCAAGCTAGCCTGGTGGATGAGGGATGTTACCCTGAAACTGGTCCCAGGATGCTTGTTTCCGGTCCAGTGAAGACCTGGCTTGGTAGGTTGGTCTGGACTGTTCCCTTGAGGCACAGGGTCAAGACTGATTTACATATAGCTGGGTCTGAACGGTGGTGGCAAAGTGAGCTAAAGAACGATGATGGATTCAGCCAAGATCTGTGACTGGGGTGAGTGTCTGAAAAGTGTCAGTGGTCCGTCCAACATCTCCTTTTGTTTGCTTTGTTCGCCCTAAGTTGGCAGGGTATGCCCAGACGTGGGTCCCTTGCTCACTTTTCCAATGGATTCAAACTAGCCTGGCTGATGAGGGGTGTTACCCCGAAACCGGTCCCAGGGTGCTTGTTCTGGTCCAGGGAAGACCTGGCTTGGCAGTTCAGGCTGGACTGTTCCCATGAGTCACAGGGTCAAGACTGATTTGTATATAACTGGGTCTGAACTGGGGTGGTATAGTGAGCTAAAGAACGATGATGGATTCAACCCAGATCTGTGACTGGGGGTGAGTGTCTGAAAAGTTTCAGTGCTCCTTCTATCATCTCCTTGTATTTGCTTTGTCTACCCTAAGTTGGAAGGGTATGCCGAGATGTGGGTCCCTTGCTCACATTGCCACTGGATTCAAGCTAGCCAGGCGGATTAGCGGTGTTACCCTGAAACTGGTCTCAGGATGCTTGTTTCCAGTCCAGGGAAGACCTGGCTTGGCAGGTTTTTCTGGACTGTTCCCATGAGGCACAGGGTCAAGACTGACTTGAATATAGCTGGGTCTGAACGGGGATGGTAAAGTGAACTAAAGAACAATGATGGATTCAACCAAGATCTGTGACTGGGGGTGAGTGTCTGAAAAGTGTCAGAGCTCCATCTATCATCTCCTTGTGTTTGCTTTGATCGCCCTAAATTGGCAGGGTATGCCCAGACGTGGGTCCGTTGCTCACTTTGCCAATGGATTAAAGCTAGCCTGGCTGATGAGGTGTGTTACCCCGAAACCGGTCCCAGGATGCTTGTTCCGGTCCAGGGAAGACCTGGTTTGGCCTGGACTGTTCCCATGAGGCACAGGGTCAAGGCCGATTTGAATATAGCTGAGTCTGAACAGGGATGGCAAAGTGAGCTAAAGAACGATGATGGATTCAACCAAGATCTGTGACTGGGGGTGAGTGTCTGAAAAGTTTCAGCACTCCGTCCATCATCTCCTTTTGTTTGCTTTGTTCGCCCTATGTTGGCAGGGTATGGCCAGACGTAGGCCCCATGCTCTCTTTGCCACGGGTCCCTTGCTCACTTTGCCACTGGATTTAAGCTGGCGTGGCTGATGAGGTGTGTTACCCTGAAACCGGTCCCAGGATGCTTGTTTCCTGTCCAGGGAAGACCTGGCTTGGCAGTCAGGCTTGACTGTTTCCATGAGGCACAGGGTCAAGACTGATTTGCATATAGGTAGGTCTGAACTAGGGGTGGTGAGTGAGCTAAAGAACAATGATGGATTCAACCTAGATCTGTGACTGGGAGTGAGTGTCTGAAAATTTTCAGTGCTCCATACATCATCCCTTTGTGTTTGCTACTTTCTAAAAGTGGCATTTTCAGATTACAATTCATTTGAGTCTAATATCATATCTCTGATTGCTCCCAATCCAAAGTTAGCTCCTATTACATGCAATAATACAACTCAGCGTTAGTCTGTTAGAAATTGGGGGGCATATCATCTAGGGTTGGCGATAATCATCGCCAAGCATGCTTAGCGCACTTTTCTTTATCGCCGGCTATCGCTGGAATATCTCGCCAAGCTAGCGCTGTATTACCAACGCTCAGCACTATGGCGAAAGATATTCCAGCGATAGCGGGCAAATGGCCAAACATCGCCTAAAAAACAGCGATGTCCCCCCCCAAAACAGCGATGATCTTGGTGGCCTTAATCCCATAATCCACCTCCCATGTTAGGTATGCCTAATACAGGAATTTAGCAGACGTTAAATTCCTGCGTTAGGCCAGCGGTAGCGTGATTATTATTATCGCTACCCCTCCTGCTAATATCGCGAAGCTGCCTTTGCGATATTTTCCCATGTTGTTGCCGTCAGCCATGCCTACTCTGCATCTCATTATCGATGCAAAGCAAGTGGTGACAGAAACGGGAGATAAATCAAGGATACACGCGCTAGCGTGTCCTTGTTTATAATGTGATAGAATTATTGCCCCTTTTCGGCCAAAATCGGCCGCTAAAGCGGCAATAATTCTTTTGATAATATGCCCCTGGGTTTCTAGTTGGTAGAGGTATGCCCACTGTACAAGGAGGATCCAAAATCCTAGTCAGGGTAAGTCAGGTACACACCCTAAAGTAACATTTGCTCACCCCCTGGCAGCTTGGCACAGAGCAGGCATGATTAACTTAAGAGGCAATGTGTAAAGTATTTGTGCAACACTTTAAACAGGAAAACAATTAAAACACCACATAAAACAGATACTGCATCTAGGGCCAGATGTAGGTAATTTTATTTTACCACCTCTTAAATACCGAATCATACCGATTCGGTATTTAAGAAGTGGTAAAAAAGGAGGAGGGAGATGTAGGTAAATCCAGATGTGCATTTACCGAATCGGAAATATTCGGTATTTACCGATTCGGTAAATACCGACCGGTAATGGGCCTTACCGATTCGGTAATTACCGAATCGGTAAATACCGAATTTCACAAGGGTGCAGGGGGTGTCACTTTGACACCCTCTAGCACCCCCAAAACAGGTTAGGGTGCCATGTGGCAGGCATACCTGCCCTAAGGGCAGGTCTGCCTGTCATATGGCACAGGTGTGCATGCACACATGTGCATGCACACCGGAATCGGTATTTTACCATCAAATAGAATTTGATGGTAAAATACCGATTCGGTAAGGCTTGTGGGACTCAGAAGAGTCCCACCTACATCTCAATTTTACTGATTTGGTAAAAATACCGACTCGGTATTTTACAGAATCGGTAAATTTACCGATCGGTAAATTTACCGATTCTGTAAAATTGAGTGACCTACATCTCAAATTCCAATTACCGGTCGGTAACGGCCGAATTCTGCCGTTACCGACCGGTAATTGGCCACCTACATCTGGCCCTTAGTTATTAAAATAGAGCCCAATTAATGAACAAAGCAAGACCAAAATGACAAAAATCTAATTGGTGTAACCAGAGTTATGATTTTTTTAAAGAATAAACTGAAATGTAGTGCTTAAAAGCGGCAACTTGGGCTATCTAGTTGCACTAGATTGGGTCAAATCAAGAAGTTCAGCCCGACCAAGATGGGGTGTGTGTCGAATACAGGGACCAGCCTTGGCCCACTAAAACAGTACCTTGGTTCTTGGCTGCATCAACGTCAAGAATGAGAAGCAAGGAGCAAAGGAGCCTATGCATTGGGATTGATCCTTAGGATGTAGGAAATATTTCAGCTCCTTAGCTCCTTGCCCCTCAAAATCAGAGATGTGTCAGAAATGGAGGCATGTGCGGTGATGTGTCAGCACTGATAGAGATGCATGAGTTCTGAGCGGCACAACAACAGCGATGCATGGAGTTTGGTAGCACTTTACACCCACTTCCAAGGGCCCAGGTCTGGATTAGCACCACTAGGCAGGGCAAGACTCACAAATGTCATGGTGTTCAATAACATCAACAGCCCTACACGTTTCTACACTCCTGCGCCGTGCACACAGGCACTTGACAAAGTCAGCTGGCGGAGACTAGGAGGGAAACGAGTCACTGTATTTATATTCACAGGTGAATCGTACCCTCTAGTGGGTGTCTCCTTTAGCAGAATTCTGGGACTCGTAGTACTCCCTCCTTGAAATCAAGTCCTTTGGTGGATTCCCGCTCAGACAACTTCTATATGTAGAATTAAAGCTCTCTAGTAGTGAGCTACGAACAAAAGACTCCGGCTGATTTTAACAAACAGTTTGACCTGCAAGGCTCGAACGCAGCCAGTCTGCGTGAGACAGCCCATCAATTCCTTTCAAAGTTCTAAAGGACTTGTAATGGATGACTGGTTTTTCCATGCAAATCTTCCTTAGAACATTGCCTGGTGCCCGTTAGCAAGGAGCAGGAGCTCCGAAACGCGTAGGGCTGTGTATTTCAATGTGCACTTTTGATGTCCGATTTTAAAGAATAAAGGAATGCTGCTTCAAGGTGCAGGTTCATTCAAGTTCATCCTCAAAGATGGGATGCCTTTTGTTTGAGCATATTTTACGGCCAGTCCCGGTCGGCAGGACTGAACTTCCACGAAAAGAATGTGGGCTGCCGCGCAGAGATAGCCTGTGTTCGCATATGCAAGTCTGAACTGGTATAAAGTAAGCAGTCGGAATCGGGTGCTTGTAGCTCACTGGAGAGCTTAATTTGTGCAGTTTTGTTGTACATGAAGGTGGAATCCACTGGAGGACATACATTAAAACCCTGGGAAAACTACGAGTCTCAGAACTCTGTTATCAACCACAGGTATGAACAATGACGAAGAATAATACGTACATGTATAACACCTAGACACTTCCTGTCAACCAATCCACTAGTTCCCAGTGAGTATAACTATAGGAGCCTTACATTTTAAATCTCACGTGTTTTCATATTTGTTTTATCTTTGTATTGTTCAGTTTTTAATTTTTCACTGTCACTTGATATTCCCTATTATCAATGTTATACTGTTGTACAGTTCATGTACATTACAGAAACAGTGTAGAATGTCTAAATGCCTTCAGTTCAATTGTCTTGTGATAGATGATAAAGTACGTTGTTATGCGCAAAGGGGTAGTGCAAATTTTTGTCTCTAATAGGCTATGTTTTTTTTTATATTTCTGACAGATTGGTAACGTGACATGAGAGAAGAATAGCAACTGAGTTATTGCTAAGAGCACATGAGATCCAGCGTGTTCACATGAACTGTCGGCTCTACAGAACTTCTGGCCAAGTTAGTGTTATTGTCTTTTAGTAATCACCATCACTAATAGGGACATAACTTCACCCACAGTTGAGAACCAGACCCACCAATTAAGAGACATTAGGCGTTGAACAACAGGGTAAACAACCAAATCACTCAAACTTTAGACGTCACAAGGCAGGGGGACCAGACCCACAAAACAATCTTCAGAAACACAAGACAATGCCATCAGCCCGGCTGTAGGGAATATGTACTGCACATTAATTTAATTTATCTTAAATGTCCATTGTAATGTGTACAGAGGGACATGTTTAAATAATTGTGAAACCAAATTTCATTTGAACAATACAAACTAACTCACCATAGTATCTTTTCTATGTTGTCATGCACGCTGCACTGTGCATCTAACTGTACCTTTAAATATATGCGGAACTTGCCTAAGGTTATGTGACCAAGATCTCGGATTGAGATCGAAACGCTTTGTTTTCCTGCTGCAAATAAACCCGTAATATCTTAACTGCAAAACCGGAGTGGCTGGCTCGTCTTTTCTGCTAGGATTGCAGGGATTCTCTTTGCATATATATATATATATATATATATATATATATATATATATATATACACATACATATATATATATATATTACCTACTGGCGGTCGCCAGTAGGTATATATAGTTAGGATTTTTTCTCTATGGGATTTTTGAAAATTCTATGTCTAATAACTTTGGCGTTTGTGGACGGAATTGGCTGAAATTTTCAGGAAAATGGCACATTTTGTTTCTGAGCAGCCCCTGAAAATTGGGGGGGGGGTTCGTCCAGGGGGGGTCGAGAAAAAAGGGGGGTCCCAAAACGTGTTTTTAACATTGAGTTTTCCATAGGGCGGTTGGCCTCACTTTTAGCCCGAACGGCTGAATGGATTTGCACGAAACTTGGCAAAATTGTAGGGACTGGTAGCCCGATGTGCCTTTTGTAGGTCTCAATATATGTGCTCCAGTGGATTTTGAGAAATTAAGGTTTAAAAAAAGATATATATCTGTAACAGCGGACCGGGCAGCGCTCCGGTTCGCGTACTTTTCGCGCAACGGAGCTTTGTGAAGCGAAGCTGATTGGTTCTCCGGCGTCTGTAAACATTCCAAACAGTCCGTAGCGGCCGCCATCTTGTCTCTCGGTAGGATCGAGAGACAAGAGGAGGCCAAAGCGAAGGGGCAAATGACCATAAGGGGGCATAGTAGATTCTCGCTGACCCCCTAGGTTTGATGTGGAGGTTTTAAAAGGGCCCCGCGGGGCAAAAAAAATAAAAAATAATAATAATCGAACGGCTGAATGGATTTGCACGAAACTTGGCAAAATTGTAGGGACTGGTAGCCCGATGTGCCTTTGCTAGGTCTCAATATATGTGCTCCAGTGGATTTTGAGAAATTAAAGTTCAAAAAAAGATATATATCTGTAACAGCGCTCCGCTTCGCGTACTTTTCGCGTTACGGAGGTTTGCGAAGCTGATTGGTTCTTCGGCGTCTGTAAACATTCCAAACAGTCCGTAGCGGCCGCCATCTTGTCTCTCGGTAGGATCGAGAGACAAGAGGAGGCCAAAGCGAAGGGGTAAATGACCATAAGGGGGCATAGTAGATCGTCCCTGACCCCCTAGGTTTGATGTGGAGGCTTTAAAAGGGTCTTGCAGGGCAAAAAAAAAATATACAGTTTTTTTAGTTTTTTTGCGTGTAGTGCGCCCGGTTCGCGAACCGGGAAGCGTTCTGGGGAGCGTACTTTCTTGAAAATTAGTGAAAAAAGTTAGAGTAAAATAATAATTGTGAGTGATCAGATGTAGGGTAGCTCTGAGAAGAGCTTTTGGGTTTATGGTACATTTAGGTACTTATAAGTAGGTACCAATGCACAGTCTTAAATTCAGAGTGAAAATTCTGTTGCCCTCATCTGAGAAGTGAACTCCATCTCCTCTGTAGATATCTTGCATGTAGTAACGCAAGTTATTGTTGTACAGGGAGCCCATTCCATGGTCTCTCATGTAAGCTGAAACAGATTTGTTTACATGCTTCCTCGATTTCTCAATTTGTGGACAAAATTGGTTCGACCACCTCCATTTTTGTCTTTGGCATATATTTGAATATACCAAGGCAGTCTGAGGAAAAAGTGCCATCAATTGCTCAAAGGTGTCCTTTAAAAGCATTTCCAGACCTACCCCAGTCAAAGTGCCCAAATCATTACCTCCACAGTGCACAATTAACAGGTCAGGTTTTGGCAAATGCATAAAGGTTTTCACCAATGGTATCAATTGGTGACATTTTAATCCTCTGTGGCCAAACCACTTAATTTCCACATCTTGTAAATTGAGGTTAGGTAAATTCCTGTTTTCAGCGTACCTCTGAGCCCAATAGATGTAACTATGTCCAACAATCCAGACAGAAAACATGGCGAGAGAAGGTTCTCCTGCAGTCAGATGAAGTGTGGCAATGAAATGGCAGTTGAAAAAATGAGAGTGTAAAATGAAAAAAACTGAGGAGTTTCTGTGTTAATGAAGCAGTAAGAGTGATTGGTGGATTTTGATTGCTGAAAACAGAAAGTTAGGGTGCATGGATGAGTTCGTTGAAAGATGTATTTTGAGTGGCGAAGAAAAAATCATTAAATGAAAGATTGCACTGGATATGCAGGTGCACTGAGAGTTCAGAGTTCAATTGCAACATTGTTGTGTGAACTTGCAAACACCAGAGGTCTTGCAAGAGGTGGTTGCTATGCAAAAAAGGCAGAGAGGGCAGAGGGGGAAGGGTTTTGATTTGAAAAAAGAGAGGGAAGAGTTTTGATTGGGTGACATGAGAGATATGTGTGAGGAATTACAGCATTTCTGTGCTTTTGATAGCTGCAGACTCTGGAGTGCATACCTTTTGCTCTGCTGAAGACAAATTGGTGTGTTTCTGAGACTGTTTTGAAACTCAAAGTATTTGCTAAGGTGAGAAAAGATTTCTTTAATTTAGATAGAAAATAGTGTGCTTTAAGGAGAAAATTATGAATAAAGTTGTGTTTTTCAAATGTTGCTTTGTCTCAAGTGTTTTACAAATAGATTTTGTTTGTTTGAGAAATTGTAATTGGAGAAAATGTGAAGTATTAGTACTGACAGGGTTTTTATGTGCATAGGAGCTGTGGAGTGTTTTCAAATTATGACTTGTAAATCGTTTTTGAGAAAAAGCAATGGTTTTAATATTGATGAGAAGGACATAATGGTGTCTGCTTCTTTATAAGGTAATTGAGAGTCTCTGATGTTATTTTTCCCATTTCAATGTAAGAAGTTTGTCTGTGGAGCAAATTGCTTGTAAATATGCTCCCACCTGTGCATGGCAAATTTAGATTTTGAATGTTTGCGTTACATAGGCATGTTAAAGGTGACTGAAACATGCTGCAAAGGCAATCAAAAAACGCTTTTATGTGTCTTAAGGACATTTTAAGTCATTTCCCCATGTGCAGTGTTTTCAAATTATGAGTTGAAAATCGTTTTTGAGGTAAAGGAATGTTTTCAAAATTTATGTGCGCCATATGCCCCCAAATTTCTTTTTCAGGGGTGCAGCAGGGTGTTCTTGAGACACTCCTGCACCCTCGGAAAAATTCATAATTTGCGATGAGGTAATTGCTAATCGCAAATTGCACCTTCATTCCTATGGGCCTCCTGCTGCATGGAAATGAATGGGTAATTTGTAATTAGCAAATAGCTCATCGCAAACTAGGAATGGTAAAGAATCGCTATTTATTCCTTAAAGTTCGCTATTTAGGAAATGCAAAAAACTTTGATGATACATATGGCGGTTCATCTCTAACAAGATAAGAAGCATAGGGATAGATTTATGATGACTGGCGCATCACCAGGGATGTGTTAGTCATTCTGTGCCGCTGCATCATGGGGCAAAAACAGCACAGATGCGTGACGTATCTGTGCCGTAAAGGTGGCGCATTGCTGGAGTTGTATCGCAAGTGTGATGAAGCTCCAGCAAGGCTCAGGGGTGCCCCTGTCGCAGGGTTTCTGTTCTCACACAGAACTGTGGACAGAGGATTGGAACCTCGGCGAATTAGGGTGCCCCAAAACTCACCTTAGTAATCAAAAACCCCTTAGCAAGCTAGGTACAGTGTCACATTGGATATAACAAACTCTCAATGTTTAGACAATCCAGAATATGAACTTATAGTACCTCAGGATACGTGGAACTCATGAACAGTCGGTCGTTATATATTTCTTAGAAACCAGAACATGGAGTTAAGAAGAACACATGTGTATTTGAAATGTTTATTTACTAATGCCGTCTTCTCAGGCGTAGTATCTTAGATAATACAAGTACACATATTATCAGTAGCAAAATTACCAGCATAGTTACTAGTACATAAAAAGCGAATGGTGACAGTATGTTAACATGCTGTAAATGAATAAGAGTTAGCAACACTTATAAGCAGCCGCGGGCCGTGGAGGGAGTTACGGTGGGGCAGGGAGGCGGGGAGGGGGAGGGGCAGGGTGGAGAGGGCTCCACCCTGCCCCTCCCCCTCCCCGCCTCTCTGCCCCACCGTAACTCCCTCCACGGCCCGCGGCTGCTTATATCTCACCCTCCCTAATACACATATTATATTATTTGCTAAGAAGGTCTCTTTGTGTTGGTTTAGGGCGTGCCCATACTTTAGTGTCTTAGATTTGAAGGAATCATATCAGCATACACCAGCTCTCTCTTCATGTGAACCGCATCAAGTGTTGTGTATGTGTGTTCGGCAAAGCAATATAAAACCCGCCTCATGCCCAGAATTGGCAGAAGCTGCACTTATGTTATGAGTATGAAGTCGTGGAGATCAGACCTCATAACAATTCTGTATCGTGTTGTTCTTGAAACTTCAGCACTCGCTGTACAGATATAGTTTAACAAGTAAAGCAGATAGTAGAGCAATAACATATTATTCTCATGTAAATCACGATGAACTATTAGGTTGAAAGCTAAAGCAACAACTAAGTGTCGTGTGCAGAAGTTGCAAAAAAGGAAAAATGGCGTTTAAACCGGTAATGAGTCCATGCTAACTTAACACGGTGTAAAGATATCCAGGATCTACATGACACCTCCCCATGATCCGGAAACGAACTGAATAAGATAATAGAAGTGCCATCTCATGAGAGCAGATTGCAACTTTATATGTGGACGGTCCGCAAGGTAAAACATTAAAAACTAGGAAAATTTAATGCTAAAGAAAAATAAAACAGCCAACTACTTTATCGAGGCTTAAGCCAATAGGCAAGCTAAATAATAAAAACTTGACAAATAAGTCAATGAATTGTCAATGAAATGCTAGTACTCAGCATATCAAACATGAAAAAGGTCTATGACATAACTGTGTATGCAAAATAAGCTGCTACAGCCTCTAATAGGAAGTCACCGTCTTCATCCGAAAAGAGTTCAGCCATCCAATTTAAAAGCGGAAAAGAACATACGTGCTCTCCCAGCACCGGATCCTCTATCACCATCAGAGGACAGCTCGGTGGGTTTTCAAGAAAGCTCTGTTCCAAGAAAGACTGTGTTGCCGCCAGTAAATTCCAGGGACCAATTAGTCCATGGATCAATGCCACAGCCATAATCCTTTCGCCAGGACAAACCAACTCGTGAGTAATGATAGGACTCATCAGCTGATTAAAGTCGACGTCAGGAGAAACCGGTCCGCAGAGACACAAATCAATGGCCCAATCGAAATCACAGGTCAGGCAGTGAAATACAGGCTGGACACAGATGAAGTAGGAGAATCGAAAAGATAATCCATATGCCGTGCTTAATATCGCCAACGGCATTGTGCCATAATATTCAAGCATGCGATTGCGGAACAGCGTCAGCAGCTGCAGGGCGGGAGCTTGCACAGGAGGGACATCCATATTTAAAAATGTAAAAAAGCACAAGAGCGTCCGCTGGTAATGCAAGTAAAAATGGGAATCCACCAAGCACAGTGGAAAAAATAGAATGAAAGAAAGCAGGGATGATTCCAAAGATTTTCTCAAATGAAGTCACGAGACCACTGGTAACAACTTTAAAAAAGTGCGCCAGGCCCTTTGTGGAGGACGCGTTAGAGATAGTCCGAACCATCTTGCTGAAATGGAAAGGCGAATCTGTATTTAAAAGGGTCTGCACCTCTGTACGGGTGTTCGCTATGTGAAGCACGAAAGTTTTACGGGCCGAAGTCAAGGCCACCTCTCTCTGAGACAAAAGAGCTCTTATTCTTGCCATGCCGTTGAAATGTGCTCCCAAGGTTGGTATTTGTGGCCAGATTGAAAACTCCCTATGTTCATGTGTGGGAGGAAATAGAACATTTCTGCAGCAAATAACCCATTCACTTACTGTTACGATAAAAGGAATACTTTTAATTAACCCAGAACAATCTTCATTATTGAGCATCAAATAACTACCATTTTCCAACAACTTGAACGTGGGGATGATAGCAGGAACTGGCGTGCCTTGCAACACGCAAGCCATATTTGGTCGGTGTTTGTTGCATGAACCGTGTAACTGTATGTGCCTACACATTAGTGAATGATCTGGCGTCTCAGTGCATTCCTCTCCATTCAGATAAACTTCTTGATCATCTTTGAAAATCTGTATGTGTATGGAAGCGACCAGACCTCATGAAGAAAACCACTACCTAAAGGTTAATAACGACCTATTGGTATATATTTCATACAATTTGAAAACTTATATAAAGCAAAAGGCAGCGTTATTAAACCGTGGATAAGGCACGTTGCCAAAGCAGTCAACCTTTTGGATTTATACTGGAAATGTTAAAGGAAGAATTACGGAGTAGGGCCTGTAAATCTTTAATGGACAACGAGTAAAATTACTCCAACCATCATATTCCTGTAACTCCGGGATAGTAGGGGTGTTTAATTTTTTAGAAGTAGCCAATCCAAAGCATTTGGTCTGGGAAATTGTTTCATTCACAAACAACATATGATTTGGGATGAGACATGCACGGTGCAAAGCCTCAGTGCCTTGTACCTGCCAGGTTTGTGAACCCCAAACTGATGTAGATCCTGGATATCTTTACTCTGTGTTAAGTTAGCATGGGCTCATTACTGGTTTAAACGCCATTTTTCCTTTTTTGCAACTTCTGCACACGACACTTAGTTGTTGCTTTAGCTTTCAGCCTACCTGCGTCAAGATCTATGCCTGCTTCAAGCAGGCGCAGGGTTTTGATGTAGCTTTGTCCTATCTGATTGTAAATGCGGCACACCGTGGGTGGCAGAGCAGCGGTGCACGTTAACTGGTGCATCCCTGGGGATGTGCTAGTTAATATAAATCTGCCCCTTTACATTTAATTATGTGCAGGGGACACAGAGTCGGTGAGGTTTATCCAAGGTTAAGAAGAGATGAGTCCTGTTCAGTGAAAAATTGGAGATAGGCTTCACCTCCTCTGCTCCTCAGCATCGTTGGACATGGTTAAATAATAGCTGCAAAATGTTACTCTTGTTAAACAATTTTACTATTATAATCTCTGAGATTTGTCTCTTACTGTGCAACATCTCATTGTTGTTATCTTTCTTTAAAGATAAAGACAACATCAACATGAGCGACAATCAGCAATCAGTTGATTTCGACCTCATCATTGAACTCGTAATTGAAACATCAGTGGATGTTGATCCCTTGGATGATTTCAATCCTGAGGATGAAGAAGAACGTGATGAGGATGCAGATTTGTCAGAATTGTATGACATAGGATGGGAAGCTGAGTTGCTTGAGCCTATGGAACTATAAACATTTATTTTATAAATGTATAATAAATAAAAAGTAAATATGTAAACCGTTTAATTTAAAAATAAAGACACCTTCAAAAACAGGTTATGTGTAGTGTCTTCAATAAAATATTAAAATATGGTCATAAAATTAGATCAGATTCATATATAAAACAGGACAGGTAAAATGAATATAAATTCCATTTCTTTTCTGCTATTTCTGTATTCTAAATTTGCCATGTACAAAAAATTCTTCTATGTAAAAATGTTAAGTAGTGTGTTAAGTTTTTGATGACTGTTATTAATTTACTGTTGGGTAATAGTGGTTAATAACATTTTTTATTATAGTTTTACCACAGATTTAACTGCAGATTATTTCAAGATTTTAGGATGCCAAGCAAAGAAAGAGTGAGAAAGGCTGCAAAACGTCAAAGACAGCAGGTGAATGAAAAAAAGCAGCAGTCCTCTAACAAAAAGATTTGTCAAGTCACCAAGAAAGCACCGGGTAAGAGTACAAAAACATTCATAAGAAATATCTCTAGTAAAAAAAATATTACTACAGAAAATGTTTCAGTCCAGAAAAGGAGAAGCAATTCAAACGGTAAGGAAAGGCCAATGAGAAATGTTACTGCTAGAGTAAGAGATAACTCTATGCATGAAAGTAGAAGGAAACAACAGTTTAGGGACATTCGTAAACGAATGTTCCGCAACAGGATAATTGGCAATTTGTTAAAAAATATTAAGAAAGGTCAACAGAAAGTGGTTTTTTATAAGAGAAAAAAAATAGTTGAGAAAGTTATTGATCAGGCATTTGAAATTAAACGTAAGTTATTTATTTTGACAATCAATAGAATTAGGAAGCTAAACAAGGCAATTCATGATTTCAAAAGAAATAGTAGATGGAAGAGAATAGTTAATCGTAGTAATTTTTGTGAAGTTTTTTCTGGAGAATGGATGCATAGTTCAAGCTCTGAGGCATTTTTTAATGAGGAGAGTTATTTCCAGGATAATGATTTGGTGCATGCAGTTGACACCAGTGGTCGAGCTTATGAAGTGAAAGATGGTTGTCCAGTTGAAAAAGAAAAACTTGTGACAACAGAGATAGAAGAGGTGTTAGGTAATGAGGTTTTAGGGAGACGTCCTAAGGGTCCTGTGTACACCTGGAAGTGTAGTAGTATTTGCAGTATACGACAGGATTCCATCAATTTGCTTTGTGATTTTATACGGTCATTTAATAAGAAAAGTTTGAAGCAGAAAATGAAGTTGTTGCAAGAATTAGATCCTTGCAGAGTGAGAGAAGTGATAGGTTTGCATGGTCATTCACTGGCTTGTCTTTCCAGGAGAGTATGCCAGAGTGTTTTTCATCATTTCAGGATGCTAGCAGTGCATCATAATAAAGTGAGGAAATTAGTTAGAATGTTGTATTATGCTAAGAGTCCAGCAATTATGCTTAAACAATTATGCGCTGCTCTTTTGCATGGTTCTGAAATAGATGTGAAGAATATATGTGAAGTAATTGAGTTTTGTTACTTTGGAAGTAAAGAGGAGAATGTTGAAATTGACCAAGAAGAAGAGAGTAATGTGGAAGATAGTGTACAGGTTTCCAGTACAGATAATTTCCAGAGGGAAATTGCGACGTTTGAGGTGAAATCAAGTGAGAGGCCAAATTTCACTTGTGTGTGTTGTCGACGCACTTATTATAAGAATCAGACTAAGTTAGTGGATTTATATGCAAAAAGTGAAAGGGAAAATTATAGTGAATGGAAGGATTTTACAACATACTTGATGGTAGAAAATTGTTTTGATTTGGGATTGGATCAACGTGTGTGTGTACTTATTGTTGTAACAAATTAAATCAAAACCAGATGCCTGCTAGAGCAGTTCATAATAATCTGGAATTGGTTGAGATTCCTTCTGAATTGAAGGATTTAAATACTTATGAATCTATTTTGATTCAAAGTATCCATCCCTTTCAGGCTATTGTAAGAATGGAGCCAAAGACAGGGAAATTGCCTCCATCAGATTTACAGAGAGGATTAAAGGGAAGAGTTGTTTATTTGCCTCTAGATTTGAAGAAAAACATTAACACAATTGGAGTAGAAAAAGTGGAAGAGGAACCTCTTGTTATCTTAGTTAATGGGGTTCCGACAAAGAATAAGAAAATATGGCAAGATTTAGTAGATGTTAGGAAAGTCAAAAGGGCAACATTGTATTTGAAAAAATATAATAAATACTATAAAAATGTATATGTTGCAGAAGAGGAAGTAAGTGAGGAAGAGGATAGCGATTTGTGTGCTGGTCAAATTGAGAAAGTAGAACCCTGTACTAGTGAAGAAATATATGAACATTATAGTGTTCATCCTTTGCATTCCAAGGAAGTCATGGGGAATGCTATTGAGTTGTTTCAAATGAAACAAGCGAAAGGGAGTCCCATTAGTGTTTGGGAGGAAAGTTTGGAAGCTCGGTGTTTCCCACAGCTTTTTCCAACAGGTCAGGGAGGAAGATATGATGAGCGACCTCATCAAATTCCTGCTTCTGAATACCGGACTTTGCGATTGTATGCAGGAGATCCTAGGTTTCGACAATGCATTCCTTATTTGTTTCATCTCCTGTTTGAAAGCGATCTGTCTGGACTGTCATATGCAGTGAACCACATCTTGAAAAGTGGTATACACATGCAAAACATCTCGGCAAGTGACTTTATGGATAAAGTCAATGTCCAAGACAGTATTTTGGATTCTCACCTGATTAATCTCATGGCGTGTCAGCGTGGTACTAATGAGTACTGGTACCATCGTCATGGTGATTTAAAATGTATGCTGAGGAACTTAGGAACTCCCACATGGTTCCTCACTTTGAGCTGTGCTGAGTATGGCTGGGAAGACTTACTTGAATTTCTACGAGAGGCAAATGCTAACGTAGAAAACATCGAATTCAAGACACCCGGAGAACTGTGCTCTTTGGATCCAGTCAATGTATGTAGGTACTTCAATCATAGATTTGAAGGTATGATGTCTTTCATCATGAATAAGAAGAATCCACCTCTTGGAGAGGTGTTGGATTTCTTCTGGAGGAAGGAGTACCAAGCAAGAGGTGCTCCTCATATACATATGTTGCTGTGGATCAAGGATGCACCTAAATTTGGAACGGATGCAGAAGACTCAGTGATGAGTTTCATAGAACAGTATTCTACGTGTGCTGTTCCAAACGCAAAGGAGAAAAAAAGCCTAAGAGAAAAAGTTCTACGTTTCCAAAGCCATCGATGTGGAAAGTACTGTCGTCGTAAATTCCGGAACAAAGACAAGTTCTACACCAAATGTCGTTTCGGCTTTCCACGACCGGTGATTTCTAAAGGAAGAGTGAACAGTTTGATGTCTTCGCTGCGACATAATGTGATGAAGAAATCACCTAAAAACACATACAATTTGAAGAGGAACGAAGAGTCTAAGTACATCAACGACTACAACCCGGTGATTTTGTCCATGTGGAATGCTAACATGGATATACAGTTTGTGGCTGATAACTGTATGGCTGTGGCTCGGTATGTGACATCTTACATCACCAAAAAAGAGAAGACAGAATTGAAGGATATGTGGGAGGACATTTCCCATGAAAAGAGCCTCAGCAAGAAGTTGTACAGTTTCAGTCTGAAGATGTTGTCGCATCGAGAAATCGGAGCTTACGAATGTTCTGACCGGTTGTCTTCAGCAAGTCTCTATGCCAAGTCCAGGAGTATCGTTTGGGCGAGTGTTGGTCTTGCTGCAACGCGTAATCGAGTTCTGAAACCTGTGCGGGAAATTGAGTATTTGGTGGAAAAGGAGCCAAACAGTACCGACATTTTGAAAATTAACATGTTGGATACATATTATCCAAATCGAAGCAGTCACCTCGAGAATGTTTGTCTGTATGAGGTTCTGCAAAATTACATATTCAAGAGGAACATCAAAGAAGATACTGAGAAAGGAGTGTATGCTGTAATAGGAAGTGAGGGATGTCTGGTCAAGCAAAGAAAATGCCACTTGATAAACCATCGAAAATTGAGTGGCGAATCTCCTGAAAAAAAGGAGTTTTTCTATTTAGCACTTTTGCAACTTTTTAAGCCTTGGCGTGCAGAAGAGGAACTGCTTGGAGATTTCCTTTGTTACGAAGACTCATTCAATGCTGCCAAGGAGACCATAGAATGTCCTGCTTTTCCCAAATATGTAGAAATGTTGAATGTGGAAATTGAGCAGGAAGCAACGATTGCAGCCGAGATTGCCAGAGACAGTTCTCAGGACAGTCAGAGTTCTGCTTCATTGAGTCAGGATCCACTAGGAGGACCTCTTATCGAAAATGAAGCTGCCACTGCTATGAATGAAGTGGAAAGAGCCATGGCACATGCTCAGGAGGATGCGGTTAACTTAGAAGAGTTGGAAAGACAACTCAACGTTGAGCAGAGGAAAATATATGACGAGATTACCATGCAAATTGATCATGGATTAAGTCATGACAAGAAAGAGTGCTCATGTACGTCGTTGAAGCCTGTCCGACTGTACGTGAGTGGAGAAGCGGGAACTGGAAAAAGTTTCCTTATTAAAGCAATTTCATGTTATTTGCAGGAAAGGACAGAGTCATCGCTGTCTTGTGTTGTCACCGCTCCAACTGGACTGGCAGCACATAACATTAAAGGGATTACTTTACATCGTTTACTGATGCTGCCAGTGGAGCATGACAACAAATTAGAATATCACAAGCTATCTGGAGATGCTTGTTTTGAAGTTTCAAGAGTCTTGAGGAAAATGAAACTTCTTATCATTGACGAAGTAAGCATGGTTTCCAATGTCATGCTTGCCTTTGTGCATTTGAGAATGCAAGAAGTTCTCAAAACAGAGTATGATGTGTTATTTGGCGGCAAACACATCATTGTTTTCGGAGATCTTCTGCAGCTGACACCAGTGAAAGGGCAACCTGTGTTCAAAATGCTCATGCATGAAGATACCAGGAAGTGCTTAGGGAGCATTGGCAACGTCAATATATGGTTAAACTTCAATTATGCTGAACTGCATGAAAATTTGCGTCAGGCAAAGGATGAAGTTTACAAGACTATTCTACAAGATGTTAGAATTGGAAAAGTGACCGAGCATGGGAAAGAAGCTTTACATGCACGATTACTGACAAATTTATATCCAGACGAAGATGTTGTGCCTGAGAATATTTTTCAGAAAGTTACTGAGAAAAAATCTGGAATATGTTTGATGCCAACTCTTGCAGAATGTGCCAAATTCAACAACAAAATGTTGCATTTAGAAAAGCAAGAGATTGTGAAACTGGAAGCTATTGACAGAGTAGAGCATATGGGATCAACAATTATTTTGTCTGAGAATCTGAAAACAAAATTGGATTCATTAGAGAAGAGTATATCTAAAACTGCGGGTTTTGAAAAGACTCTGAATGTGTGCTTGAACTGCCGTATAATTTTAAGAAGGAATTTACATGTTGAAAGAGGTCTGGTAAATGGATCAATGGGTAATGTTGTTGATTATGTGAAATACAGAAATAGAGATGGAATTGAATTTTTAAAAATTAAATTTGATGGCATTGAGGAAGTACAGCTAATTGGTCGTTGTTCTGCTAGATTTTTGCTTGTAAAAGACTTATATGTTCGTCGTAAGCAGTTTCCTGTTTGCTTGGCATATGCGGTGACAATCCATAAATCGCAAGGTTTAAGTGTAGACTGTGCATTGGTGAATATTGGCAGTTCTGTGTTCAAGGAGGGTATGGCATATGTGGCATTGTCACGAGTTAGAACTTTATCGGGATTGTACTTGATTGAGTGTGATGTCACAAACATTTGTGCGGATCTAGATTGTGTTAAGGAATACAATAGGTTAAGAAGAGAGTATGCGCCACATTTGCCTCAGTATCCTTTGTTTGAGAAACGTGTGGTAGGCCGGAAATGAAGAAATGTGACCAATACTGGGGAGGTTGTAGCAAAAAGACGAAAAGTTGATGAACCTGAAATTATAAGCAGAAACAAAAAGGATTCTGTTGAAGATGTTGTTGGTTTTCAATTTGAAAACAGTTCTGGTGTCAACTGCTATGCTAATGTAGTGGTTAATGTTTTGTTTTCTCTAGAAAATGTAAAAGAAGAGATTGTGGTCAATTCTGATCAACGATTTTGCAGTTTGTTAAATTCTGTGTTAGAGAAATGTAGCACTGATAGAACAAACATAGAAAGTGTGTCTGAAATTTGAAATCTGTTAGACAGATGTTCAGGCCAAACACAATTCTCTCAAAATAGTCAGCAAGATTGTCAGGAGTTTTTAATGTATATGCTTGATGTATTGCATGATGAAGGTGTAGATGTAGATCACCTGTTTGGGCTTTCTTATCAATGGCAGCATGACTGCGAGAACTGTAGGGTATCAAGTACTACTAGTGTAGACTCAGAAAGATTTATATATTTAACTTTGCCAGACAGTAAATCAGTCTCTTTTAATAAGCTAGTAAAAGCAGCTGATCACAACATGGAGTGTAGCCAATGTAAATCTGAAATGATGTCCACATTATTTATACGAACATATGGCCAGTATGTCATTTTAATGTTCCAACGATGTAGGCCTGATGGAACAAAATTGACAACTTTAATTAAAAATGTTGTGGCTTCACAGTTGTCAATATCAGGAAGGACTTTTGTAACTGTAGCAATTATATATCATGATGGTCCTTCAATAACATCAGGACATTATACACCTTATTTAAAGTGTAGAAATGGCTGGTCATTCTGCAATGATTCTGTTTTAATTTTCAAAAAAAAATTGCCGTATGACCTTAAAAACTCTTACCTGGTGTTTTTAAAACCAAAATTTTAGGGAAAGAATCTCGGGATGTGCTCTGAGGAATTTCAAGAGGTTCTAATGGCTCCTACACGATTTGGCCTTGAGGATAAGTGTAGTATAGAGACATAACTTCTTACCATAACACTGGACGTCATGGAGAAATACGTGCACTTTGAATGAGTTCAGAAAAACTGTTTCTTTTTATAAGCTAATTGAAGCAGCCAATCAAAACATGGAGTAGAGGGAATGTAAGTCTGCAATGCTGTCTACTGTTTTACATTGCTTTGTGATTAAAAGTGATGTAGAGAATTAAATAATTGTACTAGTCATAAAGGTAGTGTAAGTCTGCTTCATAGTAAGCAGTATCAGTGTGATAGGAAATGTAGAACATGATTGAGCAAGAAGGGGAAGATATTACTAGTCCAGGATTGTGAAAATGATCTTCAACATTTTAATTGTGAAAGTTGCGGAAATACAACATGACGGGATTGGTTTAAAAGAATTCTAAGAGTTATAAATGGCTCAGACACGATTTGGCCTTGTGGAAACGTGTGGTAGAGAGCGAGAAGTCATTTATTGTATGTAACATGTTTTTGAAAACGATGGAGGTTTTCTTTCAGAAAGTGGCGGGTTGAAAGTAATAACAGCACAACAGAGTGTAAGCTGTTCATAGGACATCCTTGGCCGTCATGGAAAGTAAGTTAACTTTAAGGAGTTCTGAATTCTGATTTGTTATGTTGTATGGGTTTTTTAAACACAATCATTTTGATTGTGTTTTTTTTTCCCCGCTGTTATATGATGAATACCTTCAAGTCACTGTTTTAGTGAAATTTGATACATTCTGAGAACAGCAAAAATAAACCATTTAACATGTATAATTAATTCTGTTCTGTTTGCATTTATGATGAACATGTAGAACTGTGTAGGAGGCATGGAGAAGGTGAGGCTTCTGTAAGTGTCAAAGTTGTTGCATACAGTGCTCATATTCTACGTAGTCTTTTATATTTCATTACTTTCACTGTTTCTGACTGATCTAAAAATTTTTTTTAAAAAGAACAGTAAGTATAAGGGAAGGAAACAGACAGTTATGTTAAAAGAAACACAGCTATAGGGAATAAACTAGGGATACTGTTACCCGCAATCCTCTGCTGATGATGTCATTGAGCATGTCATGAATGATGTAATATGTGACATCATCAGCAGTGGATTACGGGTAATAGTATCTCTAGTTTACTCCCCTATAGCTGTCTTTCTTTTAACATAACTGTCTGTTTCCTTCCCTTATACTTACTGTTCTTTTTTAAAAAAAAAATTTTGGGTTCGCTTCCGGTTCGCGTACTGGGGAGCGAACTGGGAAGCGAACTAAGAGAAATAGAGGTTGGCACAGTTCCAAATATTGTACCAATTTTTTAATAACGGGGAGGTAGTTCTGAAAATAACTTTTTTTTTATTGTTTTTGTTGTTTTATATTTTTTTTATTATTTTTCTGAACATTTTTTTACTTTTTTTGAATTTTTCTGAACAGTTTTATATTTTTTTTGGTTTTTTTTCGGAGGGGGCAACGAAAACGATTCATTGTAAAGGGCTCAACAGGAGCAACAAAACAAAAAAAAAGAATTTATTATTTGGGGCGTTTCGTACAAACTTGCATATGATAGTCAATAGCTCTGTTGATCAGAGTGATGCTTCTTTCTCCGTAGCAAATGAATCCACTGCAATGTACGCAGACTTGTTTTACTTCACGAAATCTTGTTTGTATATTTGGCACCATCTCCCTGCCCTCTGGTCCAGTTACTTCCGGTACAACAGATCTTCTGGCCATAATAGGGAGATTATCTAGGTCGTTACGAAACTGTGCAGGACTGTAGTTGTTAGGATGCCACCTAGTCATATGGCGATGCATTGTGTAGTTTCCGAAACTGTCTTTTTTGTCGGTCCCTCTGGACAGTCTATCTTGACATATAAGGCAAGTTACGTATCTTGCATTTACTTTTTTCTGACCTTTGGGAATTTAAAAAAATTGCCAAATGAAGTTTTCTTTCCGGTGAGACGTCCTGGGCTCCTCAGGCAAAAAGTGCCTCTCTTCGTGCTCGTCGTCCTGTTCCTCTTCTTCCTCTTCTTGCTGAATTATAACTTGAGCAGGTGGTCCACTCTTCCTTGGATGTGGTGGAGGTGGTGGGGAAGCACCAGCTGAAGCTACTAAAGAAGCCATTGCTCACTGGTAACAAAGGGTCTTTCTCTCACAATGATGAAAGTCAGAGTGAGGAAAGAAGGAGGGATTTTTATCATTTGGGAAAAACAATAGTTCTCAACCAATGAAAAGTGTTCATTTTATATTATATGACCTAGTCTTACATCATTAGGAAACCAAAAGTGAAATGAACCAATGAAAAGTGTTATTACCAAGTCACATGACCTGCTGTGTTTACGTTACGCGCTTTGCAGGGCCTCCCGGTTTGCTTCCAGAAACCTGTGCTTTGCGACTCCGTAAGCTTACCAGTTCGCTAACGTAGCACGTCATATGACGTATCACGTGACAACACGAAACGTCATGCGGACGGGAGGCGTGATGATGTTGTTTTCTAACGCGGCAGTTGCGGTAAAGAAACGTTTACCGGCTCGCGGTCTATTTCGCGGCATCAAGGTCAGCTAACGGGAAGCTTCCCGATTTGCGAAGCGGGAACGAAGAAAAAAATATATTAAAAAAAAAGTTATTAATAAACATATAAAATATATTTTTGGATTTAAAGAAGAATACATTTTACAGCTACAGATATTAGCTGTTAAAAAACCAATGAAATTCACTGAAAAAACCATAGGTTATAGACCAAATATAGTTAGGAATTAGCATTTACAAAACCTTGAAAATTCACTGAAAAAACCATAGGTTATAGACCATATATAGTTAGGAATTAGCATTTAGAAAACCTTATTTTACTCACACAAAACCATTGAAATTCCATATATAGTTAGTTGCACTAACTATATATCGCGCACCCGCAATCCACTGCTGATGATGTCACATATTACATCATTCATGACATGGTCAGTGACATCACTGATGACATCACTGATGACATCTCAAATGACATCACTGATGACATCACTGATGACATCTCAAATGACATCACTGATAACATATCAAATGACATCACTGATGACATCTCAAATGACATCACTGATGACATCACTGATGGCATCTCATTTGACATCAATGACCACATCACTGATGATATCATTCATGTGACAATACAATGCATCTCCTCACACTTTAATATAACCTCTGTTACACCCAGTGTTAAATACAGAGTATAATTTTTGAAACCATTGACACACCAATACTAGTTACTACATACGCACTCAGTGATTCCTATGTTTACACACACATTCACTCATTTACCCATACAATCATTCATACATACAATCACTCATCTTTACAGCACTATCATATGCACTCATACACCTATACAGACTCTCACACTCTGTCACTCATCCATGGAGTTACTCACACACCTAGTCAGTCCTGTAAATAATCAATCACACTTCCATTTTCTAATCTATACAGTTAAACATAGAGCACCTTACATTTTGAAACATATACTAACACATACTTACTCTCTTATACAATCATTGATAAAAGTACACATTGATCTGCACAGAGTCACACACCTCCCAGCCAGCCACACACACACTCAGTCTCCCATACAAATACTTGGGCAATCAATCAATAACCCATATAGTTACTCATATAGCTACTGACCAACACATGCAGCAGTTTACAGAACAACAGACATAATGATGCACAAATTAAGACAGTTTAGTCACTAACCCATGCACTCAGTGAGACACATTTAATCACTCACTCATACAGTCAGTCACTCACCTAATAAATCCTTCATCCAGACACTTCTACATCTACTCATTCTTCAATAGGTAAAACATATTTAAACTTTTCAGAAACACACAGTCACTGGATGATGTCATCAGTGATGTCATTTGAGATGTCATCAGTGATGTCATCAGTGATGTCACTGACCATGTCATGAATGATGTAATATGTGACATCATCAGCAGTGGATTGCGGGTGCGCGATATATAGTTAGTGCAACTAACTATATATGGAATTTCAATGGTTTTGTGTGAGTAAAATAAGGTTTTCTAAATGCTAATTCCTAACTATATATGGTCTATAACCTATGGTTTTTTCAGTGAATTTTCAAGGTTTTGTAAATGCTAATTCCTAACTATATATGGTCTATAACCTATGGTTTTTTCAGTGAATATATATATATATATTCACTGAAAAAACCATAGGTTATAGACCATATATAGTTAGGAATTAGCATTTACTAAACCTTATTTTACTCACACAAAACCATTGAAATTCCATATATAGTTAGTTGCACTAACTATATATCGCGCACCCGCAATCCACTGCTGATCATGTCACATATTACATCATTCATGACATGGTCAGTGACATCACTGATGACATCACTGATGACAACATCCAGTGATTATGTGTTTCTGTAAAGTTTAAATATGTTTTACATATTGAAGAATGAGTGGATGTATAAGTGTCTGAATGAAGGTTTTAGTAGGTGCGTGATTGACTGTATGAGTGAGTGATTAAATGCGTCTTACTGAATGCACGGGTTAGTGACTAAACTGTCTAAAAGTGTGCATCAGTATGTCTGTTGTTGTGCAAGCTGCTGCACGTGTTGATCAGTAGCTATATAAGTAGCTATATGGGTTATTGATTGGTTGCACAAGTATTTGTATGGGAGACTGAGTGTGTGTATGGCTGGCTGGGAGGTGTGTGACTCTGTGCAGATCAATGTGTACTTGTATCAGTGATTCTATAAGAGAGTAACTATGTGTTAGTATATGTTTCAAAAATGTAAGGTGTTCTGTGTTTAACTGTATAGATGAGAAAATGGATGTGTGATTGATTCTTTTCAGGACTGACTAGGTGTGTGAGTAACTCCATGGATGAGTGGCAGAGTGTGAGTGTCTGTATAGGTGTATGAGTGCATATGATAGTGTTGTAAAGATGAGTGATTGTATGTATGAATGATTGTATGAGTGAATGTGTGTGTAGACATAGGAATCAGTGAGTGCGTATGTAGTAACTAGTATTGGTGTGTCAATGGTTTCAAAAATGATACTCTCTATTTAACACTGGGTGTAACGGAGGTTATATTAGAGTGTGAGGAGATGCATTGTATTATCACATGAATGATATCATCAGTGATGTGATCATTGATATCAAGTGAGATGTCATCAGTGATGTCATTTGAGATGTCATCAGTGATGTCATCAGTGATGTCACTGACCATGTCATGAATGATGTAATATGTGACATGATCAGCAGTGGATTGCGGGTGCGCGATATATAGTTAGTGCAACTAACTATATATGGAATTTCAATGGTTTTGTGTGAGTAAAATAAGGTTTAGTAAATGCTAATTCCTAACTATATATGGTCTATAACCTATGGTTTTTTCAGTGAATTTTCAAGGTTTTGTAAATGCTAATTCCTAACTATATATGGTCTATAACCTATGGTTTTTTCAGTGAATTTCATTGGTTTTTTAACAGCTAATATCTGTAGCTGTAAAATTTATTCTTCTTTAAATCCAAAAATATATTTTATATGTTTATGAATAATTATTTTTTTAAATATTTTTTTTTCTTCGTTCCCGCTTCGCGAATCGGGAACCTTACAGTAAAAAAATGTTCAGAAAAATAAAAAAAAAAGTTCTTTTCAGAACTACCTCCCCGTTATTAAAAAATTGGTACAATATTTGGAACTGTGCCAACCTCTATTTCTCTTAGTTCGCTTCCTAGTTCGCTCGCTGGTACGCGAACTGGAAGCGAACCAAAAACAGTAAGTATAAGGGAAGGAAACACACACTTATGTTAAAAGAAAGACAGCTATAGGGGAGTAAACTAGAGATACTATTACCCATAATCCACTACTGATGATGTCACATATTACATCATTCATGACATGCTCAGTGACATCATCAGCAGAGGATTGCGGGTTTTTTGGCACCATGCCTTATCGACGGTTTAATAACGCTGCCTTTTGCTTTATATAAGTTTTCAAATTGTATGAAATATATACCAATAGGTCTTTATGAACCTTTAGGTAGTGCTTTTGTTCATGAGGTCTGGTCGCTTCCATACACATACAGATGTTTCAAAGATGATCAAGAAGTTTATCTGAATGGAGAGGAATGCACTGAGACGCCAGATCATTCACTAATGTGTAGGCACATACAGTTACACGATTCATGCAACAAACAGCGACCAAATATGGCTTGCGTGATGCAAGGCACGCCAGTTCCTGCTATCATCCCCACGTTCAAGTTGTTGGAAAATGGTAGTTATTTGATGCTCAATAATGAAGATTGTTCTGAGTTAATTAAAAGTATTCCTTTTATCGTAACAGTAAGTGAACGGGTTATTTGCTGCAGAAATGTTCTATTTCCTCCCACACATGAACATAGGGAGTTTTCAATCTGGCCACAAATACCAACCTTGGGACACGTTTCAACGGCATGACAAGAATAAGAGCTCTTTTGTCTCAGAGAGAGGTGGCCTTGAGTTCGGCCCGTGAAACTTTCGTACTTCACATAGCGAACACCCGTACACAGGTTTGCCTTTCAATTTCAGCAACATGTTTCCGACTATCTTTAACGCATCCTCCACAAAATCCCTGGCACACTTTTTTAAAGTTGTTACCAGTGGTCTCGTGACTTCATTTGAGAAAATCTTTGGAGTCATCCCTGCTCCCTTTCATTCCATTTTCTCCACTCTGGTTCGTGGATTGCATTTTTACTTGCATTACCAGCGGACGCTCTTGTACTTTTTTACATTTTTAAATATGGATGTCCCTCCTATGCAACCTCCGACCCTGCAGCTGCTGACACTGTTCCGCAATCGCATGCTAGAATATTATGGCACAATGCCGTTGGCGATATTAAGCACGGCATATGGATTATCTTTTCGGTTCTCCTACTTCACCTGTGTCCAGCCTGTATTTCACTGCCTGACCTGTGATTTCGATTGGGCCATTGATTTGTGTCTCTGCGGACCGGTTTCTCCTGACGTCGACTTTAATCAGCTGATGACTCCTATCATTACTCACGAGTTGATTTGTCCTGGCGAAAGGATTATGGCTGTGGCATTGATGCATGGACTACTTGGTCCCTGGAATTTACTGGCGGCAGCACAGTCTTTCTTGGAACACAGCTTTCTTGAAAACCCACCGAGCTGTCCTCTGATGGTGATAGAGGATCCGGTGCTGGGAGAGCACGTATGTTCTTTTCCGCTTTTAAATTGGATGGCTGAACTGTTTTCGGATGAAGACGGTGACTTCCTGTTGGAGGCTGTTGCAGCTTATTTTGCATACACAGTTATGTCATAGACCTTTTTCATGTTTCATATGCTGAGTACTAGCATTTCATTGACAATTCATTGACTTAATTGTCAAGTTTTTATTATTTACCTTGCCTATTGGCTTAAGACTCGATAAAGTACTTGGCTGTTTTATTTTTCTTTAGCATTGAATTTTCCTAGTTTTTAATGCTTTACCTTGCGGACCGTCCACATATAAACTTGCAATCTGCTCTCATGAGATGGCACTTCTATTATCTTATTCAGTTCGTTTCCGGATCATGAGGAGGTGTCATCTAGGTCCTGGATATCTTTACACCGTGTTAAGTTAGCATGGGCTCATTACCGGTTTAAACGCCATTTTTCCTTTTTTGCAACTTCTGCACACGACATTTAGTTGTTGCTTTAGCTTTCCACCTAGTAGTTCATCGTGGTTTACATGAGAATAATATGTTATTGGTCTACTATCTGCTTTACTTGTTAAACTATATCTGTACAGCGAGTGCTAAAGTTTCAAGAACAACACGGTACAGAATTGTTATGAGGTCTGATCTCCACGACTTCATACTCATAACATAAGTGCAACTTCTGCCAATTCTGGGCATGAGGCGGGTTTTATATTGCTTTGCCGAACACACATACACAACACTTGATGCGGTTCACATGAAGAGAGAGCTGGTGTATGCTGATGTGATTCCTTCAAATCTAAGACACTAAAGTATGGGCACGCCCTAAACCAACACAAAGAGACCTTCTTAGCAAATAATATAATATGTGTATTAGGGAGGGTGAGATATAAGCAGCCGCGGGCCGTGGAGGGAGTTACGGTGAGGCAGGGAGGCGGGGAGGGGAAGAAGCAGGGTGGAGCCCTCTCTACCTTGCCCCTCCCCCTCCCCGCCTCCCTGCCCCACCGTAACTCCCTCCACGGCCCGCGGCTGCTTATAAGTGTTGCTAACTCTTATTCATTTACAGCATGTTAACATACTGTCACCATTCGCTTTTTATGTACTAGTAACTATGCTGGTAATTTTGCTACTGATAATATGTGTACTTGTATTCTCCACCCTGCTTCTCCCCCTCCCCGCCTCCCTGCCTCACCGTAACTCCCTCCACGGCCCGCGGCTGCTTATAAGTGTTGCTAACTCTTATTCATTTACAGCATGTTAACATACTATCACCATTCACTTTTTATGTACTAGTAACTATGCTGGTAATTTTGCTACTGATAATATGTGTACTTTTATTATCTAAGGTACTACGCCTGAGAAGACGGCATTAGTAAATAAACATTTCAAATACACATGTGTTCTTCTTAACTCCATGTTCTGGTTTCTAAGAAATATATAACGACCGACTGTTCATGAGTTCCACGTATCCTGAGGTACTATAAGTTCATATTCTGGATTGTCTAAACATTGAGAGTTTGTTATATCCAATGTGACACTGTACCTAGCTTGCTAAATAGTTTTTGATTACTAACGTGAGTTTTGGGACACCCTAATTCGCCGAGGTTCCAATCCTCTGTCCACAGTTCTGTGTGAGAACAGAAACCCTGCGACAGGGGCACCCCCGACCCTTGCTGGACCTTCATCACACTTGCGATACAACTCCAGCAATGCGCCACCTTTACGGCACAGATACATCACGCATCTGTGCTGTTTTTGCCCCGTGATGCGCCGCATTGTAAATGCAGCACACCATAGGTGACGGAACAGCGGCACAGAATGACTAACACATCCCTGGTGATGCGCCAGTCATCATAAATCTATCCCTATGCTTCTTATCTTGTTAGAGATGAACCGCCATATGTATCATCAAAGTTATTTGCATTTCCTAAATAGCGAACTTTAAGGAATAAATAGCGATTCTTTACCATTCCTAGTTTGCGATGAGCTATTTGCTAATTAGCCGAATGTAGCCCAATGAAGCCCAATGTAGCCCAATGTAGCCCAAAGATGGCCGCCAGACACACAAAAAAACAAATGTAGCCCAAATATCAGCCAGATGTAGCCCAACTATAGCCCAGTGACAGAATGACCAATCAGCTTCGCAAACCTCCGTTACGCGAAGCGGAGCGCTGTTACAGATATATATCTTTTTTTGAACGTTAATTTCTCAAAATCCACTGGAGCACATATATTGAGACCTAGCAAAGGCACATCGGGCTACCAGTCCCTAATATTTTGCCAAGTTTCGTGCAAATCCATTCAGCCGTTCAATTATTATTTTTATTATTTTTTTTTGCCCCGCGGGGCCCTTTTAAAACCTCCACATCAAACCTAGGGGGTCAGCGAGGATCTACTATGCCCCCTTATAGTTATTTCCCCCTTTGTTTTGACCTCCTCTTGTCTCTCGATCCTACCGAGAGACAAGATGGCGGCCGCTACGGACTGTTTGGAATGTTGACAGACGCCGGAGAACCAATCAGCTTCGCTTCACAAAGCTCCGTTGCGCGAAAAGTCCGCGAACCAGAGCGCTAACCGGTCCGCTGTTACAGATATATATCTTTTTTTAAACGTTAATTTCTCAAAATCCACTGGAGCACATATATTGAGACCTACAAAAGGCACATCGGGCTACCAGTCCCTACAATTTTGCCAAGTTTCGTGCAAATCCATTCAGCCGTTCGGGCTAAAAGTGAGGCCAACCGCCCTATGGAAAACTCAATGTTAAAAACACGTTTTGGGACCCCCCTTTTTTCTCGGCCCCCACTGGACGAACCCCCCCCAAATTTTCAAGGGCTGCTCAGAAACAAAATGTGCCATTTTCCTGAAAATTTCAGCCAATTCCGTCCACAAACGCCAAAGTTATTAGACATAGAATTTTCAAAAAACCCATAGAGAAAAAATCCTAACTATATATACCTACTGGCGACCGCCAGTAGGTAATACACATACATATATATATATATATATATATATATATATATATAAAACAAAAAAGCACTGCCTGCTGTAGAGAGAACCACACAAACAGGAAATGATTTGCCAAACTTCTTTAATGCAGGATACAGCGAGGGCATTGCTAACCAACACAGGAGTGTAGTCCAGATTGAGCCGATGCGTTTCGTGATTCTTACACTTCTTGGTGGGCTCCAGATCAGCGTTCACAACAGGTGATTTGTAACACTTCCTTTAATCTGATAACATCCCGCCCATGTGGGCGTGGCCACCCTCATGGCATGCTGGAAGTTGAAGTGCTCATGTCTTGCTTCAGTGAGCCCTTGTGTGGATGCCGAAATGTCACTAATTATACCACAGTGGGTTGTGATGGAAGGCATTGAGTCACCGCTGCACATCTTATTCCTGTAAAAAACGGCACCTGTCTCCTTGGCGTTGGCGTCGATTGGCGTCATTGCAGGAATGCCAGAACGGCATCGGGAATCTCTCTGCGGCCCAGGCGGAGCCGCTATCATATGACAAAAAGCACTGCCTGCTGTATAGAGAACCACTCGAACAGGAAATGATTTGCCACATTTCTTCAATGCAGGATACAGTGAGGGCATTGCTAACCAACACAGTAGTATAGTCCAGATTGATCTGATGCGTTTCGTGATTCTTACACTTCTTCACGGGCTCCGGATCAGCGTCCACAACAGGTGATTTGTAGCACTTCCTTTAATCATATACCATCCCGCCCATGTGGGCGTGGCCACCCTCATGGCATGCTGGAAGTTGAAGTGCTCATGTCTTGCTTCCGTGTATATCAAACCAACGATCTTCCCCTGCAGGAAAAACGGGAGCCCACACAGGTAAGCTGGATTCCAACCTTCTTTTATTTCAGTAAAAAACTAACGGCATTATGCCTTTGCTCGTTTGAATGCACTGTCCACTTTCAATCAATCAATCAATCAGGAGTTTGTTAAAGCGCGACTACTCACCCGTAAGGGTCTCAAGGCGCTAGGGGTGGGGGGGGGGTGCAGGTTCCATTCCATCAAGGAGGGGGTCTGTCGAAGAGCCAGGTTTTGAGGTTTCTTGCGAAGATGGGGAGCGATGTTGTCTGTCTGAGATGGAGCGGAAAGGCGTTCCATACTTTGGCCGTGAGGAAGGAGAAGGAGCGGCCTCCCGATCTGGTCTTTCTGGTGCGGGGGACCACGGCGCAGGAGAGCTGGGCTGATCGTAGGGTCCTTTGGGGTGCGTGGAATTTGAGCCGGCTTTTCAGGTATGCTGGTCCGGTGCCGTGGAGGGCCTTGTGTGCGTGGGTGAGCATCTTAAAGGTGATTCTCGCCTCGACGGGGAGCCAGTGGAGTGTGCGCAGGTGCTGGGAGATGTGGCAGTGTTTTGGCAGGTTGAGGACCAGTCTTGCGGTGGCGTTCTGGATGTTCTGTAGCTTGCGGATGAGGTTTTTGTTTATTCTGGCGTAGAGTGCGTTGCCGTAGTCGAGTCTGCTGGTGACCAGGGTGTGAGTGACTGTCTTTCGGTGTTCGAGGGGGATCCATTTGAAGGCTTTACGAAGGAGGTGGAGGGTGTGGAAGCAGGAAGATGAGACAGAGTTGACCTGGCGGTCCATTTTGAGCTCTGAATCCAGGATGATTCCCAGGTTGCAGGCGTGGTCTGTGTGGGATAGCGGGTTTCCGAGGGCGGTGGGCCACCAGGTGTCGCTCCAGGCGTCGGGGTTTGGGCCCATGATGAGTACTTCTGTTTTGTTGATGTTTAGTTGTAGGCAGCTGTTTTTCATCCATTTGGCGACGGCTTCCATGACTTCTCGAAAGTTGCGTCTGGCTTTGTTGGGCTCGTTGGATAGGGAGAGGATGAGCTGGGTGTCGTCTGCGTATGACACGATGTTGAGTCTGTAGGTTCTGACGATGGGGGCAAGTGGAGCCATGTAGACGTTGAAGAGCGTTGGGGTGAGGGAGGAGCCCTGGGGGACTCCGCAGGTGGTATGTGTGGGGTCTGAGAGGAAAGGGGGGAGTCTGACCCGTTGCGTCCTGCCGGAGAGGAAGGAGCGGATCCAGTCGAGGGCCTTGTCCTGGATTCCTGCGTCGTAGAGTCTGCGTATTAGGGTGCGGTGGGAGACTGTGTCAAACGCCGCTGATAGGTCTAGGAGGATGAGGGCTACTGTTTCTCCTTTGTCCAGTAGGGTGCGGATGTCGTCTGTTGCGGCTAGGAGGGCGGTTTCCGTACTGTGGTTTTTTCTGAAGCCGGATTGGGAGGAGTCGAGGATGTTGTGTTCTTCAATGAATGTGGCGAGTTGGCTGTTGATGGCTTTCTCGATGACTTTCGCTGGGAAAGGGAGCAGGGAGATGGGTCTGTAGTTTTTGAGGTCGGTGGGGTCCGCTGAGGGTTTCTTTAGGAGGGGGTTGACCTCGGCGTGTTTCCAGTCGTCGGGGAACGAGGCGGTCGCCAGGGAGCGGTTGATGGTGTGGCGGAGCATGGGTGCGATCGCGTCGGCGGCTCTGTTGAAGATGTGGTGGGGGCAGGGGTCCGTGGGGGCCCCTGAGTGGATTGACTTCATTGTCTTCAGTGTGTCTTCGGTGGTGAGGGCTGTCCAGTCATCAATTGCTGGTTTCCGGGTGTCGGGGGTGGTTGGTGAGGGTTCAGTGTGTTGGTTGTCTTCGTCGAAGTTGTCGTAGATGCTCTTGATTTTGTGGTGGAAAAAGGTGCTGAGTTTGTCGCAGAGGTCTTGTGAGGGAGGGATGTCGGTAGACTCGCTGGTGGGTTGGGCGAACTCCTTGATGATGCTGAAGAGTTCCTTGCTGTTGTGTGCATGGGTGGAGATTCTGACTTCAATCGCTTTTTTCCTCGTTTCTCTGATGAGTTGATGGTGGGCGTTGGTGGCGGCTCTGAAGTTATTGTGGGCTTCTGTGGATTTGGTGTTTCTCCAGGCCTTTTCGAGGCGGCGGCATGTGCGCCTGGACTCCCGAAGTTCGGTGGTAAACCATCTGGCTTTCTTGGCACGGGTATTGTTGTTTTTCTTGAGGGGGGCTATGGTGTTGGTGCTGTCCGAGATCCATCTACGCAGGGTTCGGGCTGCGGTGTTGGGGTCGTCGTTTTCCGCGATGGTTGGGGTGGAGTTGTTGAGTGAGGAGGTGAGCTGGTCGTCGGTGATTTTGCTCCAGTTTCTTTGTGGAAGCAGGTGCTGGTGTCTGTGGATGGTGGGTGTTCTGAAGGTGAAGTGGACGCAACGATGGTCGGTCCATGGGAGTTCGGTGGTGTGGCTGAAGGTGATGGAGTTTCCTGTAGTGAAGAGGGGGTCGAGGGTATGTCCTGCTGAGTGCGTGGGCTCAGTCACGATCTGGCAGAGTCCAATGTTGTGGAGGTTGTCCAGGAGGCATGTGGTGTTGGGGTCCAGTTGATTGTCGAGGTGGAAGTTGAGATCTCTCAGCAGGGTGTAGTTGGTGGATGCGATGGCCTGCGGGGAGATAATGTCCGTGATGGAGTTGGCGAAGGGTCCGCGGGGTCCAGGGGGTCGGTAGATGAGGGTTCCTCGGAGGGCGGCGGTGGGGCTGGCCAGTATCTTGAAGTGAAGGTGTTCCATCAGTCCTGTGGACTCGTCAGGGAGTGTGCTCAGGCGGAGGTTGGATTTGTGGACGATGGCGATTCCTCCTCCTGGGTGAGTGGGGCGGTCCTTCCTGGAGATCTTGTATCCTTGGGCGATGGCGATGGCGATGTCTGGTCCCGAGGTGGTCTTGGTCCAGGTTTCGGTGAAGAATGCTACGTCCGGGGTGGTGCTGTTGAGGAGGTCCCAGATTTCTGTGGCGTGTTTGTGGAGGGATCGGACGTTGAGGAGGATGCATTGCAGGGTCTTCGGTTTGGTTGTGTTCTTGTGGGCGGGTTGTGCTGGATCCGTGTTCTTGGCGGTGCTGCAGGTATGCCGGCAGCGGTGACAGCTGAAGGGTCCATGCGTCTCGGCTGGTGATGCTAGCTTGCAGTTGTTGTTGCAGCCTGGGTTGAGTGCGTGGAGTGCTGCTGGATCGTAGCGCTGACGGGGCGGAGGTCCAGGGTTCCTGGTGCTGGTCGCGGACGGGCGCAGACGTGCTTGCCTTTGACGCGGCTTCGGTGCACCAGCGACGCGCTCGCAGCCCGCCATTAAGTAGGGGTCGGGGAGGGCTGGACAGCTGGGAGGCGGGAGCAAGGAGGGGAGCTGGATTGGGCCGGTCCGCTGGGAGGGGAGGGGCCGCGGGGGCAGCAGCAGAGGGGAAAGGTAAAGGGAGGAAAGAAGGGATAGAGTAAAAAGGGAAAATAAGCAGAAATAAGGCACAAAAGAGCAGAGATGCAGAAAAGAGCAGAAAGGTGAAAGATAGAAAGGGTGGAAAAATTAGTGAAAACGGAGCGTCTCTCTTAGATTGGTAGAGACATTCCTTCCAACTTTAAAGGGAGGGTTTTCCGAAATCGCTGCCCGAGTCCACTCGCCGCAGTAACACACCTGGAATATATATATATATAATTATATTGGGCCCTGGAGATGGCATCCTCGGTCCCAAAAGCCATCCCTACGCCGCATCTTCAAATGCAGTGTGCAGCATTGAGTTGACTGCCAGCGGGGGGTTGGCTGCACATCCTGGTCACAAGCCAGGCTCTGTGGCTAACCTCCCACCATGCATGGCTGAAGGCCCTGCTCAACATGGAGTTGGATACCTTTGGGGATGTTGGCTGAAAGCCCTATGGTCAACCCCCACCACACATGAACAAACACTTTGCGCAGCATGTGCTTGGAAGCCTACTTCCATGACTTTCAAGGAGGCTTTGAGCAGGAACACTGCGGGCTGCTTTTCTTTTTCTAACGGACCAACACCTACTTGCCTGACCTGCTGTTCGAACTTGGGGCCATCTGCTGTCGGTCTCCCCTGCCGCCGCTTCCTGTTACATCGCGCGGCCGTGAGGGGGGAGACTACAGCTCACAGGTCTCCCTGCGCCCACAGCCACGCCCACTTTCACGCCCGGTGGCACAAAAAAGAATGGCGCTGCTTCAGTGGAGTGGGGGGTTTGCTCAGGAACACTGCGGGGCTGCTTTTCTTTTCCTAATGGACCAACACCTACTTGCCTGACCTGCCGCTCGAACTTGGGGCCATCTGCTGTCGGTCTCCCCTGCCGCCGCTTCCTGTTACATCACGCGGCTGCCGAGGGAGGAGACTACAGCTCACAGGTCTCCCTGCGCCCCCGGCCATGCCCACTTCCACGCCCGGTGGTGCTAAAAAGAGAGGCGCTGCTTCAGTGGAGTGTGGGCTTTGAGCAGGAACACTGCGGGGCTGCTTTTCTTTTCCTAACAGACCAACACCTACTTGCCTGACCTGCCGTTCGAACTTGGGGTCATCTGCTGTCTGTCTCCCCTGCCGCCGCTTCCTGTTACATCGCGCGGCCGCCGAGGGGGGAGACTACACCTCACAGGTCTCCCTGCGCCCACGGCCACGCCCACTTCCGCGCCCGGTGGCGCTAAAAAGAGAGGCGCTGCTTCAGTGGAGTGGGGGCTTTGAACAGGAACACTGAGGGACTGCTTTTCTTTTCCTAATGGACTAACACATACTTGCCTGACCAGCCGTTCGAACTTGGAGCCATCTGCTGTCGGTCTCCCCTGCCGCCGCTTCCTGTTACATCGCGCGGCCGCCGAGGGGGGAGACTACAGCTCACAGGTCTCCCTGCGCCCACGGCCAAGGCCACTTCCATGCCCGGTGGCGCTAAAAAGAGAGGCGCTGCTTCAGTGGAGTGGGGGCTTTGAGCAGGAACTCTGCGGGGCTGCTTTTCTTTTCCTAATGGACCAACACCTACTTGCCTGACCTGCCGTTCGAACTTGGGGCCATCTGCTGTCGGTCTCCCCTGCCGCCACTTCCTGTTACATCGCGTGGCCACCGAGGGGGGAGACTACAGCTCACAGATCTCCCTGCGCCCACGGCCACGCTCACTTCCGCGCCCGGTGGCGCTAAAAAGAGAGGTGCTGCTCCCGAATCGCAGGACAAGTGCAGGCGAGGCCGGGAGAAGCCTGGGACAAGGGTGGGACCGTCCTAGGCCGGAGGAGGCCGGAGGAGGCTGGGCTGGGCCCCCCTCTAACAAGGTTTTTTCAACGATACATATGAACTGTCCCTTTTCCGTGAACCTTATACAATTAAGTGAAGCACTGAAATTGTGTTACAAGGGTAAGAACACGGCTACAGGTATATCTGTTCCTTTAGGAGTATTCCATCCGTTTAGTAGGTTTCTAACAGGGTGCGAGCACTGGTAAATAACCGGCTATGGCAAAGCGACGTGCAAAACCAATGCTTGAAAATGCATGTAATACTATCGATACATACCTGGTGAAAGCCGTCAGTGTCCTCACAGAGGAAATTGATCGCACCGAGAGACGCCTTTCTATGGGGTCAAGCATTATGTTGGTTGACCAGGTCAACACAAGCGAAGTACCCAGCTCAGTCAGCGAAGTAATTCTGGATATGGACTTACCCGAGGGTATAGCTAACAATAATAATGGCGATGACCTGTCTTTCATTTCAAATGCACCTAGGTTACCTGCTATGGACATCAGTCCATACCCTTCACTGACTCCCCCAACCAAAAACAAGGGTCATAAAAAGAAAACATCAGAACAGGGGAATTTGAAGGTGAAAAGGGATAAAAGAATCATCACAGCAGGGAATATGGTCACCACAAGAACTAGATCTAAACAAAATCTAGATATAGCCTCTGGTAATTACAACATAGAGTCTGTCTATGATAAACTAATTGAGCTGATTAGGCCTCTCCATGAAAAGGTGGTTAATTTGGCCAGGGAGGTCCATAAATTAAGTGGCAACCTGGACAAAATCAGCACGGGGTACCAACGGGACAGACTAAGATCAGAGGTGAATAATGGAAATAATGGCAAAAAGGATAACATCAAAGTCCTGAGTAATAACAGTCCCCGCATGGTATCCAATCTGAGTAAGGCTATCCCAGAAAAGCCACCAAATGAACATCTGGACCATGGGGAACTGTTAAAGATTACCTCTACATTTGATGGAAAAAGTGCAATCACTACCTCTGACCAGGTTGCAAATGAAAAAGCAGCGCCCACAGAAAATGTTAAGAGAAGTAACACAGATTCGATGATTGCTACCGTAAGAAAGACCCCAGCTTTCATTAACCTGCCGCCTGAATGTGGTGCCTATGTAGCGGTCCTTGTAAACGTCCCCAAATTAAGGAAAGACCAAGTGGAAAACCATGATACGCTTAAAAATAAAACCCTATACTGGTTGTCCAACAACTGTAATTTCCCCATAGAGGGGTCTAACCAGATTCTACTAACACAAAGGGTGGGATGGGTGGGTCCCCTTAGGAAAAACTTTGAGGGGGATTGTATAATCATAAATTTTAGCTCCCCATGCTGGGCACAGAATACCCTTGCTAATGCCCCCCCCTCCATCAGCATGGGAGTACAATACGACCCTCCTTCCCTTAGGATATTTCTATAGGCATTTGGCGGCACCTAAATATCATTACAATCCAAGTAGTAATTTTAATTTTGCTTCCAATAAAATGTCAACAATACCAAAACTTCGGTCCTGCTTTACTATTCCAACTTACAATAGATTCCAGGCTTTTGATTCTTTAGCAGATAACGATTGACACATGTTGGTTTTGGATACAGTTCAGAATAATGGTTTAACAGGGAGCTTACAGAAGGTCATAGATGAAGCAGGTAGTAAGGCCTTGTCATCCTCCCCTTTGCTATCTTCCGTACCATTATCAGATGCGACTGAGCTACCTAAGTTATCCACAGATATTATTATGAAGGGTGGTATAAACAGTGTAACAAAAAGGGCTTCAGTCACTACAATGTCATTAACAACGGAGATACTGTCTGTGACCCCACAAAAAGAGACCCTAGCACCACCCCTATGTAATCCAGCAGTTGTCAAATTAGATGTAGGATACAGCCTAGTTACATGGAATATCGCAGGCCTTAAAAGAAAATTGGACACTCCATTTTGGAGGGATTTCATTACTGCAGGTTATTATATTACCTGCATGCAAGAAACATGGTGTAAGGAGCCTATTTTCATAGAAGGATATATCTTCCATTGGCTAAGCGCCACCAATTCTGCAGCAGGCACAACAAAGGGTGGCCTCCTACTCCTGATATCCAATAAATTATGTTTATGTAAGATTAAAAGCTGCATATCAGTGGATATTTATAGCCAGGTGTTGCGACTAGAGTTCACTAAAGGCAAAGATCTAGTACTTACTAACTACTATAATAATATTTTTGACAATAGTAGAGGGAATATTGTACACCCACTTGGGAAGGAAATTGAAAGGGTCCAGGCATCATCACGTAAACAGGCCATTATCCTTTGGGTAGGTGACTTTAACATCCAAACCTGCCCATCGGTCCAGAGTAAGTCATGTGGATTCGGGAAGGAGACTGGTGCTGATGATGATGCCGACCATCTACATTTCCCCCATTGTGGCTATGGTACAACGTTAAATAATCTGATAGTAAAACTAGATTTGGAATGATTAAGTTGCACTAAGAATAAGGGAAACATCAATTGCCCAACTTTTACAGGCAGGAATGCCAATACCAATATTGATCACATCTTGATCTCCTGTAATACCGATTATTCCAATTTATGGATTACGGAGCAAGCAATAAGCGATCATAACAGCATATCTATATCGCTATTGTGCTGGGGAAACAAGCAACCCATTCATAATGTTTGTATTAATAACATTGCCGCTATAAGAACTAATGGCATGAGGATCAAGTGGGCTGGCATTGATCCCCAGAAGATGCAAAAGGAGGTGGTAAGAAAGTGCAGCATCGAGATAGATTACTGCCTTAGTGACGATGCCAACACCAATACTTTGCTTGGTAGTTTTCTCAAGATAAATAAAACCATAGAAGGCCTATTTACCAAAAGAAACAGTGGAACTAAGGTAGAATGCACTGGCTGGTTTGATAAACATTGTACTCTGGCTTTACATGAACTAAAACGGGCCCTGTGCACTAAACCCCGAAACATTTCGGTCATTAAAACTCTACGGTATAATTATAAAATAGCTTTAGAAAACCGAAAAAGAGATCTCCAAGAGGAGGCTTGGAATAAACTTAGCCTAGCAGCAGATACAAATATTGGTAAACTATTTTGGGAGACTATAAACAGCCCCTTTTTAAAGAATGACTGTGTGCCTGAATTAACTTCCTATATTGACTGTAATGCATGGATCGAACATTTTACAAATATTTTTAATCCAGATAGGTTGGTTTTAGATATAATTACGTGCAATGACTCCATTTGGTTACCATTACCCCTGCAAATAAGTCTAGATGAGGTGCATGAAGGACTAATTATTAGCAAAGGAGGCAAAGCCCCCGACCCTGATGGGGTTCCGGTGGACTTATACAAAAATGAAATGAACCTATGGGCTCCTATATTAGCAAGGATTTTTAATTTTGTGGCTCTAGGACAACTTCCGTTGTCGTGGGGTCAGTCGTTAATCATTCCTCTTTTTAAAAAAGGATCAAAATCCGAAGCGAGTAACTACCGTCCGATCTCTTTATTAGACTCCTCTATTAAAATTATGAGCAGGATCTTGCTAAAAAGGTTGGAAACATGGGCTTTAGAGAATGACATTTTATCACAAGCACAATATGGGTTCAGAAAAGGTTTAGGGACCCTGGAACAGTGCATTAACCATGACCTCCTGATTAATAAATATACTGCTGTTAAGGAGGGAAATGTGTTCCTATGTTTCGAGGATCTGAGTAGCGCTTTTGATCTTGTTGACCACTCTATTTTATGGCCTACGCTACTCGATTCAGGCGCACCCAAGGAAATTGTACACTTTTTAGCAAGATTTTATGAGAGGCTATCCTGCAAAGAACGTTACGGTCCAGCCGGTGAATGTACCCCCTTTTTTAAGGTCACTAGAGGCATCCGCCAGGGTTGCGTCTTGGCTCCTCTTTTATTTTCTTTATTTATTAATCAAGTCGACGCAACACTAAGCCAGATACCCGTTGATGCCCCACTTACAGATGGGAAAGCTGTTCCAATTTCATTATATGCGGACGACGCTGTTTTATTATCACGCACTCAGATCGGACTTCACCGACTAATTGATAACTTTGCAATATTTATAAAGAGGAGGAAACTTTTAATTAACAAAACTAAGACTTTTGTCATGACATGTGGGAAAAAAGTCAAGCCAGTTTGGACTTTTTATATAGATAACACTAAAGTGCAAGCAGTTAAAATGTTCTGCTATCTTGGAATAACATTTGCAGGAGATGGGAAATGGACAAACGAGCATGAAAATGTGAGCCTTAAAATGAGTAGGAACACAAACAGTATATTTAGATTTTCCACTAAAATGGGGGACCGAAGAATAAAAAACATGGTGGCCATCTATAACGCTAGGTGTGTTTCGTCTGCGTTATATGGGGCAGGAGTTTGGGGTCACCATTGTAGAAAGTCGCTCCAGTATGATGAAAACAAGTTCCTTAAGCACTTATTATGCGTACCCCTATCGGCGTCGACGGAATTAATACACGAGGAAGTGGGAGTTGACTACATTTCAGATCTAGCCACCTTACGTCCCCTGACACTTTGGCGATCAATTTGGTCGAAACATGAAACGTTATTCACTCAATCGATTAATAGAGATTGTATGAAGCTGGACCACTTTTCTGGTATTCTGTGACTTAGATATATTCACTACTGGTATAACCGTCTGTTTAAATTTAACATTCTCTTGGAAACAGAGTTTGCAGCATCAATATCAAAGAATGAGCTAAAAGTAATTTTGTTAGCTCACAACAGGGAGGCCAGAGAGAGACTGTCTGGGAAGCAACCTACATTTGTCTTCTATCAGGAATTAAACCTTAGAAGAGGCTTCCTGACATATTTAACTGCAGTGACACGAAATTCCCACCGTTTTTTTTTAACGAGCCTTAGGCTGGGAATTGTCCACCACCTTGTGGCTTTTCCACATATGAAAACAAGCACTAACTCTACATGTCAATGCGACAACATTTCGAAACAAAGTTGTTGTCACTTTTTAATGTTTTGTACATTTTACTACTCTTTCAGGAAATTTTATTTGAAACCTATCTTTTTAAAATACAATGTTCGATCAACTAAAATGGCAATGAAGCTAATGTCATCTTTAGAAGGCGCAGACATCTGTTTTTATGTTGCTTAGTATATTTTAAAATGCATAGCTGCTAGGAAATCTATCATTCTCTGAGTATTTACCTAGCTTGTATACTAAACTGTAAAACTGGTATTTTACTAATACTAAGGCACTTTGTACAAATTGCACAGTGCACTTTGGTATTTGTATGTCATTAACACTTGGCACTTTAGTACACAAATTGCACACGAAGGATTAATTGCCAATATGCGCTATTCTGGGGCATAGTACCAAATATCTATATCTATATGATATTGTATGGAGTTATTTAGTAAGCACATGGCACCCCTAGGCAGTTTTGTATTTTGTGATTTAATCTAATCTGCATGGAGTGCATAATAATTGCAACACTTTATTGTGAAACCTTCTCTGCTTATAATGTATTTTGCCTTTTTGGACAATGCGAAACTGTGGAAGCACATGGCACTTTTATGCGTTTTGCACTTTAGCAAGATACAGTATTTGAAGTTTTCTTCCAGGATACCTTGTCTGGAGTCATCATTACCTCACTTCATTTAATTAAGTTGGTGTCCTCATAGTCAATTGGATCCGCTTTTAATTTGAAACTAACAAAAATAAAATTATGGTAATCTAATGCGAAAAACCTTTGAAACTTTAATATTAAAGAAGTTGACGTTGTAAGAAAGAATGAGTTTATATCCGATAGTGAGATCATTATTAACCCTGGGCGGTGAACTACACTGCGTTCACAGAGTTTGCAAAGATTCGGCAACTTAGCGCTTCACATAGAGCGCAAAGTTGTCGAATACTTTGCAAGCTACAGTGTAGCATAGTTGTTTTTCTTCCTGGTGCGCTCAATATGCGTTCTCGCGTGCACGGTAACGACTTATCATGATTTTGCATTTGCCAACGCGATTTTCTCTCACGGTCGCATGCGCAAAGAGGTTTGCAATCCGGCCGCACAATCCCGCGAGTCTGTGCGAATGCGGACACGTCATTCAGACGCGCGAACACGTCATTCGGACGCGCTATCTTCCTTCCGGCGCAGTGTTGGTAAGATCGCGTTCCTGAACACGCAGAAACTACAATCTGGAACAGAATATATCTCAAGCATGATAAAACCTTCTCGAAAATGATCATTTTGCTCAGAAAAACCCCTCAGATTGTGATTTGGCTGTAGTCTTTTGTGCAAGGAGTCCTCTTTTTTTTCTTTTCTTTTTTCAAGAGGAAGGAAGTGCCCCTGAGTCTCCAACTTCCGGTTCCTGTCCAGCAGCTCCTCCCAGTGCTTTGTCCATGTGCTGTTCATTTGGATTTGGAGCTGGAAGGATCACTTTTTGTGTATGTCTGCTGCATCATATCATTGCATTGGATTTATTGAGGAATTTTGGATTTAAAATTTTATTTTACAAGTAAGTTGGAGACTTGGTGTACATGTTTGTTTGATTGGTTTTTTTTATCTACAGTTTTCTGGGCTTTTCATTCTTTTTAAAAATGATTGTTGTAGGAGGCCTGTACTTTCATGAGGGGCCAAGTTGTATTTCTTTGAAATTTGAACCAGTAGGCCCAGAGGTACCCATGGGTCCAACCGTGTTTCTGTGGTGTCTGCTGAATTTCAAGTTTTTAAACATCATGGATGGTATTGGATTGATTTGCAAACTGTGTTTTATGGATTGGAATTTCAGTTTTTGGGTGTGTATTAATTAAATTGGGTTTTTCATCCAATAGGTAACCCTAGGAGTTCATATACTTAGTGTAGGCCTGCTTGAGTTCATTGTATGTACTTTCTGTGGGTGGCCTGGCCATGTGGTGGCGGCCATTTTGTGGGACCAGCCACTGTGCTTTTGCCATAGGCTTTGAAGTTTGTGGCCTGCTGTGCCAGTAGGCCCAGAGGTACTCATCATCAGTCATCATGGGGGCATGAAAGTTAAACAACTATTTTTGTGTTGTCTGATGAATTTTAACATCATGTATGGCATGGATGGCTTTGGATTCATTTGCAAAATGTGTTTTTTGGGGTGGAATCTCAGTTTTTGGATGTGTGTTAAATAAATAGGGCTTTTCTGCCAGTAGGTAACCCTAAGAGTTCAGCTGGTGTACTTTTGGTAACTTTGCACAGCGCAACGACGCGAACTTACAGTTTTTGTCTTCTTCGCGCGCTCAATGTGCGTGTTCGCGCACACGAAAATGACTTTTTTTACAGTTCACGATGCAGAACACGCCAAATTTGCAATCTACCAAGCAATATGTCTCGAGCTTCATAAAACCTTCTAAAAAATGATAATTTTGTTCATTCTGCAAAAAAAAAACTCCTCAGGTTGTCATTTGGTTGTAGTTGGTTGTAGTTTTTGGAGCATGGAGTAATTTTTCAAATTTTTTTTAATAGAGGAAGGAAGTTTCCCAGAGACTCCAACTTCATGTTCCTGTCCTTTGTATGTACTTTCTTCTTTTGGGTGGGCTGACCATGTGGGTGCCGGCCATTTTGTGAAGCCAAGCATTGTGCTTTTGCCATTAACCTGCATTGTCTGTCTTTCTTTTCATGTTGTTGTGGGTGGCCAGGCCATGTGGTGGTGGCCATTTTGTGGGACCTTTCTATGTTGTCTGTTGAAGTTAAACATCATTTAGGGCATGGATGGCATTGAATTGAATTTCAAAATGTGGTTTTTTGGGGTGTAGTTAACTTTTTGGATGTGTGTTCCAGCACTACATCACGATGTGCTGGAATTGCTTGGAAAAGCCTTAAAACAGTGTGCTGTTCAGAGTATCCACCTAACAACAGGCATGTGGACCAGTTGCCAAGCCACTGATTACATGTGCATCACTGCACACTGGATCTCTATTTCGGGTGTTAGAGAAAAGATATCTGCAGGCGTTGACACTGCTGAGATTTTTCATGACACTTGCAAACATGCAACGGTAGCCATGTTTGCTATGGAGAAATCTCATACTGCTGGAAACATTTTGGATGAGTTTAACCGCAAGGTCTTTGAGTGGCTGCGACCAAGAGGATTTTACATTGGTTTTGTTGCCATGGACAATGGCAGTAATGTAGTTAAGGCCATGGAAGATGGTGGCTATTTCAGGGTCCCGTGTTTGGCCCACTGCATTATCATTGTTGTTCAAGACTTCCTGAAAAATTAAAGCAAAGTCAGCAACTTATTGACCACCTGCAGAAGAATATGCACACATTTCAACCATTCTTTTAAAGCCCGAAAGCAGATGAGGGTCATTCAACGTGAGCATAAAATGCCAGTCAAAGCACTCATCCAGGAGGTGCCAACATGTTGGAATTCAACGTATTACATGCTTGATCGTCTGTTTGAGCAGTACATACCACTTATTGCTTATGTCATGACAAGAAGATTAGGGGATCCTACTGTGAAAGCCATTACAGTTGAGATGGAGCAATGGGACCTCGTTAAATGCCTGACAGAGATGCTACTTCGTTTTGAGGTCTTCACACGTGCAGTCAGCAGGGAGGACTGTACTATGGGCCAAGCTATCACTTTGTTGTACATGCTAGAGCAGCAGCTGAAGGAGGTGTCTGAAACGTATGAAGGTGTGGAAGACAAAATAGATACACGTTATTTGATTCAAAATAAGATTGTGTCACATAGACATTACATTACTGCCACAATTTTGGATCCACGGTACAAATTATTTCTGAACAGTAATGCAGTAATTCCTTTTTCAGAAGTGGATGTTGCAAAGAACAAAACTTTAATAGCTGAGGAAGCCACTGATTTAGAAAACAAACTGCTATCCATTAAAGGCCTGCCAGTGCCACCCCAGGACAGAGCAAGTACTACAGGGCATCCAGAGTCAAGTTCTACTTTAGAGCATGAGAGCAGTGCTTTTGCTTCCCAGCAGTCACCAACACTACCAATAATAACAACAACAGCACCAACAGGATCAGATCCATCAGACACAGCAAACCAAATGATAACTGATTGGTTTCTACGGAAAGGGATGGGTAAGTCCGTTGCTGATGCAAAGTCAAAAGAGGCCAAGCAAATCGGAGCACCCCTGAACATTGAGCGGATGGTCCAGGCCTATCTGGATGACACAACAGAGGTCATCATGGAGCAACGTCCACTGGTGTATTGGTATGGGAAAAGAAGCCAATGGCAAGTGCTCGGCAGGCTGGCGATAAAGTATGTCTTGTCCTTTCTCAAGGTCTCTTCTGAGCGTGTTTTCAGTGCTGCTGGTGCCATTGTAAATGTGAAAAGGACCAGTCTCTTGCCCAAAAGCGTGGAGAGGTTAACCATGATCAAAATGAATCAGCACTTCATACCACCGGACTACAAAATACGTGAATCACAGCAGGAAGAGGAGAGTGACTCCGAAGACATAAATAGTGGGTTACATAACCTACTTCTGTCGAAACCTTCAGAGTTTGAGGATGAGCTCCTCTTCCCTTACAACTAGGCTTTCAAATTGTTACTTTCTTCCTTCCTTTATTTGTGTGTGTGCGTGTATATCTGCCTTTCTGGTTCAAATCAAACCACAACAAATCCATCACCACCGTCTCCTATTTTTATGTACCTATTTAAGTTGCACGTCTGTGCATTTAACTGTCCACTCCACTCCTCAGACTCCTGCTCCATCTTCCTGACTCGGCCTAAATACATTTCCATCAAGCCAGACATTGGATGCAGATGGAGAATAGTACAATAATGTAGCCTCTAACAGTCCCTCTATAACAAGTTAAACGTACGTGACTATAGCCATCTTCTGTTGTGTTTCCAAGCTGAAACTCATTACTGTCCTAAGGCTACCACCTCTGTCTGCAGGCACCCACAACTCTTCACTGTCAGAACTTGAGCAGGCATCCAAAAGTAAAGTAAACTCGTCATCAATTACAGAAGGCTCGGCAACTCTAATCTGACAGCCAAAGAGAATAGCAAGACAGGTATATGATTAATGAATGATGCCATGCATTGCATTTGATGTAGTTAATATAGAAAGTAAAAGTGACGCAAGTGACAGTCAGTGTTTCCTTGTTGTTTAATAACCACATTGTATTCCTACTACTGCAGGTGCAGTCTGGACTTACTTAATCGGAGTCACTCACTACAGACTGAGTTGGTGTTGGACAACACGTACACGTACCACACCATGATGATGACCATACTATCTTTGCACGCAGTCAGTCAGTTGGATCTGAGATGATTGATAGAATAACTGTGTTTCATGAACTGGCATAAAAGGTAAAGACAACAATTCAACAAGAACCACAGCAGACTTAGGCTACATGTCCGTGCAGTGGTGGAGTCGAATAGTGGTATGTTGATGACTGAGAGTGGCGCATTGATTTAGACACTTGATTTGGAAAATGCCAGGTTTCTATATATGCCTATTGTCTGGCTCTGTCAAAATGTAAGGTAAATGGCTTTTGGGTCACGGCCCGGTGCCGTGGGCCTGTTCTTCTGTGCTGGCTCCTGTCCTGTTGTTCTTGTAGATTAATGCTGTGTAAATAGTACTAGAGTAGACATAATGTATCCAAGCCGCCTCAGTCTGAAAGTGTTCTTGCTCAAGAGTCTTATCTTCTTCCACTACACCGTAATTCATGCTTGTTTTAATTCATTTATTTTTCAATACCCCTTTTGTTTTTCCATCTCACTTACAGGCCGACCTTTACCCAGTGCTATTATACTTGGAGCAACAACTCATATTTACCTCACCAATCCGCATCAGCCAGCCAGCGGCACCCAAGAATGATGTGCAGAGTCACTGTCCATGGAAGGGAGGACCAAGATGAATGACGAGATACAACTCCACAATTGGACCTGGATAATGCAGTAACTTTAGTATCATATGCATCATTCGTCTTTTAAATAATTTGATTCCTTTTTTCTCTTCAATCATTATACGACTGTGTGTTTTTGTATTGTTGTTTCTTTGATAATTGATCCATACAACTATTTTTTAATTTTCTTTGCTAGCTTTCAGCCCGGTACAGCAGGTAATTAGGGTTTCTCTGAGGGCATACAGGCAAGGTAAGTTTTCATATAATACTACTTCCCTGTACTGTATAATTGTGTGGTAGTAGTTAAGTACTACTCATTAACCATCAAATAATCTTCATCATGCATGCATTTCTTTTTCTCTCCTTTATAGGTTTATTGGATAGTGGATCATCATCGTCTTCAAAGATTGTTTTGCTTTTGTTGTCTCCATTCTCACTGTTTTTCTTTGTCAAACCTTTCCCCAAAACCCCATCCCATCCATTCATCAAACCCTAACCCTCTTCCCCCGGGCTGTGATTTTATATTGAGATGTGATGTGACTACATTAAATGTACACCAACAATTGATCACACGGGACAGATGTGGGGAAAGCAACACTAATTCAATGTCAACGAGGCAGGGCGAGGATCTTCTTCTGCTTGCCCACCCATGCTCAGTCTATATGCAAGCCAGTTTATTTTCCAAAGGGACCCGCCTAATGCATCATAATTAATTGCTGCCATTGATTGGATTTACAGCAGTAAAGTTTACGAATTACGATTGTGTTAAGTCACTCCTTCGACACAACTACAGTTTAACTTCTTAACTTCTTGTACTAGGCTGTCCGCGCCACCATTATGTTTTCTTTTACTTTAGCAGTTGCAATATTGTTTGTTTGGGAGTCTTCTTCTGTACTGTGCTTTTCTACTACTCCCACAGACTCTCTCAGGCAAGTGGCTGTCTCTTTGTTTTGTTTGCAAATGCTAGTGCCAGTGTCGACTACTACCACCACAACAATGTCATCTTCTCCATTCTCTTGGGAATCCATGCAGCCATTGCTGTGCCGAACTTAATCCTCATCAATCACAGGTAAGATAAGTTTGCTGGGAGGTATAATGGACTAGGAGGAGCGACTGGCAGTACTAGTAGAACAAATATAACTCAGTGAGAGGTACCGCATCTATCTGTTTGCATTTTACAAAATTGGCAGATTATTTAAATCCAACACTGGTTGCTGCCCTGCATCAGCATGGAAACCTTTCGACGTAATACATTTTTTGAAACAGTAACCCCGCCACAAAACATTAACATTGTATGTGTAAGTATAAATAAATAACATTTATTTCCCTAACAAAAAAAACTATCCCACACCTCACCCATCTACAATCGTCGGGCTTTTAGGTGTTTGTCCACCAAGATTTTCACTCGCTCTTCTAATTAGTCCTCGAGCTGTGCCATTCGGAGGAGAAGTTTCTGGCAAAAAAGCCCAGGACTAACATTTGCATCCATGTGGGGGGGGGCATCATTCGTTGAAAATGGGCGGCGGTGGGCAGCTACCTGACCGCGGTGCCGTACTACTGGAGGCGGGGCCTGGCTGGGGCCTGAGGCATTGTAAGAGGCTGTAGCTGCTGCTGCCTCCTCCTCCTCCTCCTCTGCCTGAGCCACCTGCCGGCAGTATTCTTCACAGATGGCCTCCAGTTTCCGGCACCGGGCTCTGGCTGCCAACTCCTTCCGCTTTAGTTTTTGGGAAGGAGGATCTTTAAAGAAAGAAACAGATTTATAACCAATACTCTTAGCAAAACAGTAACACAAAATTAATTCAACACATAGTGGCACAGTAGCACTAGCAAGCGCAGTACATAACATTTGTGGTAAGTATCTATCCTCCCGCTTCCTCGGCCTCTAACATTTGTTGGAGTTTTTTTCCGACATTATACTTGCCCTAGTACTATGGATGAACTCCAGTACACAGAACAACAGTCTTTTTCTTATCTCTAGTTTAGCTAAACTACATAACCTTGTTGTAGCCGGCATACCAGCTCAGTCAGCTAATCTTAGGTCCAAGACCAACATACGAGTCAATACGCAGACTTCCGTTACTTTTATGTACTACTCTGCAGGCGGGGAAGCTCGTATTTTTCGATTAGGGTGGCACTGGCCATACTCTCTCTGTTACATGAAGAGCAATTGCTCAATTTCACTTTCACTGTACCCTGGCTACTACAAAAAGGCAGATTACTATAATATATTTCTGATCTAATGATCATTGCTTATATGGAACGACGACATTTCAGTCCAGTAGCGGTCGGTGGCTGGAGTGCTGGCAGGCGGTGATGTGGGGAAGGGGAGGGGCAGGGTGGGGGGAGCAAACTATGAATTGTGGACAATTACTGGTAAGTAAACATTTAAATGAAAAAAACTAACTTAGTTGCGTGCACTGCATTCATAATCCTTAGTTTACTACCCCCCCACCCTGCACCCCCTCTTCCCAACATCACCGCCCACCAGCACTTCCACCTCCGACCGCTACTGCATAAGATACTTTGTTCATTGTTTGTGTAACCAACAGATAGGCCACCCTTTGCATGCTGGCTGACAAAAGCAAAAAAAAATTAATATAGGTAGGAAGTGGTCCTTGGAGTCAGAGGAAGGCGCTTGATAATATATATTTGACGTGCTTGCAAACTACTGAGTCATCAACTGTATTCTGAAATTAAATCCTACTTTTATATAAATAGTACCCTCTGCTTTGCTACTCTGGTGCAGTTTATTTTACATTCTCTTCAAAGTAAGACTCTAGTCTGCATCCAATGACAGTCTCCACCTATGCTGTCTATGATGAATACATCCAGGCATCCATCCATTAAAAGTAAATGTCTATCATTCTTTTGTTATATATTTTTTTATATATTGCTTAACAAACCTTAGCTGGTTTCACCAACAACCACCCATGCGTCCACTCCTTCCTTCCTTGCCTTGGCTTTGAGTTTGACACAAACACCGCTGACGATTCTTGCTATCCCCTATCCACCCATACTGTGTCGCCCACCCACCCAGGCAGGCATCTTCTTTCACCTTCCACCCATCCTTCAACAACCCATGCATCTGATTCCTATCGGCCACCTGCATGCTGCTTCCAAAGTATCCTTCTCTGCTAGCCGTATTACATCTTGCCCGTCCTTCCTCCTTCCACCCTTCTTTCCCTTTTTGTTCAACACATCCATCAAGGTCATCTGATCTGACTTTTAGTCTTCTCCATAACTTTCACAGCTGAGTTGGAGCCAGATAGAAGAGGCCATTGGTTACTCAACTCACGCTGGTAATGCTATTGCTAATGCATTGGTAATGCTAAGTATTGGGTGTCTTCTTCAACCATTGCATATTGTTCAGTGCAAGTTCATACTTAATTAATAAGTCTCACAGTACAGGGAGTGAAGTGTTCCCCTTGCAGCTAGTAATGCCAATAAGTAATGAATATAACTTACCAATGCCCACCACTGCTGCTGGCTCTCCCCCTGGAGCTCCTGCAGGTGCCGCATCTCCCACCCCCTCTGGAATGGCTGTATTGCCATCGCCGCTGGCCCCGCCGACACTGGTGTTTGGTACTGGTAGTATGCCTATATAAAAATTACACCTTTTTAGATGCTGTACACCTCCCCCTATTTTACTCGTTTTCACTAGAAAGAAAGATTGAAAAAACAGTACAACATACATCATCACTAGTCCAAATTGCGTACTAGAGTAGAGTCAGTAGACAGACATTAGTTGTATTATATGGTCCCTAGGGTCATCTCTACTCCTACTCTACTCTTTGGAAAGTTAGCCTGAGCCATGTAACCATTTTAGATTCATGCCTACTCTTTTGCGCATGTTACCTCGCAGCTTGTTGTGCAGTAAGACGCCTTTGAGGCCACATGAGTGTTGCAATCAGGTGAAGAGGTCGAAAAACAAGCCACTTTTTTTATGGAGTTCGGTTAGTCCCTATTGCTTAGCCAGAATGTTACACTTTTTGGCATGACTGCAAAATTCTTGCATAATTGCATTATACTGTCTAACGTGCACCATTTTTCTCATAATAGGCAGAAGATTCCCTTCTACGAATCAGAGATTTGCAGAGCTTACGAAAGATGCATGTAACCAGTATTTCTACGTTCAATGGTGAGGGGTCTCCCAGAATTCACACAGATCTTTTCTATCATGCACTAGTTGTAACAAATGTTTACTGTTTTAATGTTTGCCTCTAAGTTGGGGAAAAAGCCAAATGTGGCTATGATGAAACTATATAACGCTAAATCCATAGCCACAGCAGTATATGGAAGTGAGATATGGGGCTACACAAACTGTGAACAACTACAAATAGTTGAAAATAAATTTTTAAAACGTCTGTTGTGTGTCCCTGGGAGCACACCAAATCTAGCTGCTCATGAAGAACTTGGCTGTTTGCATTTATCGGACATTGTTGGACTGAAACCACTGTTGTGCTGGGTAAAACTATGGTTAAGTGATGCAATCCCTCTAACCCACCTGATAGTGGAGGATCTCGTGTCTCTTGATCATGCAATGTGTGTACCCTGGCTTAAATATTTGAAGTCCCAATTTTTGAAGCTTGGCCGCCTGAACCTGTTTGATAACCCGAGGGATATAGTTAAGGGTGATGTTGCTGCAATTAAGAGTGCTTTTTTCCTGAACCGTAATGCTTTAAGAGATGAAGTTGAGCTTTTGAAACCCAATGTCAGAAAGTATATCATGTTGAGAACTTGTGATTCAATGGAAATGTATCTGACATGCTCCTTCACCACCCATGAGGAATTTTTGCTGACTCGCTTCAGGTTTAACATCTTTCATCAGCTTTTAATTAGACCCAAGTCGGATGTTTTTAAGAAACCAGCAGCTCCCTGTGGCTGCGACGGGAAGTCTCCACAGGATATGCTGCATTTTATATTTTTATGTACATTTTACGAATATCCCCGTAAGCGGTATCTGGTTACTCTTTTAAAGAAATTAAATTTTAATCAAATCAGACCCGCCCTTATGTATCTACAGCTGCTGTACTCTGACAGTGTTCTCCAGGTGTTAGAATTTTTAAAATTGACTATGAGACTAAGGATTTGTTTGGATGAGTAATTGTGCATTAACTGCAGCTCAAGGCACTACTGCACTTTCTTCTGTATATGGACCCTATTGCACTTTTTATTGTTCTGACTCTGTCTATGCACTCTTTTTTAAAAATACATTTGAGTTGTATGTAATCTAGATTGACTTTGTGATAATTGTGATGTTTTATTATGAACTGTTTTATGTGTGTACTTTTATGGATTGCAATATATCCGAAATAAAGTCAATTTGATTTGATTTGAATGTTATTTATTTTGCATGTTGGAGCTGGCTGTAGTAATTTCATGGAACAACTTACAAAGCTTGTTATTTCGAAATAAATAAAGTTTAAACCTTTTGAACTTACACATAGGCTCTGTGGTATTTGGTGTGGTGTTGTGGACTTACATGAGTGAGTGAGCGAAAGGGTGTTATGTTCTGGGTTGTGTAATAATCATTGGGTATCTTCATGTGGGTGTTCGGGACCTAATGAGACACTATAGCTAGTCGGTCAGGGAATTGTGCGTTCTGAGTTCTAACTGAGGTGTGAAGAAGGTCCAACCTCCCATCACTAACGTCCTATTTTCTTCTGCATAGTTCTGCCTCGAGATTAAAGAGGACAACCCAAAGGACAGGAATGGACCCAGTGGCTACAGCTATTGGTCTATCAGAGCTTTATTCAAACGAAAACCTTAAATAAAGAGTGGCCAAGAGGGCAAGCTTAGCTACAGACAGTCTAATAGTAGTAGTACAGAGAGTCATAGCAGAAGTAGTTAGAAGGCAGGGATAACCAAAATTTGGAAACAGACAATCAAGATCAAAGAAGCTTTTGTAAAAAATTTAATTAGGAAGTGGAACCGTAATTTATTAGTTCGGAAAAAAGAAGGTGTGTTAAAAGTTAGGGAAATATAATTGTTTATATAACCACTAGAGGACTTACTGGGGCCAGCAGCAGGACCCTCGGAAGAGGAGCAGTCCTCTGTTGGTTGTCCCACCGACTCGGACCCCGTATTCTTACCCCTGGGTGCTGATCATGTAAGAAATAATAAAGAAGGAGACAAACATTAATGAGTGCTGTGAAACAAATAAATCATTTTAAAAAACGCTCAAAAAACTTTTTAGGAAACAGGAATTTCAATAAAATTGACCTATCTAATCAAAAAGACTACTGGCTTGCAGGATTCACGGACCACCTACTTATTATGAACACTAATCAAATGTTCCATAATCATTCTGATTCCAGAATACTAGTAAAGCCTAAGTACCACCTGACCTACACCACCTATTCCAGACAGGGCAATTGTTCAGTAAGTCTGCATTTCTATTTTATTTTTGCCTTCAAAAATGCATAGATGAGATGGAGGACACATGCATAAATTTGTGCATACACCAAATTGTTGGTTGGTTGCGTCATCTGTTGCTCTGCTACTGACTGACAATGCTAAGCCTACCACTCAGTAAACAAACTACAAAAGGTTCTATGGAGGACTGGGGTAAGCAGCATTCAGTGACAGAGGAGATGTCACGCAGACCGTAAAAAAAATATGAACTAATACTAAGTAAACCTAATATCCATCCACCACTATTTCACAGAAGGACAATGGAAGGACTAGACTCTCTATCAATAGCATTAAATAACGTTAGTTCTCTAAAATAAACCCTTACATCATTAATCAGCCTAAGCTAGCGCAAAGTTGCAAACAAGTAAGAGTAGTGCCGAGCAGCACCTGTGTCCTACATTCACAGAGGATTTTGAAACGAAATTGACCTGCAATGTAACTAAACGCACCAGTAATCATGTTATTATTCGTCAAAAAAATATACACAATACTTATACTACTATATATTTGCTACTCACCAAGCCCCACAACCTCGACACCTAGCAGGTCCAACAGGTGCTGCTCCCGGTCCAGAATGTCTGACAACCGGTGGGCCAGCTGGTTGTGGGTGCGCCGGATCCCTGAGCAGCGAAACACTGCCCGGTGCACCTTTGCCCACGGGCGGTGACACTCCTGGGTAAGTTACCCGGAGTCTGGCCTGCCGCCTACTGCCAAGGTCAAGGAGAGGTGGCGCTGGATGAAAAAAACAAGGGCGGCCACCTCCTCCTCGCAGAAAAGCTGATGGGCCTGCACCCCTGCAGGGCGCATTCTGTCACAAGGCAGCCGCTCTTGGGCGCAGACGCCTTGCCCTTAGAGCCGGTACTGCTTCCCTTGGCCATGGTTCTGGGGTGGAGGCGGAAAAGAAAAGAAGGAAAAAATAAAGTTAGGGGGAGAAGTAGGAGCTTCAAGAAAGAAGTAAAATAATAAAGTAGAAAACTAAAAAAGCACAGTAAAAGTAGAAATAAATGCAAAATATAAACTTAGGGTCAGAGAGATATAGATGATAAATAAAAACAGTGAGAAAAACAGTGAAAAACTAAGGATTGCAAAGATTAAAGGTGGATAGAAAACTAGGCCCAGAACCATAGCATAGAGTGAAAAAACAAGATGGACGTGCCCATCGCGACCGCGTGGGTACATTTGCACTATATTTCTCGTGAGCACGCACTAGTCGTTGCGAACAAGTAGATAGCGTTGCCAAACATGACATGCCCATCGCGAACACGCTATACGCGACCGGGAACAGGAAATAAGGCATCGCAAGCAGGTGGGACAATTGAAAAAACAAGATGGCCACACCCATAGGCGACCGCATAGGTAAGTTCACGAGCTGGTATCCCCGAGCACGCAAACAGAGCCCCGAAAACGTACAACACGCTCACGAGAAAGAAAAACGTATCGCAAGCGGGCGCGACAAGCAACTACGCACGCTTGCAAAGCTCGCGTAGTGCAAGAACATCTTCGTGTAGCTGTGCGTAGCGTGACTACGCACACTACGCCCAGGCCTAATTCATTATTAATCTTAAAAATTGAGGCTGATTCACAGAGGCAATCTGAGATCAAAGTCTAACGACTTGATATTCACAGAGATCATTTATGAGTGGTATCTTTAAGTCCGCAGTTGTGCCGTAATCTTCGCACCCGGGCCGTACTCTCTGGCTCGGGCTGGATGAAGTTTAATCAATGGGCCAGAATGCAATTTTTACTAAAGGGAACATTAGGAACATGTGATAAATAATAGAGAAGGTCGTAAAAATCAGTTTGGGCAGGGAAAAGGATGTGGCCGGACACTACATAATATCTCAGAAAAGTTTGCTCCTTTTCATCATGGTACACCCAGTGCACAATTTACCCCCTCAGTGATGACTGTAATGTCAACAATACATTCAACACTAAAGGGAGCACCCTTAGTGTTGACTGTAACACTGAGGGGAGTGCAAATAGTACCATGATGCAAAGGACAAAATAGCATTCTGGCCCATTGAGTAAACTTCATCCAGCCCAAGCTGGAGAGTATGACTTGAGCCGGAGAGTATGGCCCGGGTGCGGAGAGTACGACCCGGGTGTGGAGATTCCAGCCCGACTGCGGACGTAAAGATACAACTCGTAAATGATCTCAGTGAATTCCAAAAGTCATAAAGTTAGACTTTTATCTCACATTACTTTTGTGAATCTGCCCCATTATTTGGAATTCCTTGCCTCTTTTTGTCCACTAAAAGAGTACACCTGCAATGATAGAAAAATCTTATTGATGTGGCAACATGCTATCGATAATCTTGACAGCACCACTACAGTTTAGTAAAATATGAAAATGCTTAGCACTGGTAATTTTTTGCTCATTGGAGCATTTAAAGCATTTTCGTAAATTACCTAGGGGCTTGATGGGAGATAATACACAACCCTTCTCATTATTTTCCAAAATGAACTTCAGTTTTCGAAGCAGCCTGAAGGTGCTGAGGCTTTTTAAAGGTAATGGTTCGTGTAAACAATATTTACCATGTTTATTTTTCAAAACACCTGCCAACCTTAAAGTATTGTGCAGATGTCTGCACAATTACACAATAGTCTCGGGAATCTTCTACATCAGCGCATGAAGTATTGAATGTGATTTAAAAATGATTCAAGAATCGCTTAAGCAGCTTGTAATGCAACTACATATCTGGAGAAATATATAACAAATTTCATTTTCTATTCAACTGCTTAAAATATACTGACTTATGGAACAAATAACCAAGACCTTCCCATATAAATGTAGCACCAGGAACAAGGACAAAATCGTGAACTGTATTTGAATACACAGGATGTAGAGAAAATGTACAATGCTGTTTAATTTACCGGCGGACAATTTCAGGACACATACATTGACCAGTAAAAAAATTCGTATAAAGACTTCAAAATATATTATTTGTAACTTTGAGAATTAGCCTTCTGCAATTCTAAGAAAGAAAAACTAATATTTTACTAAATCCGTTCCAGTTCGCTTCATGAACATCGCTGATACTGGGAAAATACATCAACAAATTCTGTCTGTGCCTCTCTTTTTTAATATACCTGCGCGTATAGCCACTTGTAAACCTTTTGATGTTGCTCTGGTGGTAAATAGTTCATCACACGCTTTGAGTTCTGGGTTTGTGTCTGATGAATATTGCTACCCTGAGCCATAACACACGATCAGCACTCACGTTCTCTTCAAAGAGCAGGCACGAGGCAGCAAGCCATGAAAGGATAAATCCAATCAGATGTACAGTGATTGGAGAGGGTATTGAGGCCACAATATAATAGGACAACAGCAGCTCCTGCTAAGGCCACCCTTTGTAATACAACAGATAGTGGATTTGACGCTCGTGGTTGGAATTGAGGGCAAGAGAAGCTGGCACACATCAGGGACAAAAGAGGATGCGTCCCCTCAACTGAAGTGTGGAGCTTCAGCAATAGTTGTGAGTGAATTAACATAGATGCCAAGGCTAAGACGAGGCCCGTGTCCCTGACTTTTTCAGATTTTCTCCAGCCAACAACTCTATTCTCATGCCAAACATCATTTTCACAAAGTATATAAAATAATGCTGCTAAATGTTGGTGTTCCCGTGTAGCCAAACTGTGGAGTGTATGTTGGAGAACGAGATGGGTTGTAGGCACAAATAATCGCACTGTATACTGATTGACATATTTATAGCAAATAAGCTTGGTCAAGGGACATTCTCATCAAAAAGAGTAAAATATTCACTCAGAAGATGACATTTCAGACTCTACTTTCCATTTTGTAGCCAAACATTTCGTTTCTGTCGTGGAATAGTGCAGCACATGTGCTTGGGGTTTGCAGTTAATGCATACGACCGAATAAATTGAGGCCGGACCGCACCTAATCCACTGTCTGAGCTGTAAATGTGTACAAGACAACACTGATTTTTAAAACAGAATCGCTCGTAAATGATGAAAGGCCCTATCAGCAGCTTCTGTTTATCTCAGATGTGTGAAGCATGGCTTTGTAAAAGTTCAGATGAAGTTTGTTATGAAGTTCCCAATAAAACCCTAGAACCAGAACTTATTTTTTCCAAGTGAAATATTTTTAAGATCCCCCTCAATCTCCATTCCTCCTGCCATCTCTCTAGTCTGGATATCTCTGAAAACCTTTAGAATATACACTAACCAATCCTCAATGTGGAGCACCTGATTGGCCTTACATTAAAACTCTCATGAATCCCGCCTCTTCAATTGCTTTCCCTATTAACCTGTTTATCATACTCACTTCCTCGGTCATTACCCACAGATAACTGAATTAGGGTGTTAACGTATATATAGTTGGCCTTGTGCTAAGTGTCAGTTAACCCCGGAGTCCATCAGAAATCCACACAATGATCACACACATCTGTCTAGTCGAATTGTGCACTTCAATGCAACAAACCTATGATATACAGTGTATCATGCGTTTGGGAGCATTTTATTGTGCACATTTTCAACATCGTCCTGTTAATCCACTCAAAAAAGTTAAAACTTCTAGCAGCACGTTTTGCTGCAATTTTAAAAATGTTTCACTCTCAGCACAATACCTTTAACAGCTGGGAGAAAGCAAGAGTCTCAGAATCAGTGTGAGTAGTACAAAGCGAGTTATTAGAGCTGATGCTGCTGGAATATAGCTTCTGCAACCTCTATTGCCTCTGTTCTTCGGGCTCTCGAAGCCATGCCCTAAAGAATATATTTTTTTGACTGCCAGGATTTCAACCAACCAGACACGGTTTGAAATCAACCACTGAGGGTTCGAATGTGCAGCAACCGGCAACCCCCAAATGATGTTCATGTAATTTTCCCTTCAATTCAGAACATTAGACACATTGCACTGCATTGTATGTATTGTAGTTGATTCTCTTCCTTGTGTCAAAAACAGTGTAGTGCACTGATGTATTCCAGAGGTAAGGGAAAATAATGTACACTGCTGCCTGAAGTGAACCCAACACTGTGGTCCTGTAGCTGACGCTATTGGGGCCTTGAGATGTGTAGCTCAAGAGCCAACGGGCAGAGTCGGATTGGTAACACGGGCACTCGGGAAATGGCCAAAGGCCGGTAGCTGAGTTCTAGCTTTGGGCTGCTTTTTTGGGCAGCCTGGGGGCTGTCTGTGCTGTTAGGAAGCCGCCATCCACTCAGTGGGTGCCTGAGCGGCCTTTCTAGAGGCAGATGGGCGGAGGTATCACTCCCTTTCTCTCGCTGGGCAGGTCCATTAATATATGCTAATTGAACGGTATCAAGGGGCCTGAGCAGAGGTGGTCTCACTTGCATTCATGTGTGGCTCAGCAGGGTGAACTAATCTGTGCATTTTTTTAAACCTAAGTTAAGTTAATAGATATGCCCCCCATCCCCTTTCTTTTCATAAAACTTCGCTTAAGCAGTGTTTTGCAGAAAGGCAATAACAAATGTGGGCCACTTTGTTTTGGTGAGCCGCTTTCTGATCCCAATCCAACCCTGCCTACGGGTAGTCAACAATAAAACCCTATACAAGTCTACCAGTTTGAGCAGCACTGTATATACACAGCACAGTGTCTGGAATGCATAATGTCCGATGGTTTCTATACACTAACAGCAGCCGCTGTCTTTTATTTCGCTTTTCAGAAAAAGTCACGTGACCTTGACATCACTTTATCGCTCCGGAATAGCCGAGCGATTAAAAACCTCGGGTTGGCTAACTTTCGCGCACTGATATAAAATACTCACACACGAAGACTATGCGTTAAGCGAATTTATGCCGGTATTCCCGCTCATTCTATCTGTTAAGAACCATGTCATTGGTTGTGTTTTACCCTTGGTCGTCCTATTTTCAGAAGGGGCAATTCTAAGAATTTTCACTACGGAGTACGCGCCTATACCAGTAGTGGAGTAAGCGATCCCATTGTTTATATTCACAATGCACTCTGTTGAGTTTTACACATGATTTTCGGACATTGGGCTCAGTCACAATTACGTAGCATCAGATCTTTTTTTCATAAACATTATTTTGGGTATTTCACGTGAATGCTCCATCCGGAGACACACTTCATATCTGTGTTGCATATTGATGAAGTCACAATCCACGTAAGCACTTTTACGCTATTTGCATGTTTAAAACTGCATTTGATCACATGAATAACAAGGTGTTACACAAGTATGATGTCAATGTAATGCATTTGATTACTGTTCCTCCGTTGATTTTTGGGTATTTATGTTCTGATCTTTCAGTAATACCCCTGATGAAGGGCTAATGCCCGAAATGCATCGGGTAATTGGATGAAATCCAGGAGAATTCATTTGGAAACATAACAAATATTTGGAAATGATAAAGAATAAACAAGATTTAATTTAATGTAAATAAATTCAAGTTTATTCAAAACACCATTGGAGAACATTAAAAAAAACTTTTTGTGTACATATTAGGAAAATGTATTAACGGAGTGCGAATTGGGGGACGCCCCTCTATCGCAGAGGATAGTGCTATCTTGACACATACAGGTCCTCACTCTCAGGAGGATTCACCCATCAATCTTCTTACAAAGACATACCTGAAGTCTAACAACGAGTGCGTGTGACTTCTATAGCAATGGAGCCCTATTTGGTCACAACCTGCTGCCTTGCCCCGCTGACAATTTTTGGCTTCCTTTTCAGAGTTTAAGGTAAAACCTCAGACCGGATCAGATTTGGTTTCTTTTTCAGATCCGGGCTCCGATGTGCTCAGCATTAACTTGTGCCTAAATACAGTCAGGTTTAAATATAGAGTCTAAGATGGGTCTGTTTTAATGAAGTAAGCCACCCTCTTGCACTTATTTTGGGAGATCAACAATCAAAGTATTATTCTGGCGGCCCAGTGGTTAGTTCTTACTTGGGTTGCATATAAAAAAACAAAATCAGATGGAGAAGGTTTTTATTTCTGTTATATAATCTCCTCAAATACATATGCAAATGACAGTACAACTAATATCAAAAAGTGCAGATAACACAGTGCTTAAGTGTGTGTATAAATACATGAAATGTATACAAAAGACACCATCAATGCTCCCTAATTAATAACCAAGTTGTTTCAAAATTCATGTGCGTAAAATGTAGCACACTGCGGATTATAAAGGATATATAAATTAAGAGAGATATATGTTTATGCTCCAACCCCTTATAAACAAAAAGGTCTTCTCAGTACCAAGTCATCTGGCTCAGTATCGTTCAGAAGTATAATATGTTGTGTGTCATAAAACGACTCAAGCCCATGTTGCCAACAGCGTCTACAAGCAATACGAGATCTGCATCGACAGGCTGTGTTGACTGCCAACGTGCATCTCCAGCAAAGACTGACAGGATCTTTGCACTACAGCGACGACCATCTGTGACGTTCTACCTGCTCCTCATGCCCCACTTCACTGTGAATGACACTCTTCCCACTGGATGTTAGAAGGTAACTGGTGAATGGCTCTTTGTGCTTTAGGTGCTATACTTTACTTGAATCTTTAACATTGAATATGCTGGTTCTACTAATTGGAATTTTGTCATTTTGATCTCAAATAATGTATTACATTTACTCTAGCTTTCTACATTGATGTGGGATTTTTCTTGCTTTGTGTTTTCACTTTATTACTGTTTGACGTGTTGCATAAATACTTTCATATTGCCTCTATTTTAAGCCTGACTTCTTTGTACCAAGCTATCAGAGGTTAAGCACTGATTAGTTTGGGATTTGCTTGTGCATTCACCCTAACACAAATTGTGGTTGCTTCTTCAGTAGTGCTTCACCCTCCCTCAACCAGTAACACAATTTCCTACACGTTTGCACTGATACTTATAACTAATGGGCAAAAAATGTGTTTTGGATTATCATTTTGATTACAAATATAGCAGAAGAGCACAAAGGTCTGGATATTGTCATTGGAAAAGATAGATGGAAGTAAAAGTCATATTACTAAGGTGAAATATGACTCATTGACATGAATACCCCCTATGACATAACCAATGACAGATGGGTGGAATATAACTTTATTTGACATCTAAAAAGAAGTGTACCGTACTACAGGATTGCAACATTGGATTAGATACTCTTCTGTTACGCCACCAACATAAGACAGAACTTGGAAAACTACACCATGGTTTCCATGACAAGTAAGTCATTTGTACCTGTCAACATATAGAAAGGACAATATAGTATGACTACGTGGACAGGATTAAACAAATGAGGGTGTTCCCTTCCTTTTTCACAAATGTGTGACTACAGAAAAGGGCACCATCAGGTGATACCAGTTAGAAAAGAATCCCTAAAAATTAGGGTAAGTAAATACAGCATTTGAGATTTGTTCATGCTTTTTCAAATGTGTGCTGTGTGTGGTTTGCAATCAAGTGTGCAACACACTTTTTCACTATCCAAGAACAGACGTTTATGGGACACAGGACAACGATTATGAAAATAATCACAATCTTTGATGAGGAACAGGTAGTCTTCATACTAGCACTTATGTTACATTTTCTTATTTCTACAGGTTCTTCTTCCTGACAGACTTTCAAGGTAAGACCTATTCTTACCTTCCTGCTTGTAATTAGATGTAGTATAAACTATTTGTTGACCTGATGAAGGCTCAAGACCCACTTTGAACTCATAAAGAGGCCGAAACATGTTGGCATCACACAAGGATGGATGAGACATAATCCACAAGTTTCTTATTATTCTTGCCCTGTGTATCCAGAAATAAAGGGAAACCATTGGGTATACACAGTGGTAGTTTTAGGTTTTACTTTGGACCCCACAGATATCCAACACCATTTGTTTGGATTTCCCTCCTGTTGAGATTGAGACTGCCATGGTGGTAATAACTTACCTTGATGTGGAGGACTGGCCAATAATGAAGCATGTCTATCATGCCTATCATTCGCTGGTCTGCCCCACTATGTTGATAGAGGCTTTTCCGTTCAGGATGTTTGCAACTTGCGGCCAGACTGAAGTACTGGACAAGTATGCAGTTGTAAAATGTCCCTACTGTAACTTGTGTGGACTCTACCCTGGGTATTGCCAATGTAGTGTTCGAGAAGAAGGTTTCCCTTCTTAGCTTTGAGGATAGTGCAGTGGTTACCCTAATGCCCCTGGGTGAGAGAGAGATGGTGCCTCCAGCTCACATGCCTGAAAAAATTAAGAAGTAAAAACAGTGGCCCACCATCAATGGGTAGAGGTTTCAATCAATCAATCAATCAATGAGGATTTGTGAAGCATGGCTGTATCACCCATGAGGTCATTTGAGGCTCTGAGAGACACAGGACCCAGTGTGACTACTGTTGGATGTCAATAAAGGGAATGCCCCCAGGTTTGTCCTAAGGTATTTCTAATATCTGGGAACCCACTCTATCCAGCTATCTTACTTTATCTAAAGAACTCCCTCAATCAATGGAGGTCAAATTGGCCCTGGTAGTATCATATTAACAGGGTAGGGTAGGAAGTGATGATAAAGCATGCCACATTATGTGGGCGAAGCTTCTTTATACAGAATGACTGGATCTGATTTCATAGACCAGAGTGGCCAGTACAGAACTAAATTGATTGCTCTGTATTGGCACTATGCCCTGTACCTTTGTGTTTGGATGTTGTCTATGGCAGCCCATCTTGGAGTCAAAACGACCTGGAGTCTGAACAGTGATCCAGGTGCCCACCAGTAATACGAGGCGCAAGGGATGGGAAAACCCACCCCAGTTGTTACAGTGAGTGGAGTGGAGGCTGAGGGTGAAGCCTCAGAACCTACAGGGGCGGACTTTGTAGCCCTGGGAGACCAGCCTAAGCAAACCAGGAGGTACGCTGCTACAGGACCATCCAAGGCAGTGTTCTGCAAGTCGCATAGGGAGTGCCCCTCTCTTGAGCACCTACTGCAGCAGGCTGATGCTCAGACCAGTGGCCGCTCCTCTGGGGATCACCACATTTATTGGGAGAAGGTTCTTCTACATAGTTAGCCTAAGGTCCCTGAGTCAGATTGTTGGTGGTCCTCCGGTGCTATAGAGTCTACCTACTAGAGCTAGCTCATGAGATACCATTGGCAAGACATCTAGGCTGGGGGGCTGGCTAAACCTTTGATTGCCTGGTTAACACATCTTTTGGCCCCAGATGAGGGCTAAATCAGATGTGTTCTGTATGTGCTGTGTTCCTGTGTTATCTGCTAAGCCAGTAGTAAGTCACAGTTAAAAGTGTTAAACCCTCCTGTAACCATTCCCCAGGGTGGGAATAGCTTGTGAAAGGGTGGGAGTTAATGTTATTGGGTCTCTAAACCCTACAACAGCCTTTGGCAAACAACAGGTTCATGACCAGGTCTTGATGGACCATGTGACAAAGTACACCAAGGCTATACTTCAGAGGACAGAGAATGCACCAGTGGTTGCCAGGGCACAAATGTGGATCTTTACCCAGGTGGGTTTTGCCAAGGAGGTTGTGTCTGACAGGGGCAACATCTGTATGCCCACCTACATCAAGGCCATCTAGAATAAGTGTGTTGTAAGCTACACTTTTCCCATATCATACTTCTCCCAAACAAATGGGCTGTGTGCTGGAAAATGCAAAAACACATGTACCATGACGAGCTGGGCTCGTCATGAGCGTGCGAGGAGGCTACCTCATGACGAGCCCAGCTCGTCATGAGCGTGGAAGGGGTTAAGAAGAACCTGAAGGGCTTGATTATGTGCCTCTCAGAAACCCTGAAAGGCCAAGGTCCTGCTGCAATGGGTACTTCCTCACCTTTGCTACAGTGTACCCCCCTCTACCAAATTCTATACTGGACCCTTAACCCAAAGGTAGAACTTCCATCCAGGTTTAGTCTGGTTTCTGTGATAGATCAATGCTCCATCACTGTTGACCTCTCCTTAGACCTGGACAGTGGCTAGGTTCAACTAGATGACCACATAAGGTGTTTAACATTTTTTGCTGCTATTGTGAATCTTAACATTTTAAATTTCATAATTTTAGTTTCCCTTACTGGAGTGTTGTTGTTTAGCGTCATTTCATTTATTAAAATGTAGGCTAGTTTTCAAAAGTGGTTCGTAATTATTCTTGCGTTGTGTTTTGACTTTATTACTGTTTGAGTACTGCTCAAATATTTTACGCATTGCTGCTAAGTTAAGCCTGCCTGCTCTGTGGCAATATTTGAAGATAGTTCTCACCTCAATCAACTAATATCTCAGTATCTTACAGCCTGTATAATACATTGATGTTATTGCTTTTTTTCTGCTTTAGTAACTGTTTACACATCTATGGTGCGAGGTAACATTCCTGTGCATCCTTCAAGGTGTTGTGGTGCGTGGTCACTTTTAAGTCTGATTTCTCTGCATTGACCATATGTTTACTTTCCAGGTGCTCTTTTCTACGTTCAGGATGAATTGGTTTTGAATAGGGTTTGTTAGTTCAGCACCTTCGAGTCATGTTGTTAACAATCTATATGATGGTATGTGTTGTATATTGCAGGGTTACAGTTTCGCCTTATAATTCAATCGTGCCTTTAAAAAATAGTATGACGTGAGCTTGAACTGCGTGTATTTCGATGTTCATGACGCAATTTCTGTATTAGATATGAGGTCAGATTTTTTTGTCAGTAAGGTGAATCAACGTTCATAGTAATCATGGTTGCTAAACAGGCTGTATTTTAGGACAGCCTAGTTATTTATTGCAAACTAATCTTCAGATGAAATCCCAACATTAGTTTTCAAACATTAAATCCAAGACAGAGCAGTTCCTTTTATTGATGCAAAGTTTCACTGTTATTTTTGTGATGGCTACTCTGAATATATGCTCAATCTTTTATCAAAACATAATTGACATTAATGTACTTATTATGAAATTGATGGCCTTGTTTATGTGCATGTGCTGCTCGAGTAGCCAGAGAGCTCATCTGACACAAGCTATTAAAGATGCAGCTTGTCTGACATTTCCTATTTATACAGTAGTGATTTCCACCTGCATCCTTTAAGATGATGCATCTTATTTCTTTAATGTTCTTTGGAGGTCAACACAATTGTAATAAATCTTACACACCCTCAGGGTTGCTAATCTGAAATGTAATAGCTTGATCATGCTAACAAGCCCCAGGAAAGTGACGTTGTCATGGGAATACCATGTCAGAGTTAGAGAGATTAATGTCGACATACAGTCTTCCATTTATTATTGTTAAGTCTTTGTCAGCATTGTTTCCAGAGAATCAACATAACCCTGCCATGATACATTGCATGAAATGCATTCGTGTCGTGTGAAAACTCCACATCAGTGTTATACAGAGCATTCTGAGAAAGTCAAATTGATTTTTATTATGCATGAAGGATTCTTTATGCCTTATATTCTGTTTCATATTTATTTGGGAAGTGTGGTCTCAGTTCACTGAAGTCCTTATGTGCATTATGTTGTTGTGCTGTACTGTTATTGTTGTATTGTTCCTGTTTTGTTATGCTGTACCGTTATTGTTGTATTGTTCCTGTTTCAACTTATTTTGTTATGATAGACATTAATTTTTTTTCTTGTGTTGTTATTTTGCTTTGTGCTATATTTTTGGGCTGGTGACTTAGTGGAATTATGCGTCCATGTAAGTCCTTGTGTTTGACGACATGCTCACAGGTTCAAATCCTGGTGGCTCCACTGAGCCTTTCATCCTTCTGAGGTTGATAAAAATGAGTGCCATTTAGTTGGGTAATATTAAACATCTGTTATTCAGGGCCAAGATACCCTTCTGGATAAATGTTTGCTTTATAAATACACATCCTTTGTTAGAAAGTGGGTTCCTGGTTGTTTGGGGTAAGAGCACTTGTCAAACAGTAACCACAATCTTAGTCAGGGTAAGGCATAAGTACACCCTAAGTTAACCTGTGCTCAACCCTGTGGTATATGGACCCTAGGTCTCGGTCTACTGTGACCACTGGCATTTTGGTGCCAATTTTCTTTTAAAACCTTTAAAAAATATAACTTTATTTTTATAAATTGGAGTGAGATTTTTATTGTGTTGTGTTGTTTACTTTTTACCTCTGTTGGTACTTTTAAATACTTTATACATTTTCTATAAGGAACCCATTTGCTCTGTGCCATAGGTACCAGAGGGTTGAGCTCAGGTTTACATTTTTTAAAACTTTAACTGGATCTAATAATTTAGTGCTGTCATTGCTACCATCCATCCCATCTAATATTTCACTTTCTCGCACAATTTCATTACAGACAAATATGCATGCCCAAAAAGCTGCAGATCAGGATGCAAGCTTTGAGTTGCATCCCACATTTTGTAAGGCATGCAGTTCAAAGACAGAATTAAAATCCCACAATATACACATTGTAAAAAAACGACATGGAGATTACAGGAACACAGTATTATTAGCAACACTTACATATCTGCAAACCATGGTGGCTCTGGTATGTAAGACAACACCCCTGGAACCAACCTCAACCCTAAGCCTAACATTTTTATTTCCTTCAAAATTGCTAGAATGAACCATTATACAAAGGGAGAGGAAAATCAGCATATTGGCCGTGTTCAATCACAACACCTACCAATTCGTATACCCTAAACAACAACATACTCGGGAGGGGCAAGGATTGTGCTCCTCGGTGGTGTGCATGTATGCTAACTCCACGTCAAGGCCAGGTTTTCTGTTCACAGTGGCAATCCTTAGCATAATTGTAACCACAGCTGGAATGTTGTAATCTTTAACACTCATTAAGTTTACCTGACTCTTCAAATGGCAGGTCTTAATGATCAACAGACTGCGTATGATCTACAGGCACAAATCCTTGAATATGCTTGTTGCCGCCAAATGTACGCAAGGCAGAAACATATTGTTCCTTACTTTTACCTTGTAATCTGATACCATAACACCACATAATTCAGTAATTCTTTTCTAGAGCCCTTTGGTCCCTCACACCCATCATAATCGTGCTACTGATCAAGGCACATACCAACAAATCTCTCTCTTCTAGTGACAGGAAGATGCTTAGGTATGCTGCTCCCCTCCACCTCCAAACTTTGCTTCACCGTGGCAAGCCTCTGTTTGATGAGAAACACATCCTCCTCAATAGCTTCTAAATAGGTTTTCCAACCCTCCCTCTGCATCATAAGTTCCCCCAGGCGTTTGTAAAAATCAATATGGAGGGAATACGGGCTGCATGAGGACAAAATTACTTCAAACTTCAAACCTGATCAATATCAGTTATAATTCCAAACAGTTCAGTTCAAATACCTTTATTTCTGCTCAGCTATTAGAAAAATTGTAAAATGTAAATAAAACACAGTGATTATATGCTAAAATAAACACAGGACTCAAATTCATGGTTAAAAACAGCCTTTAAACAACAGTCCTATTTGCATAAAAAAAGTTAAAAATATTTTTACATTGAATTATTATATTTTAAAAGCTGGAAAGATTAACGAAGTCAGTCAAATTCTATATAAACTAAACTCGAACTAGGAATGATTGGGCAATTATATTCATTATGTTTCACATATCAAGACAGCGGTCTCGGTTTGGTTCTCAGGGGAGGCACATATTGTTGCCCTAGCTCTCCACAAGGCCATCAAATATCGAGTGAGCCCATAAATGAGTGGCATGCTGGAGTCCGTTTTTAACATCCCTAATGCAACAATATACTCTCTGATACCTAAGTTCCGACATAGCGTAGGTATCCCGCAGCTCCTGCTAATATTGTAGGCCGGGCAGACAAACAATACATATTTTACAGTCTGTTTAGGGGGACCTCTGATCATCCGGTCTCTGGTTTTTGTCCCAATTTGCAGTAAACAAGTGGAGGAGTAGAGTCTCATAGCGAAACAGAAAAACAGCGCCTAGATGAGGGAGGCTCTATCTCATCCGGGAAGTCTTCTCTAATGAAGGAGTCTTTGATTCTAAGAAAAGCATCTGTCAAAGTTCCTCGGCTTGCCTGGGAGTGTGTTAGATAATATCTATACTGCCAGTAGACTAATTTAATGCAGGACTTAGATGTCAACTATGCCTCTCTCGACGTGCTCCACAGAGTTGCCAACACGATCTTTCCCAGGATGACTTTCACATACTTGATCCAGGGTATGTTACGGGGGGGCCCACAAGACTGACTATTTCTTCTAGGCCTTCACGATATTGATGGAGCTCTGTCCTGGCCAGATCTTCCTCAAATAAAAAAGTTGGTGTATACCTGTTTCATCTGATAGGGTTCTCACCCGGAGATCAAGTCTAAGGGGGAGTAGGGAAGTACTAATGGGGACGCTGACCCGTAGACGCATGAATTGATTCTCCACTGATTCTAAGGCAGAAGCATGTAGATGACACCACAGCTCTGCTCCATATGTAGCTGTCCCCAGGGCTTGGTGTTGATATACCTGCAGGGCTGGCTGTGCAGGTCAAAAAAGTGAGCTATGTGTCAGCTTGATTATGCCTCCCACAACTTGGTCAAGTTTGAACTTGCGTTGTGAAATGTGTGCCTACCATCTCAGATGTTCGGTTAATGTAATGCCCCAATAAGAAAATGTATGCACTCTCTCAAGGGGAGCCCCTGCTAATGTCAGATTAGCCCTAACCAAATACCCCAGATTCCATAGCATATACGTGGTCTTGTCTACATTAATTTATAGCCTCTGCTCTATACGTAGGTTATCTAGGCAGGACTGCTGCAGACAAGAGCAAAGATGGAGGAAAAATTATGAGGCAGATGAAAGGACCACTTATAAAGCTAAACTAGTTAAGCATAAAGAGAGCATCCTAATAGCTAAGACCACCTACGTCACAGAGCACATCAAGGCTGCCTGTGATTTTAATAAAACTCTCTTTTTTGTTATAAAGAAACTGGTTACACCTACCAGTGCCAATCACGTTGGCAAGACTTTTGCGATTCGCTAGCTAGTTTTTTTCCAGGAAAAGGTCGTAAACAGCTATAATAAATTTGCTGCAGACATAGTAGGTAACCATCAGGCGGAACAGCTGATAACCAAGCAAGAGGACAGAAGGAGTTTCTCCAATTTTATGAACCCTCTTAGGGAACAACTTAGAGCCTGATCCTGTCAATCAAATCTGGATCACCATATGATCCCTGCCTGCCCAGTATTATGCATATGTTGCCTGTCCAAGTGGCTAAAAACCTGGAATTTATTCTGAACCAGATGTTCACTAGTGGGTTTTTCCCAGCCCAGTGGAAATGTGCCTCTCTCCTCCCACTTCTGGAGAAGGATAACCTGGACTCCGCTGACCCGAGTAATTATCGCCCTATTTCAAGACTCCCCTTTGCTGCTAAATTGGCATAGAAAATTATGAATCAACATATTTCAACATATATAGAAGAAAACTTATTTTTAGATGACACACAACACGGATTCAGGAAACATCATAGTACTGAATCAGCACTAATTGTGGCTACGGAAGACATACGTGAAATTGTTGATGGCGGAGGGACAGCGGCACTGGTGCTGCTGGATCTCTCTGCAGCCTTTGATACAGTCAGCCATGAGATTTTGGTCGGCTGGATCCAGGACCTAGGCCTAAAAGGAACAGCTATGGATCTCCTAAAATCATGTTTAACAAACTGACAACAAAACGTTGCATTGGGCAACTATGTCTCCAGGCAATTCTCCCTGCAATGTGGAGTCCCACAGGGATCTGCATTGAGACCTACATTTTTTAATCTGTATGTCACGCCATTGGCGTAGAATATAAAAAACGCAGGTTTCACTCTGGCCTCCTACGCTGATGCCACCCAAATTGTGGTGTCCCTGCCCAACAGGGGAAATAGCAATGATGTGGCTTTCAGCTCATGCATGAAAAGGGTGAGCAATTGGATGGATTGTAATTGCCTCAAGTTGAATGCCTCGAAAACCGAGGTGATCATCTTCAGCAACAAACCCTCTCTCTGGACACCAGATTGGTGGCCACCTGAGCTAGACACACTGCCCATGCCCTCGACCAAGGTAAAAAACATGGGAGTTGTGCTGGACAGCAAGTTATAATTTAAAGAGCAAGTTAACAAAATAACATCGGTTTCATTTTGCTACATAAGGATGTTAAAAAAAATCAAAAAGGATCTACCCCCTGATCTTATAAAAACAGCGATCATGGCTTTGGTCCTTACACTGATAGACTACTGTAATGGTCTCTATCTCACCTTGACATTAGGCCTCCTGAACAGACTCCAGATTCTGCAGAATGCAGCAGCTTGCTTTATCTTTAAAATACCTAAATATGAGTCAGCAAAAGAACCCAACAGAAGACTACACTGGTTGCCTGTTGGAAAAAGGTGTAAGTTTAAAGCCCTCTGCTTGGCATTTGCACGGACTAGGGCCAGACCGGCTTATGAAAAATTTAAATGGTATACTCCAGTAAGAACACTTCATTCATGCTCAGCCAGGAACATGGTGTCCCCCCGTTTTAAAAAAGCACATGGGGGGGGGGAGAAGTAGGTACAGGATAACCGCAAAAGCTCTGGAATGGTCTGCCACTTTCTCTAAAAACAACTACCTCCCTTCTCAGATTCAGGAAGTCACTAAAAACGTGGATTTTTACACAGGATAAATAAAAGTATTTTTCTGCACACTTTAAATATAATGCTCAGCCCCGCTGGCCTTTGATCAGAAGGCTATAGCGCCAAGACGCTTCTGGGCACAAGTTGCGTTTTATAATTTATATTTACATTACATTACATCACATATACTAAATTTCTCAAAGCATTCCAAGAACTTTTGGAGACTCATGGCAGACTTAGAGAGTAGAAGGGTTTCGTCAACGAACATGAGGGCTGGAATCGTAATGTTCGCCAACTTGGGAGTGTCATTATCGCTCAGTTCTAAATAATTAATAAGGCCATTAATATAGAGTGAAAGTTGTTATGCAGTCTCAGAACAATATCTCATAGGTAACTGGGTACCCCCAGTTCTTGCAAGACCCGCTAGAGGGTAGGCCTAGGGACTAAATCAAAAGCAGAATAAAGGTCCACAAATATAACATATAGGTGACGACTCCACTGAAGTGACCACTTTCCAGTATTACATCCGGAGCAAAAACACATGTTCAATTGTACTTGTGGCCTCCCTATAGCCTGTCTGCAATGGGGACATAGTATCCTTTTCTGCCAACCATTCCTGTAATCTACCAAATATAACTTTACTAAATAGCTTTTGTGAGCTGTCAAGAAGACTACTGGGACTGTAGTTGGCTTGTATTTCACGGGACCCTTTTTATATATAGGAATCATTTGAGCACACGCCCGATTTGGGGCAGTCCTGCTTGATTCAGTAAGGTGGTAAACAGGAGAGAAAAGTAGGCACTCAGGGTGGGTAGGTGGGTGACACCTCTTGCCCTCTCCCCTGGTCTCAACAATAAAACAATGTTTCTTAATTTTATAAACAAACCTTTGTGGATCTCAGTTATTCACCTCCACTGTGCTCCAGGTACCCCTGTCAAGGGTAAGGACACCACCTCCTCCAAGCAATCAGCCACCAAGCCGTAAATCTGGCTAATCCTTTCCTGTGAGTTCTCCATGGTACTCCATTTGACCCTACGTCTATTGCTGGTAACTCTCAGTCTTCTATTAAGTGTCTCTCCTGTGTTTTCAAATTGTCCTTTGATGTTTAAGTTCAGCTTGAAAGCAAAGGCACAATTGTCACTGTCTTGGCGTGTCATAACCGTCATGTCCTCCAGGTATGGCCAGAACTTGAGCTCCAGCTAAATATAGTCAATTAGGCAAGCAAATTAATTTGGTTAAAAGTGATTGCATTAATTTTAACTGTAGAAGGTGTCCATTTCTTGATGGGGGATCTCAAGGGCTGGGGCTAGCCTTATCTGTCAAGAGGGTCAGAAACTCTAAACTCAAAGGTTCAAATTGGCAATTAAAGTCACCGCCACACGATTTTCCTGGTGTTAATTGGCAACCAGGTCCTGTGGGATTGTTAGACAGATGCACAATAGGTCTAGGGAGTCCACCTGCATCTCTCTCAGTGCACCTAACATTGTTCTCCACATCCAGATAGTGTGTCCCCAAGAGTACCTTCCTTTTTCAGCTGTTTCAGCTTCCTTTCAGAAGTTAACATAGCCTATATAGTGGCGAGCTGCAGAGACCTGGGGGCATATTTACAAAGCAATGAAGCAGTGTGGTGCTACAAGCAATTTAGCAATGCTGCACTACATCAATGAAAAACTGCAGGGATGTGCAGTGTTCAGAAGAAAATGTCACAACCCTGAGTGCTCCCTTATGCCGGCGCTGAAAAAGCTGCCTGGCATCAATGTGCGGTAGGGCATGGCACCCCCTTAGTACCTGCACTATAGGTTGAGATACTAGTGGCATTGGTTCCCCCCTTAAAACTTAGACCATTTTGACTGGAGCTATAGCCCACACTGGGAATCTGCTGGTCCCACATTTTTGTCAGGCTGCTGCTCTACCACTGTGGAGTATGCTATGAGATGGTCCTTCCCTCGACTTTGGCATTGACCTAAGCCCATGGGCTCTGCCATAAGCTCACCCACATTCAGCAAGAACCCACTCTCACCCTTGCTTTGTTGGACCTGTTCACCCCTTTTATTTTTGATAGGAGGAGCAGTGTCCCTGCTGTATCCTCTCTGTTCACTAGGTAGGGTGTGGTCCTCACTTCAGATCCCTTGCTTTTAAGGCCTTGATGATTCCACTGCCTTTCAAATGGGAGTCAGTCTACCCCTGCCAGCCTGCCAAAGTGTATGTTGGTATTGAAAAGGTGTCTTCATACTTCCTCTGATAGGGGTGGAGTGCAGTCGATGGAGGGTCTCTTTGCATGCAACAATACATTTTTGGATGTTGTCCAAGGAAACAGTGATAGAAATAGCCTGGGGGTTATAGGTCTATGTGGGTTCCTGCTAGAGGGTTACTAATGACACAGAGTAAAACACTTTGGGTCAGAGCCGGGGATCTGAAAATTATGATGACACACTCACCATCTCGGTACGTCCTCGCTGGCCCAGTCTACGTCACTCCTATTATATGCAATAGGTTATTAGATTGTGCAAGGGGGGAACCTCTATAACGTACTAGCCACCCAAGGGTTTTGTTGTGAAGCTCATCGTATGTTTAGCTTTGTCCTTCCCGCAGGTGATAAACTCAGGTTAGGACTACTACATATAGACATGATGCTTGTGGGAGATTTATAACCCGTAACTTAAGGTTCTCCCTGGGACTAGGTGGTCTAGGGTTGCTGAGGAGGGGCACTTTATCAGCAGTGTGTTTGTCCTTGCTGCAGCGTGGACTGCCTGGGTATGAAGGTGGGACTGGAATTATTGCGGTCAACACCAACCCGTCCCTGACCTCGGTTAGGGGATTTAGCAAGCGCTCTGTTCTCTGGACATAATGCATTGGGAGGCAACATCTGGGGACACACAACAGGATGCTTGTTGTTCCTGGATTCATGCAGGACTCTATGCTCCATGGTCACAATTGTGTTGGTTATGTCATGCGGGGCCTTCACCTTTAAACTATCAGCTAATTCTTTCTCTCCTAGGAGGAAACTAATAATAGTTAAGTGCTTGGCTAAAAGCCCCTTAACCTTGCATGGGTAGTCATCCTGAGATGCCTATAGCAATTGGACACTGCCCCACACTAGTCATTGCGGATGATAAATCAAGCATCTCTTTCCTGAGGTGCGCCTGAGATGGAACTGAGGAAGAGGGAGCAACTTTGTTTCCATGGCTTATGGGCTGTCCTTTTTTCTTGACTCTCCCCTTAGATAGGTCTGCCTTGATTGTGTGTGACTCCCTGACACTTGTAGGTTCAGCTTCTATCACTCCTGGGGAGAGACGTGATGGCATAAGTGCAGGTTCTAGTGAAGGGCAGGAAAAGTGTGTCTTGGTCAGACCTCGGCGTGTCGTCGAGTGGCCCTCCCAAGTCTGGTTCGAAGAAAAATCAGAAATCCCTTGTAAAACGAGGATGACGATGCCGTGTCTACAATACAAATTACTTTATTTGCCGGTTACTGCTGTAAGTGTATCGCCTGCACAGCAGGCTTGTTCACCAACAAAGGAGTAATGTTTTCAACATTATTTAAATCACCTCCATCTTGTGTCACTTGTGAACTACTCAATAAATTATACTAAAAACAGACTCGTAGCTTTTCATGGACTTCATAAAAACAGCAAGGTTTAAAATGATTAAGAAATCTGTGATTCTTTGTATTTAAAATATGTACAATGTCACTAAAATTGTCTCAACAAATATGTTTATACTTAAAAACCAGCTGTCAATGTCTTTCATTAATACATATCATAAAATGATTACATAAATGAACAATTTAATATTAGTGGCGATGGTTTCTTCGACTCGCGTTTTGACACTAAAAGTGTCTTCGTCAGGAAATTACCATCAAAAAATAATTTAAAAATCCAAAGGTGTAAGATGAATGCCGTTCTTAAAGTTTTTTACGTTGAAGCACGATGACTGTCGGGCGCGATCGGCTCGTGAAGTCGGATCTTCAAGTTAATGTTATCATCTATACGAACGCTCAATTGTCGTTTGTTTCAAACTTTCCGTTACGATTCGAAATGAACACGTGATATGTGTTCATTTGTCAAATTAGCAAATGCTCTGACACACGCCATGGTATCCGGATTTTGGAGAAATATCGAAATTTACAGTTATCAATATTTGGGAATTTTGCCATCTGATTGGCTGAGGCGTTACGAGCACGAGCTTGCTGCTTATTGGCTGCGAACGGTTGCAACTAGGAAGTGTTGCCAGCCATTCACTCCTACTGGTCTGAAAGTGCAGTATTGCTCAGAGTGACATGGTGCTGAGATGAGATGCTGCTACACTCAGGTATGAAGCCGAGAGCCTAAACCTTGAGCCCATTGCTGTAAGTGATGTGATCTGGTCTTTGTAGCATATGTGTGCAAGTAGTGTTAGTAGGTGTTTGTATCATACACGGAGTCTGAAGCGAACTACTGATCCCTTCCGTGCATTTAAACTATACCGGAAGTGAAGTACCCATGCCTACTGGTGTGAAGACTCGGGGGATCAAACCGAGCTGATTGCTGTAAAGTGATGGGCTCTGGGCGCTATAGCATAATGGCCGCTGTAGTATAACTGTGTAAGTAGTGTTAGTATGTGTTTATACTATACAGGGAGTGGGAGCGAACTACTCACCCCTGCTGGTCTGAAGACCCTGGGATTAAGCCGTGAGCCTAAATCGTGACCCCATTGCTGTAAAGTGATGTGCTCTGTGCGGTGTAGCAAACCTGCGGAAGTAGTGTTAGTTTGCATTTATACAATACAGGGAGTGGGAAGAAGCGACCTATTCACCCCTACCGGTCTCAAGACTCATGGATGAAACCATGAGCTCATTGCTGTAAAGTCATGTGCTTTGTGTAGTATTCCAATGTAAGTCATAGTAAAATGTTAGTATGTAATGCTAGTAGAATGAAAGTATGTAATGTTAGAATGTAGGGATGTCATGAGGGGAATCTTGGGGAGTTTGTACACTGTGCTGGAGAAGACGGTTGCCTTGTTGTCTGCTCCTGTTGGTTGCTGTTTAAGCAGTCTTGTTTTCCTGCAATAAATCTATTTATCTGATCCACTGCTGTCTCCCTCTTCACTACATAACTTTGGCGACGAGCGGGAGAAGGTAAAAAGAAGGCAGCACTCATATAATATTTAGAGCTTGCTTGTGTTGTGCTGAAGACCCATTTTCTTCGTGAAGCTGTTTTTACTCATCCCAGGGTCGCCGGCTCATTGAACTATGTCATCCGACCTCTGTTAGGATTGACATTTTTAGGTTTTGGGCTTCCCCTGCCTCTTCGCCACACTCTGGTTGCTGTACTACACGTGTGCAAGTAGTGTTGAATGCATTTACAAGTGCCTGAAGGGATTATTTAGTAGGTGCATGACTGACTGTATAAGTGAGTGATTGAACGTGTCTTACTGAATGCATGGGTTAGTGACTAAACTGTGTGAAAGTCTATATTAGACTCTGTTGGTGTGTAAGCAACTGCATGGATTGGTGAATAGCTACATGAGTGTCTATATGGGTTATTGATTTGTTGTCTGAGTATCTGTATGGGTTCCTGAGTGTCTGTGTGGGTGGGGGGTGTATGACTCTGTGCATAGATGTCTGAGTGGGTAATTCACTGGTTGTATGGAATCAAAAGTGCATTTGGGAAGGGCTGTCTGGGTGCGTTAGTGTGTGTATGGGGGTGTTGGTGAGTGAATGAATGTCTCGGTGATATATCTGTGACTAACTACATATGTTTTAAGGCACTATATGTGAGTGTTGGAGTATATAAATGACTATACGTGACAGTAAGTTATTTGAAGAGTGGGTGTATAAATGAGTGTCTGCTTCTATCAGTGATGGTTTGGTTTGGTTTGAATAGCTTTATTTCGAAATATTTGTCATTTCATAAAAGCATTACAGTACACAGACCGATATAAAAATATAAAACAATTTAACATTTCAACCCTCTAAACACTTTGTACAATAAACTTTGATATACAGACGTTGGTGAAAGAATAAGGGAGGGGAAACATAGCATCGGATGGTTAGAACAAGTTGAGTCTATGGGGATAACCTTACTGGAGGAGCAATTTCCTTTGGATTGTTGAGCACTGTTGGAGGCTCATTCGTCTTCTTGCTGCCTGTCACCGGATTTCAACCCACGACTTGCCGGACCCGCTGCGCGGGTCCCGCTGCGCTCGAGGACACCCTGTGGGGCGCTGGAGGGGAGCTCTGTGTTTTAAAAACTTCCTCGTCCACCGGCAGGGCTGCGAGCAGCCAAGCAGGGACTCCATTGTCCAGGAGTCCCTGCGTGCTACACCTGTGGCCGCTCTCCCTGCCGGCAACGCCCCCTGACTGTTGCTAAAAGCGCAGCACTTCCCTTGCCAAGCGGGAAACTCCTTTGGATTGTTGAGCACTGTTGGAGGCTCATTCGTCTTCTTGCTGCCTGTCACCGGATTTCAACCCACGACTTGCCGGACCCGCTGCGCGGGTCCCGCTGCGCTCGAGGACACCCTGTGGGGCGCTGGAGGGGAGCTCTGTGTTTTAAAAACTTCCTCGTCCACCGGCAGGGCTGCGAGCAGCCAAGCAGGGACTCCATTGTCCAGGAGTCCCTGCGTGCTACACCTGTGGCCGCTCTCCCTGCCGGCAACGCCCCCTGCCCCGCCCTATATCAAACGGTGGACTATCCGCTGCACGGGAGCGCGCGGGAGCGACCGGGGCGAAGACCGGGCAAAGAGCGGGCCGTTTGAGGCCGTTCGAGGTCTAGGAGGTCTGGTCTGGGCCCCTCTCTTTCGCCCTAGCTCTGCCATTTCCCAAATCTGTATTGTTTTATCCCACAGTTTATGCTGGTTGTTTACATTCCTGGAATATGTGCACACGAGCTAGCCGCAGCAGGGCTGCTAAGGGGGGGTTGGTACACAATGGTCCAATGGATGATTTTATCACACGCACTAATATCGCCATTGACCAAGAGATCACCAAACTTCAAACTCGAGTATCCCTTGACTTGGCGGTAGATTTTGCTAACTCTAAGAAATCTTCTTTAGGGCATATAGCATCAGCCATTACCCCGAAGCGTCCGAGCAACCAACATTGTGTAACAACGCTGGCGGATGTTCATGATACTCCGGTTTTGCCTATCTCTCTATTACCTTTGTGTCCCTTACCTTTTTCCGTAAGCCCCTCCCCACCCGTGGTTAGCCCTCACCATCAACTTACCCCCATTCCTCATTCTCCAGATATTTCTGATGTGTCCACCTGTTATGGCACCATTAACATCACTAAGGACAATCTGCACAAAAGGAAGCGTGCCCCAAGGTCGGCTTTCTCACGTAAGAAGGCCAAAATTGTTGGGGCACACCTAGCTAATGTTGTTAACATCCCGGTGAATGGCGGTTTCGGAGGGCTTGTCACCCCGTCTCAGGCTTCTTGGCGCACTGTGAATGATGGCATAGCACCCGTAGCCTCTAAAGGTAACACACCTAAAGAGAAAGCAGATCTTTATCTAGAGGACCAGGAGGGGAGGGAAGGGGAATTTATAGGAGTAGTATGGGAGACCCTAAAAAGACTACTCTCTCCCCTGGATTTAAGACTCTCTCGAATTGAGAAGCATCTATTAGAGATGGACAAAAGTATTATAGCCTTGGCTACTCTTGGTTTACGAGGTCTTGAAAACCAAGGTTTGATAGAGAATATTACAGCCCCACAGACTTTAATCCCTTCCCCCATAGCCCTGCAGAGTTTAACCTCTAACCGCACTGTGCCAGGCCCTACACAGCCTATCCCTAAACCTCGTACCAAGGGAGTCGTTATCAAAATCCCTGCTCCCCTGTCTGGGGCTAATAACTCAAAGGTACCCACTTCTCAAACACACACTCGCACCAACATGGCTGCTCCTAGGAGGCAGAATACTAGCAGTACATCTCATCGTCCTACTCAGGGCTCACAGAACAATACTACTTCCCGTCCCACCTTGGGCTCTTATAACAAGAGCAATTTTCGAGGGGGGTACATTGACCTCCCCCCAGAAGCCAATGCCTATGTGGTGGTATTGACGGGTGTGCCGGAGGCAGTGAATGGCCACCATGAAAATCATTGGTCCTTAAAGAACAAGGTCATGCATTGGCTCAATAAGCACAGATCGATCTCTAATGGCCGGACAAGTAGAGTTAAAATGGTGCGTAGAGTTTCCTGGGTGGGCTCTTCACGGAAAACCATCCCCGGCGATTGCATAGTCGTGACGTTTGAAGACTCATATACGGCTAACTATATCTGTTCATGGGTTCCTGAGGATGACCGTTTATCCATTGCCCCGAGGCCATTGTCCTTCTTTTACTCACCTCGAGATGTACACTCTTACGAGGGCAATTGGTCTACGGTTTTCCATCAGCCCGGAAGGGGGTATCATATCAAAGAGCACAATCCAACTAGAAATTGGCTCGGGATAACAACCTCGAACAGGTTCAACTGCCTCGAGGATGTGGATTGACTGCTCAAACCCCCTGACCTGGCATCCCCTTCTACGACTTCCGCACCTCAGGTGGAAGTTGGCTTTCCTTCTTTGTTGTCTACCCTTGCTGGGACTAGCCCTGTCCCCCTTACCCAACCTATGACACAGGCCTTGCCAGTACAGGGTGCGCTGCATTCTCTTAATACCCATAGTGTCAATGCATTTGTGAGTGAGACAGTTGCTGGCTGGTCGTCTCGTTTAATCCCTTGCCAGCTGTCCTTGCCTGTCGGCCCTAACATTGTCCCCCCTGTCCACGCCCCTTCGACCTGTCAGAGTCCCATAGATAATCCCCTGCTGAAGATCCTAAGTTGGAACGTGGCAGGGCTCGCACGAAATTTCGATAAGCCAGATTGGAACTCCTTTGTTGACCCTTTTGGGATCTGTCTCCTACAAGAAACTTGGTGCTTGGAGCCCCTCCACAGGGTAGGTTTCACGACCTACTCTGTGCCAGCATCCAAACCACAGGGCAGCAAGGGCCGCCCATCTGGAGGCCTTCTTATTTGGGTCAGTATCGCACTGGGATTATCCATAAGGCACATAAATACCCATTCTCCTGACCTCTTGAGACTCACTATAAAGTGCCCTGGGGGCAGGAAGTTAGAAGTGCTTAATTTGTATTTAAGGGGGGCCAGGGGGGGGGGGGGGAATTCATTGCTATCCTCAACTGGAGTAGAAGAGGAGCTCAGAGCCTGCAATATTGACTCCCTTGTTGTCCGGGCTGGAGACCTTAACTGTTGTTTTGAACCGTTAGCCAGTGAGGACATCCTGGATACCTGGGAAGATGACGCTAGGAGAGGTATCCCTTTGCTCGCTCTGGACCCAATTAAAAAATGGACCCAGAATGCCATTGATCTCAACTCACTCTGTCTAGAACATGATCTTAGAGCCACCAATGGTCGATCGAAATCAGATTCTAGGGGATCGCACACCTATAACAGGGTGGGTCATACCTCTAGAATTGATTATATACTGTTAAACCACAATTTATGGCAGTACTTCCATGACATGGAAGTCCTACAAACATCCGATAGCGACCATAATCCCTTGGTCCTATCCCTTACCCTCCCGTGGGAAGTTGGGAATCCAAATTCGTCTCGATCCATCTGGAAATCTTCCCACGAAGTTGTCCCATCTAACTGCGGTAGGCGACTAAAATGGGCTAAAGTTGTTGCGGACGAGGGGAGAATGGCTCAAGCTGAGACCATAATGACAAACGTAAAGCACCATTTAGGTGCTTTGGATTTTACTAACGATGTCCTAACGGCATTCACAGAGACTGTCTCAGCCCTGAGCAATTTGTTCATAGTCCCACAGGGTAGGGCTAGGTCTTTTGGGAGGACGACAACCAAGGGTAGAGACAAATGGTACTCCTCTGATTGCCGTGCTGCTAAAAGTGAACTTATCCGGGCGGTTGAATCTAAAGACCCAGTTCAAATCAGACTCGCTAGGAAAAGTTACAAGAAAATTCAAGCTGTGGCAAGGGAAGCACATGAATTTAATTTCTGGAGAGACCTAATGGACGCTAGCTCCAAAAAAGATACGAAGGGCTTCTGGAATTTGCTGAGAGGCAGGGATAGGCCTGTCGATTCACAATTGACTTGCAACATCACAGGGGAGGCCTGGTTTGCACATTTTTCCAAGCTCTACTCCATTCCTTCAGGGGGACCAAGACAGAACAGGGGTCCCAGGCATAGAGTGCCGGCCGGTATTACAGACACTGACCACTCTTTTGCAGCTAAGGAAGTTGAAGGAGCAATTAGATGCCTTGTTGCCAACAAGGCTGCAGGTCCAGATGGCGTCCCGGGTGATTTGTTACGGGTCAACTCAGAGGCGTGGAGCACACTTATTGCCCTACTTCTGAATGAGGCCATGTCTAATGGATGCCTCCCGGACTCTTGGATGGGTGCGGAAGTCGTCCTGATTTTTAAGAAAGGCTGTAGGGACGACCCAGCCAACTATCGACCCATCAGCTTGCTAGATTCCACCCAGAAGGTAGCAGGCAAAAGTGTCTTAGGAAAGATTTTGAATTGGGCCGAAGAAAATCAGGTTCTGTCTGACCTTCAGGCTGGTTTTAGATCAGGAACCGGCACTATTGAACAGACATTCCGATTTTTAATGCTCTATTGGAAAGTGGTCGTACTGGGCAAAGGCAGTCTGTATCTCGCATTCATAGACCTGCAGACTGCCTTTGACCTAGTCCCACGCGACCAATTGTGGGATGTCTTAGAGGGTTTGGGTATCCCTCCGTATTTGCTGGCTTTGCTTATCAAGTTCCATGAAAGCAACTTTGCACAAATCAGATGGGGCGAACAGGGCCAAAAAACATCTCGCATCTCTGTAGATAGGGGTGTCCGCCAGGGGTGTGTGCTAGCCCCCACTCTGTTTTCACTCTACCTAAACGGAGTGGTGGAGCACCTTCTTAAACAACCATCAGACGCACCCTCCCTGGCGGGCAGGAAGATACCAACTCTCCTATTTGCAGATGATACCCTGCTGATCTCGAAAACTCCGGTTGGCCTTCAAATGTTGCTTTCTAGGTTCCAGGACTTTTGTGACTCTAGGGGTTTAGTCATTAATATAAGCAAAACAAAATTCCTGGTCTTGAATCCCCCTAGGAAGAGTGTCTATCCTCCAACCCTAGACTCAGTCCCACTTGAAAGGGTAAAGGAATTCGACTATCTAGGCATCAGACTTTCCGACTCCATGAGTTGGAAGGCTCATCATCAAAAAATCATCCTGACTCATAGGAGGGTTACAGGGGCATTGTTAAAAGAACATCGCGCCTCACCCCTTAAACCCATTGGGGTGATATTAGATATTTATAGGGCCAAGGTGGTGAGCGCGGCGCTGTATGGGGCCGAACTGTGGGGTACGCAGAAAATTGACACCTTGACCCACCTCGAGACTAAATTTCACAAAGAGCTATTGAGGCTACCTCACAGTACTCCCACTCTCCCTCTTTTACTTGATGCAGGTACACGCCCCATATCCGAGCAAGCAAAGCTACGTCCTCTCCTACTGTGGGCTCGATTATGGAACGTACCAGAACTCTCAAGCTACGCAGATGCTCTGCGTGAACTCCTCCCAACCCCGGGATGGCACAATGTCGGTTGGCTCAAGGAAGTAAAGTGGCTCCTTTGTGAACTGGGCCTGGAAGACGCTTGGGCCAACAGAACATCCCCACCTAAACAGTTGTTAAAGAAAATATTTTGGGCTTGGGTGGCAAATGAGAGAGCGAGTAATTCCAAACTATGTAGATCTGCTGTTGAGTTCTTGCTAATTAAAGATCTCCCCTCTAAAGAACCTTATCTGGACTTGATCTCCAACCAGATGGATAGGTCTCTGTATTTTAAATTCAGGGTTGGAGTTCTGCCTTTAGGACAGTGGACAGCAAGCTGGAAACCACCTTGGCAAACCATACCGTTCTGTCCTTTTTGTGTTAACAGGGTTGAGTCTATTGCCCATCTAATGTTCGAGTGCCCAGCGTATGTAGCTCCCCGCAGGAGATGGTTGAAACCTCTTTGTATGAGTCTGGGCACTCGGTCGCACTTGGAGGCCCTACAAATCCTAAGATCGGATGCCTGCCCTCTGTTTGCATGTTGCTTGGCAAAATTTCTGGGCTGGGTATGGAGGATAAGATCTGTGAGGAAATTGCTCCTCCAGTAAGGTTATCCCCATAGACTCAACTTGTTCTAACCATCCGATGCTATGTTTCCCCTCCCTTATTCTTTCACCAACATCTGTATATCAAAGTTTATTGTACAAAGTGTTTAGAGGGTTGAAATGTTAAATTGTTTTATATTTTTATATCGGTCTGTGTACTGTAATGCTTTTATGAAATGACAAATATTTCAAAATAAAGCTATTCAAACCAAACCAAACCATCACTGATAGAAGCAGACACTCATTTATACACCCACTCTTCAAATAACTTACTCTCACGTATAGTGATGGTATAAGGCAGTAAATATGTGTTAGTATCTGTATAAATAAGTGATATGGTGTGTCTATGAATAACAGAGTTGGTGTGTATAACTGTATACATGAGTAAATGGGTATGTGATTGATTCTTTGCATTACTGACTAGGTGTGTGAGTAACTCTATGGATGAGTGCGACTTCATGTATAGATGTATGAGTGTATATTATAGTACTGTATTAATGAGTAACTACATGTATAAGTGACTGGATGTGTGTGTAGACATAGGAAATAGTGAGTGGTATGTAGAATCTGGCATTGTTGTGTGTATGGTTTCAAAAATAGTAGTCTGCATTTTAGAATGGGTGTATCAAAATTTATATTAGAGCATTAGTATATGCATCAGATTATCACATGGATGATGCCATCAGTGATGTCCTCAGTGATGTCATTTGAGATGTCATCAGTGATGTCACTGACCATGTCATGAGTGATGTAATATGTGACATCATCAGCAGTGCATTACTGGCGCACGAGGTATAGTTAGCTCAACTAACTATAACAGGCAAATTTCTCTGGTTTTATATGAGTCAAATGTCCAACAAACTATAACATTCCTGAAACCTATGTTTTTTTGTGAATTTCAAAGGTTTTTGCGTTGGAGGATTGGCAGTGGGGACAGAACGCCTGGTGCATCTTGTGACTATGTGACGGCGAGAGCACTGCCCCACGCAGTACCGGGTTCAGAAAAATTGTTATGAACTCGAGAATTGGTTCCCTCACAGAAATACTGGAGAGTTCCAAGGGTATGAGATACTACCTACAGACAAATAAACAAAGGTAAAAAACACCCAATTAGGGTAAGGATTGTAAAGTGGGGACCAACACCCTGATGAAAGCCAGAGCCACCATGTGGGGGCCTAATATTAGCAGGAAACATGTTGGCGATTGCAGAGGGGCGATAGGGATAGTTGCCCGCCGTTTATACCCCATTATATATATTTTTTACCCTGCCAGGGTTCCACAGACAGAATAAAAGTACCTATGTTGACCCCTAGGTTATTTTAATATTCTTATACTGCACCTTTTTGGTCCTGATCTAGAAGGGATTAGACCTCCCTTCTCTTTTCCTCTCATTTTTGTTACGTTACATTGCTTTACATGTTATATGTGTACCATCACATTTTTTCCTTTCTCTCGCTACCCTCACCACTGTTTTTCATCTAAAAAAAACTGCGCTCCATCCAGAGTGTTGGTCTGCACCTGGATGTATCATACGGCCCGATGATGAAGCATGACACTGCAAAGTGTGTGAGGGCAGTATTAAGACATGTGTTGTCTTCCCGTCTGTTGTCCTAGGTACAAATAGATATCATATTTACTGTTCCCATAGATATCATCATATGATCTATAGTTCGAGTCTGTTGTCTGACATTTTGACAGATGAGAGAGTATTTTGTAGCACTTCTCTGTTGTGTGAGTTAAACTTGACTTGACCTGTCTCTCCAGGTGTGTTTTTCAGTTTTCAAGATATGACAAGTTTTTTTCAGCATGTTTCTTAAGGAGTTAGCATCATCTGAGTATGTGGTGATTAATCGGAACCCTCCTTCATCCTTCTCTTCAGTTTTGACCTTTTTCTCTCTATCTTTCAATACCTCCTTTCTGGGAATTCTCTTTACCTTTTCCATAGTAGTGTCTAGTATATCCCTACTGTACCCTCATCATAGAAGATCTAAAAAAGTTATACATAGCCACAAACAAAAAGCACTCTGCCATCAACCGACCAAATCAGAGCTACAACAACTTGATAAAGAAATTAAATTCTAATAAAAATGTTGTAGTGAAACAGGCGGATAAAGGCGGGAATATTGTCCTGTGGGACCGTGATCACTATCTAAGTGAAGCTGAAAATCAATTGGGTGACCAATCCTGCTACAAAAAAAGCAACATAAGGGCAATCAGGACAGCCTGGAACGGACAAAACTCAAAGTTAATGGCCTGGAGAAGTGGCGGACTGATCTCGAAAGATGAATTCCAATTTTTGAAAAAAGAGCATCCGGTCATCCTTACCTTCTACCTTTTACCGAAGGTCCATAAGGATGTTACTGTTCCACCTAGGAGGCCGATAATATCGGCAATTGATAGTTCAACTGAGAACATCTCGAGGTACATTGACTATTTCCTACAGGAATGGGTTACGAAATTACAATCATATGTGAGAGACACTACTGATTTTATATGCAAATTGAAGGAGATTGTTTGGAATGAGGACTATTTGCTAATGACTTTGGATGTGAAGTCACAATACACTTCTATTAGACATAGTGATGGCATAAAAGCAGTGGAATACTACTTGGATAAACGCCCTATGAACTATATACATCACAATAAGATGATTGTTGGAATGTTGAAGCTATGTCTTGAACAGAATTTCTTTGTTTTTTATGGACAGGTGTATCAGCAGCTTAGGGGTGTGGCCATGGGGGCCTGCTTCTCCCCCAGTTTCGCGTGCTTGCACATGGGACTGTGGGAGGAGCGGGTCCTCATGGACGACCATGAGGCCATAATGACCAACAATGTGATTACACATCTAAGGTATATAGATGATTTATTCATGATTTGGAAGGGATCCAAGGAAGAGGCCACTGACTTTGTGACAAAATTGAATGATAACATCTACAATTTACAGTTTACGCCAGAGATCCACAAAGTAAGGGTAAACTTTTTGGATGTTTAAGTGTATATTGAGGACAATAAGTTGGAGACTAAATTACACAGAAGGGTGACTTCAGGGAATACACTGTTGCATGCCACTAGCCAGCACCCTCGACATCTCATTCGCAGCATCCCCTATGGGGAGATGCTGCGACTGCGACGGATCTGCAGTACAGATCAAGAATGTGAGAGAGCTCAGAGGGATAGCAGAATCCGTTTTCTGGAGAGAGGATACGGTACAGACATAGTGGACATGGCAATTGAACATACCCGCAGTATCCCTAGAGAACAAACTTTAAGGCCCAGAACCAAAACTGTTGAGATTAAACCAGAATCTATACAATCTAGGGCTATAGTGACGTATAGCACTCAACATGCGGAGATTAGAAAAATCTTCAGCAGAAACTGGAACGTAGTAAAAAGAGATCCAGTGATAGGGAAATTAGTCTCCAACAAACCTGAACTCACTTTCCGAAAGTCATTGACAATGGCTAATGCATTGGAAGCAATAATTTGGACAAACCAATATCAGGGACCTGGATGGACCTGAATAAGGGTTTTAAGAAATGTCCATTTTGCAAAGCCTGTCGCCATGGAGTAAATAGGACCCATTACTCTATCCCCTTTCATGAGAAACCAATTGCCATCAGAAAAAGACTCACATGTAAAACAGAATATGTGGTTTACGTGCTGCAGTGTCCGTGTGGGCTGTGTTATGTGGGCAGCACACGGCTGCCCGCCCACAAACGAATACTGCAGCATCTAAGAGCCATATCAGGAAAGGATCGGACATATCCAGTGGCGCGGCACTTCGAGTCGACACACAATAGCTACCCGGAGGGTCTGCAATACTATTTGGTTGACACGATCCTACCCCTGAAGAGAGGAGGCAACAGAGATGCCAAGCTGCGACTGCTAGAAATGAGGTATATCCTGGAATTTAACAGCAAGAATCCGGGAGGCCTCAATGCCAGTGAGGATATGCTTACTTGCTTGTGAAGGATTTTCTTTAATATCAGCAGCATGTTATTCTGCCTACACTGCTATATTTATCCATATATCAGGTAACAACTCAAAAACCTTGGACCAGGTGTTGTTATGCAAAAACAAACCAGGCTGTTCCTATAGGTTAATAGATAAGAAAAGTTAAGCGTAGGACGGCGGTCACAAGCAGGGGTAAGGTAGTGCTCAATGGAGTGCTACCCTGGGTATCCAATATGTTGGTATTAATGGCCTCACACACCCTTGCGAGTGTCATGCTTCATCATTGGCGGTTGCTCCTCGTCGGGCAGGCGGTGCAATGCCCAACGGGCTCACCTCATACAGGGGCTCTTTAGCGGAGATCTTTTTACCAACTGCCTGCGGGTGAAGTGCGAGTGAGGGGCCAAAGGAAAGCGGATAGTGTAAATAAGAGGGTTAAAATGTGGCACAAGGTACCGGAGAGCAATTTATTCTGGTGGTCCCTTGCCACAAGTAAAAACAGTGAGTAGCCTATGATCGCTGGAAAATTAGGATTCCACGTGACGATCCAGAACTACAGTATATATTGTGTGGTCAACATGTTTCTCGCCTATGCACATTGGCGGCGATTCTTCAGGACCTAGTAGTTACATCTATCTAAAATAAGACATGACCTTATAAAGTATCAGTTCAAAATAGTTGTACTACCTGTATGGGACAGCTCTTGCCTGGAGAGACAAAAGAGATCATTACCATGATTTAGTTACAACAACTTACTTCAAGTGACCATGAAAACGTTGTCCTGTGGTGAGTGCAGTGACATAAAGATAGTGACATACCAGTGGTAAAATTGTGACCAGTATGTGGTGACTCCATATCACACTGCTACATGACACAGCACTACTATGTAAAATTAATGGAATATAATATAAGAGGTTTAAAACCAGCAGCATTCAAGGTACAGACGTCCGTCCACACCCTATAGTGTAGGTCTCATATATACTCACCTATAGGTCAAGGTGTCTGGGTGTCAACAGTACCCGGTAGGAATTACGTCAAGGGAAAGAACCATAGGGGTTAAAGGCTAAAATGGGGGAGGAAAACAAGCACAACAGCAGATTGTATAACCCATTTAACATGAATCTACACTCTTGCATAATGGTGGTGGGAGAGAAGTAAATAATCTGCTCAGGTGAGGCAACATTGCTCGGACTCTGTGTTGGCTTTAATATCATGCTCCATATTGGGTACTGTCTCAAAGAGGGTTTGTAGATATACACTCTATATGGATATGTAGGGTTCTTATTGTTGAAAAAACGTGGCGGTGCTCAAGACGGACCTACATTGCAATTCAGCAAGTAGCTGCAGTGTTTTAAGGAGGTCCGGACCGTTAGCTAAGCTATTGTTCGACAGATAACCAAAAGTGCTCGAGGAGCTGGTGTGGGCGTAACCGTTAGTCTAGAGTTGTGAAACCTGACGCGCTGGGTTTATCGGCGCAGCGCTACAAGCAGTCAAGGGAGTTGCCGAGTGTGTTATCTAAACGCTGGTTTGGCGTGTCAGCATATGGAACATTACGTGCTGGGATAACGAGTGCGCTGCTTACTACTTATTGGTAAGTGCGGCGCTCAATGAGGTTAATCCAGAGTGGTGAAATCTGACATGCTGGGTTTTCCGGCGCGATGCTTGAAGCAGTCTGGAAGAGATGCCGAGTGCGTTATCTAAACGCTGATAAGGCATGTCAGCATATTATGCGTGTTAAAAATTATATATAACGCGCTGGGATAGCGAACATGCTGCTTAATTATACTTATTGGTAAGCGCGGCGCTCCATGGGGTTAATCCAGAGTGGTGAAACCTGACGCGCTGAGTTTGTCGGCGCGATGCTTAAGGCAGTCTAGGAGAGTTGCCGGGTGTGTTATCTAAACACTGGTAGCGCATGTCAGCATATTAGGAGTGTTAAAACATAACGCGCTGGAGTAGTGAGCACGCTGCTTAATTCTAATGTTTGGTAAGCCCAGCGCTCATTGAGGTTTACCCATAAACATGGAGGTTGATGCAAGGGGAAAACACTTACTTCTTAAAGCCTTGGTGAGCGCATGGTCTGCCTATCCATCTCTACCGGGATCCGGATAGTGCTGGGTCCTCGGGTGGGAAACTAGTTAAGAGGTTTGTTGGGGGCGTGGTCTAGGTAGACTCTCCCTCCAGGTCATGTGAGAACCCAAGTTGCTACGGGGGCCATCTTGGAAGGGACCCATCCGCATTGAAATAGATACAGTGTCAGGGTGGTAAGGTTATAAATGAAATTAAATGCAGATATCTCTAAAAGCCATTGGTATCAATATTGCATATATTTCAACTTGCTTTCATACAAATAGACACTTGGTGTATCAAGCTGATATGTTAGTCATTATTCATAGTGAGCTCCAAGGGATGTCTTCATTGAGTCCCCGCTTGTCTGAGGACAGCCTGTGCACCCACCTCTGCTCCTTCTGAAATAGGTTCTGTTTAGATTTGTTGCTAGGGGTATCTATCACCAGCCATCTCAGCAAGTCTGCAGTGTGGTTATGATCTAAAAAGTGCCCACACATCTTGGTATTGGTTTTTTTGCAACGAAATTGCTTCTGTGTTCAGAAATGCGGATCTTGATTGGGCGCGTGGTCATGCCCACGTATAGAAGATCGCAGGGGCATCTGAGCAAATAGATGCAATTGGCGGTGTTGCAATTTGTGTGGCAACGGAGTTCCCACAGGAATGTTTCAGTTAGTTGGATAGACTTGGTGATACATGTAAAGGGGCATACACTACAAGAGCCACAAGGGTAGTGGCCTTTCACTGGTGGAAGTTGCCAGAGTGTGTTTTGTCTGAGGGTCTCTACCTGTTTAGGTCTCGTGTGGACTAAGATATCTTTTACATTTTTGGACCTTTTGAAGGCAAACCTTGGAGTCGATAGGTTCAAATCTCCTGTGTTGAGAATCTGCCAGTGTCTCTTTATTATTTTCTTGATTTCAGTAGAAGCTGGGGAGAAGGTTGTTACACAGGTCAAAAGATCTTGGTCTCGTGGAGTAGGAGTATTGTGTTCCAGGAGAGCCCCTCTGTGGTTGTTCTTTGCCCGTTTTTGAGCTCTATAGACCTCCCTAGCTGGATACCCTCTCTCTCTCAGATTCCGAGATAGAATTCTGGACTTATTGTTGTAATCAGTGAGTCGGTACAGTTGCGTCTAACCCGCAGGAATTGGCCAAAGGGAAGGTTGAGCCTCAGGGCTTTAGGGTGGTGGCTGGAGAACAGGAGAAGGCTGTTCCGATCTGTAGGTTTACGATACATAGTAGTATCAATTTTACCCTCCTCTAGTCTAATCGTCAGGTCCAAAAAGGCTATCTTAGAGCTAGAGGCCGTGATGGTGAAGGTAAGGTAGTTGTTTAGGGTATTTAACCAGTTAAAGAACTCTAGGTAGATGTCCTCAGGCCCTTTCCAGAGAATAAGGATATCATCAATGAACCGCTTCCAAAGTTGGATGTTGGTATGATAGGGGTTCATGGGTCCATTGATGTGTCTCTCCTCAAAATCTGCCATGTAGAGGCAGGCCACCGAGGGAGCAAAAGTACTGCCCATAGACGTGCCCTGGGTTTGGTGGTAATGTTGCCCTTTAAACTCAAAGAAATTTTCTGTCAGGGCAAGATCCGCACACTCCATGATGAAAGAGGGCGGTGTCGGGTAGGTCCATTCTTCAGTATTGAGTATGCCCTCGATCACCCCGAGTGTGGCCCTCTGTGGGATGTTGGTGTAGAGGGCCTCCACATCAAGGGTGATCAAGAAGTCGATTTGTACGTCTTCTTGCAGGTTATCGAGAAGAAGGAGAACGTCCTTTGTGTCTTGGACATATGACGGGATTCTCTTCACTAGAGGTTGTAAAAAGTGATTGCAAAATTGCAAAAGAGGTTCTAACACAGAGCCTATGCCTGACACAATTGGGCGTCCATGTACTGGGGTAGTCCCCTTGTGGATTTTAGGCAGTGTGTAGAAATAAGGCACTTTCGTGTCTTTTTTCACAAGGAATTCTGCCTCCTTCTTCGAGATCTATTTCTGACATTCAGCGGACTCAACGATTCCTGTGATTACAGTTTTCAATCGTTCAGTTGGGTTGGAAGGAATAGGGGTATAGTACCGTCTATCCCCTAATTGCCTTAGACACTCTGTTTCATAATCAGTCGTGTCCATTATTACTGTCGCCCCACCCTTGTCTCCCTGTTTAATGGTGATTGTTCCATCATTGGCCAGGGAGTTCAACAGCTGCATTTCTGTTTTGGACAGATTATGATGTCTTTGGGGGGGTCTTAGGATTCCAATGTCCTTCAACACTGCCTGTTCAAAGGTGAGGATTTCATTTGGAACCATCCCGCTGTGTGGCGTGAAGGTAGAAGGGTTGTGGAGACCTGAGTCAGTTGGAGTCTCTAGTGGTCTACCGTCAAAGAATGATCTCAATCTAATCGTCCTGAAAAATCTTTGAATTTCGCGGTTTAGCTCGAAGTTATCTAGTTTGGGTGTGGGAACAAAGCCCAGTCCTTTCTGAAGGACTTCTTCTTCAGGTGCCGTAAGTTGGCGTGATGAAAGGTTCACTACCAAGCTTACTTCCGTCCTGTCTTGCTCCTGGTTTCCACCCCGGGGGCCTGTGTATCTTCCCACTGTACCCTCTTTTCTTGTGCGTTTCCTCACCTGCGCCCGCGCCCTCTGCCCCAGCCTCTGCCTAAAAAAGGTTGCTGGTTAACGCCTTGGGGAGCAAAGTGAGGGGGGTATTGGGGTACAAAAGGTGTCATGGGATGTTGAAAATGTGGGAATTGCCACATTGGTGGCCCCTGAAAAGTGGGGTGCGGATAGAAGGGTTGACCCTGTCTAGACCCTCTGTTCCCCTTGCGGGGTCCCGATTGCCACTCATCGCCGCTCGAATTGCTTTCACTATTAGAACCTCGTCTTGATGAGGTGGTGCTTGAGTCAGAGAGGTGTCCTGCTCCCGCTCCCGCTCCCGGGTGAATGTAATCGTCCTTAAGATAGGGATACACCTTCTCTTTGGAGAAGCGTGCGATATCCTTCTGTAGTTTGGCAACTTTTTGTTTCATTAGGAAATCTTTATGTTCAGAAATTTCCTTGTTGAGCTCCGCTAATTTGGTCTTAAATCCGGGGGTTTGTCCCGTATTTTTGAGGGCGGTCTCTGCTGCCTGGATTTTACTGAGAAGTTCATCGGCCAGTCGTTTGGCCGTATTAACCAGGAGAATTAGGAGGTCATGTGTACAATTCCACGAAATTAGCGACCATTCGACCTTGAATTGGCCGTCCTCCCAAAAAATTTGTGGGAAGTTTTTAACGATCAGGCCATTCGGTGCTATTTTAGCTTTAAAGTATTCTGCCATGAGCGCACCGTGTAAAGTAATCCTCACCCACTCTCTTTTCATGTCAGAGAGGGATTTCCAGTCTGCAGAGTTATTCACTGTAGACGTGTCTATGTCGATCCCCAAGATGGACGGAAGTCTATGTATTGCTGCTGCGTCATCAACCCCAAAACTAAGTCCCTGTCCATCCATGGTGAGACGGTCAGGTGTCAGTGAGGAGATGAAAGAAGGTAGTGATAATGATAGAGTTGTTAATACTTGTGAATAAAGGGAAGTATCCACCCAGTTCTTGGGATAGTAGCCAGGAACTGAAGGTAGTGGGGGATAGAGCAATTCTTACCCACCAATAAAGTAGATCCCCACGGAGGAGGCCGTGCAGAATATGTATCAAAAATGATGGGAGATGGAACTATTCAAGATCCTAAGGCTCGAATTACCATTCCAGAGGAACCTCAGAATGGAAGGTCCAGCCGCAGTTAGAGCCCAAAAGGGCACAGTTTATGCAAAAACAAACCAGGCTGTTCCTATAGGTTAATAGATAAGAAAAGTTAAGCGTAGGACGGCGGTCACAAGAAGGGGTAAGGTAGTGCTCAATGGAGTGCTACCCTGGGTATCCAATATGTTGGTATTAATGGCCTCACACACCCTTGCGAGTGTCATGCGGAGATCTTTTTACCAACTGCCTGCGGGTGAAGTGCGCACTTCACCCGCAGGCAGTTGGTAAAAAGATCTCCGCTAAAGAGCCCCTCTATGAGGTGAGCCCGTTGGGCATTGCACCGCCTGCCCGACGAGGAGCAACCGCCAATGATGAAGCATGACACTCGCAAGGGTGTGTGAGGCCATTAATACCAACATATTGGATACCCAGGGTAGCACTCCATTGAGCACTACCTTACCCCTTCTTGTGACCGCCGTCCTACGCTTAACTTTTCTTATCTATTAACCTATAGGAACAGCCTGGTTTGTTTTTGCATAAACTGTGTCCTTTTGGGCTCTAACTGCGGCTGGACCTTCCATTCTGAGGTTCCTCTGGAATGGTAATTCGAGCCCTAGGATCTTGAAAAGATCCATCTCCCCTCCTTTGTGACACATATTCTGCACGGCCTCCACCGTGGGGATCTACTTTATTGGTGGGTAAGAATTGCTTTATCCCCCACTACCTTCAGTTCCTGGCTACTATCCCATGAACTGGGTGGATACTTCCCTTTATTCACAAGTATTAACAACTCTATCATTATCACTACCTTCTTTCATCTCCTCACTGACACCTGACCGTCTCACCATGGATGGACAGGGACTTAGTTTTGGGGATGATGACGCAGCAGCAATACATAGACTTCCGTCCATCTTGGGGATCGACATAGACACGTCTACAGCGAATAATTCTGCAGACTGGAAATCCCTCTCTGACATGAAAAGAGAGTGGGTGAGGATTACTTTACACGGTGCGCTCATGGCAGAATACTTTAAAGCTAAAATAGCACCGAATGGCCTGATCGTTAAAAACTTCCCACAAATTTTTTGGGAGGACGGCCAATTCAAGGTCGAATGGTCGCTAATTTCGTGGAAGTGTACACATGACCTCCTAATTCTCCTGGTTAATACGGCCAAACGACTGGCCGATGAACTTCTCAGTAAAATCCAGGCAGCAGAGACCGCCCTCAAAAATACGGGACAAACCCCCGGATTTAAGACCAAATTAGCGGAGCTCAACAAGGAAATTTCTGAACATAAAGATTTCCTAATGAAACAAAAAGTTGCCAAACTACAGAAGGATATCGCACGCTTCTCCAAAGAGAAGGTGTATCCCTATCTTAAGGACGATTACATTCCCCCGGGAGCGGGAGCGAGAGCAGGACACCTCTCTGCCTCAAGCACCACCTCATCAAGACGAGGTTCTAATAGTGAAAGCAATTCGAGCGGCGATGAGTGGCAATCGGGACCCCGCAAAGGGAACAGAGGGTCTAGACAGGGTCAACCCTTCTATCCGCACCCCACTTTTCAGGGGCCACCAATGTGGCAATTCCCACATTTTCAACATCCCATGACACCTTTTGTACCCCAATACCCCCCTCACTTTGCTCCCCAAGGCGTTAACCAGCAACCTTTTTTAGGCAGAGGCTGGGGCAGAGGGCGCGGGCGCAGGCGAGGAAACGCACAAGAAAAGAGGGTACAGTGGGAAGATACACAGGCCCCCGGGGTGGAAACCAGGAGCAAGACAGGACGGAAGTAAGCTTGGTAGTGAACCTTTCATCACGCCAACTTACGGCACCTGAAGAAGAAGTCCTTCAGAAAGGACTGGGCTTTGTTCCCACACCCAAACTAGATAACTTCGAGCTAAACCGCGAAATTCAAAGATTTTTCAGGACGATTAGATTGAGATCATTCTTTGACGGTAGACCACTCGAGACTCCAACTGACTCAGGTCTCCACAACCCTTCTACCTTCATGCCACACAGCGGGATGGTTCCAAATGAAATCCTCACCTTTGAACAGGCAGTGTTGAAGGACATTGGAATCCTAAGACACCCCCAAAGACATCATAATCTGTCCAAAACAGAAATGCAGCTGTTGAACTCCCTGGCCAATGATGGAACAATCACCATTAAACAGGCAGACAAGGGTGGGGCGACAGTAATAATGGACACGACTGATTATGAAACAGAGTGTCTAAGGCAATTAGGGGATAGACGGTACTATACCCCTATTCCTTCCAACCCAACTGAACGATTGAAAACTGTAATCACAGGAATCGTTGAGTCCGCTGAATGTCAGAAATGGATCTCGAAGAAGGAGGCGGAATTCCTTGTGAAAAAAGACACGAAAGTGCCTTATTTCTACACAATGCCTAAAATCCACAAGGGGACTACCCCAGTACCTGGACGCCCAATTGTGTCAGGCATAGGCTCTGTGTTAGAACCTCTTTCGCAATTTTGCGATCACTTTTTACAACCTCTAGTGAAGAGAATCCCGTCATATGTCCAAGACACAAAGGACGTTCTCCTTCTTCTCGATAACCTGCAAGAAGACGTACAAATCGACTTCTTGATCACCCTTGATGTGGAGGCCCTCTACACCAACATCCCACAGAGGGCCACACTCGGGGTGATCGAGGGCATACTCAATACTGAAGAATGGACCTCCCCGACACCTCCCTCTTTCATCATGGAGTGTGCGGATCTTGCCCTGACAGAAAATTTCTTTGAGTTTAAAGGGCAACATTACAACCAAACCCAGGGAACGTCTATGGGCAGTACTTTTGCTCCCTCGGTGGCCTGCCTCTACATGGCAGATTTTGAGGAGAGACACATCAATGGACCCATGAACCCCTATCATACCAACATCCAACTTTGGAAGCGGTTCATTGATGATATCCTTATTCTCTGGAAAGGGCCTGAGGACATCTACCTAGAGTTCTTCAACTGGTTAAATACCCTAAACAACTACCTTACCTTCACCATCACGGCCTCTAGTTCTAAGATAGCCTTTTTGGACCTGACGATTAGACTAGAGGAGGGTAAAATTGATACTACCATGTATCGTAAACCTACAGATCGGAACAGCCTTCTCCTGTTCTCCAGCCACCACCCTAAAGCCCTGAGGCTCAACCTTCCCTTTGGTCAATTCCTGCGGGTTAGACGCAACTGTACCCGACTCACTGATTACAACAATGAGTCCAGAATTCTATCTCGGAATCTGAGAGAGAGAGGGTATCCAGCTAGGGAGGTCTATAGAGCACAAAAACGGGCAAAGAACAACCACAGAGGGGCTCTCCTGGAACACAATACTCCTACTCCACGAGACCAAGATCTTTTGACCTGTGTAACAACCTTCTCCCCAGCTTCTACTGAAATCAAGAAAATAATAAAGAGACACTGGCAGATTCTCAACACAGGAGATTTGAACCTATCGACTCCAAGGTTTGCCTTCAAAAGGTCCAAAAATGTAAAAGATATCTTAGTCCACACGAGACCTAAACAGGTAGAGACCCTCAGACAAAACACACTCTGGCAACTTCCACCAGTGAAAGGCCACTACCCTTGTGGCTCTTGTAGTGTATGCCCCTTTACATGTATCACCAAGTCTATCCAACTAACTGAAACATTCCTGTGGGAACTCCGTTGCCACACAAATTGCAACACCGCCAATTGCATCTATTTGCTCAGATGCCCCTGCGATCTTCTATACGTGGGCATGACCACGCGCCCAATCAAGATCCGCATTTCTGAACACAGAAGCAATTTCCGTTGCAAAAAAACCAATACCAAGATGTGTAGGCACTTTTTAGATCATAACCACACTGCAGACTCGCTGAGATCGCTGGTGATAGATACCCCTAGCAACAAATCTAAAAAGAACCTATTTCAGAAGGAGCAGAGGTGGGTGCACAGGCTGTCCTCAGACAAGCGGGGACTTAATGAAGACATCCCTTGGAGCTCACTATGAATAATGACTAACATATCAGCTTGATACACCAAGTGTCTATTTGTATGAAAGCACGTTGAAATATATGCAATATTGATACCAATGGCTTTTAGAGATATCTGCATTTAATTTCATTTATAACCTTACCACCCTGACACTGTATCTATTTCAATGCGGATGGGTCCCTTCCAAGATGGCCCCCGTAGCAACTTGGGTTCTCACATGACCTGGAGGGAGAGTCTACCTAGACCACGCCCCCAACAAACCTCTAAACTAGTTTCCCACCCGAGGACCCAGCACTATCCGGATCCCGGTAGAGATGGGTAGGCAGACCATGCGCTCACCAAGGCTTTAAGAAGTAAGTGTTTTCCCCTTGCATCAACCTCCATGTTTATGGGTAAACCTCATGGAGCGCCGAGCTTACCAAACATTAGAATTAAGCAGCGTGCTCACTACTCCAGCGCGTTATGTTTTAACACTCCTAATATGCTGACATGCGCTACCAGTGTTTAGATAACACACCCGGCAACTCTCCTAGACTGCCTTAAGCATCGCGCCGACAAACTCAGCGCGTCAGGTTTCACCACTCTGGATTAACCCCATGGAGCGCTGCGCTTACCAATAAGTATAATTAAGCAGCATGCTCGCTATCCCAGCGCGTTATATATCATTTTTAACACGCATAATATGCTGACATGCCTTATCAGCGTTTAGATAACGCACTCGGCATCTCTTACAGGCTGCTTCAAGCATCGCGCCGGAAAACCCAGCATGTCAGATTTCACCACTCTGGATTAACCTCATTGAGCGCCGCGCTTACCAATAAGTAGTAAGCAGAGCACTCGTTATCCCAGCACGTAATGTTCCATATGCTGACACGCCAAACCAGCGTTTAGATAACACACTCGGCAACTCCCTTGACTGCTTGTAGCGCTGCGCCGATAAACCCAGCGCGTCAGGTTTCACAACTCTAGACTAACAGTTACGCCCACACCAGCTCCTCGAGCACTTTTGGTTATCTGTCGAACAATAGCTTAGCTAACGGTCCGGACCTCCTTAAAACACTGCAGCTACTTGCTGAATTGCAATGTAGGTCCGTCTTGAGCACCGCCACGTTTTTTCAACAATAAGAACCCTACATATCCATATAGAGTGTATATCTACAAACCCTCTTTGAGACAGTACCCAATATGGAGCATGATATTAAAGCCAACACAGAGTCCGAGCAATGTTGCCTCACCTGAGCAGATTATTTACTTCTCTCCCACCACCATTATGCAAGAGTGTAGATTCATGTTAAATGGGTTATACAATCTGCTGTTGTGCTTGTTTTCCTCCCCCATTTTAGCCTTTAACCCCTATGGTTCTTTCCCTTGACGTAATTCCTACCGGGTACTGTTGACACCCAGACACCTTGACCTATAGGTGAGTATATATGAGACCTACACTATAGGGTGTGGACGGACGTCTGTACCTTGAATGCTGATGGTTTTAAACCTCTTATATTATATTCCATTAATTTTACATAGTAGTGCTGTGTCATGTAGCAGTGTGATATGGAGTCACCACATACTGGTCACAATTTTACCACTGGTATGTCACTATCTTTATGTCACTGCACTCACCACAGCACGACGTTTTCATGGTCACTTGAAGTGAGTTGTTGTAACTAAATCATGGTAATGATCTCTTTTGTCTCTCCAGGCAAGAGCTGTCCCATACAGGTAGTACAACTATTTTGAACTGATACTTTATAAGGTCATGTCTTATTTTAGATAGATGTAACTACTAGGTCCTGAAGAATCGCTGCCAATGTGCATAGGTGAGAAACATGTTGACCACACAATATATACTGTAGTTCTGGATCGTCACGTGGAATCCTAATTTTCCAGCGATCATAGGCTACTCACTGTTTTTACTTGTGGCAAGGGACCACCAGAAGAAATTGCTCTCCGGTACCTTGTGCCACATTTTAACCCACTTATTTACACTATCCGCTTTCCTTTGGCCCCTCACTCGCACTTCACCCGCAGGCAGTTGGTAAAAAGATCTCCGCTAAAGAGCCCCTCTATGAGGTGAGCCCGTTGGGCATTGCACCGCCTGCCCGACGAGGAGCAACCGCCAATGATGAAGCATGACACTCGCAAGGGTGTGTGAGGCCATTAATACCAACATATTGGATACCCAGGGTAGCACTCCATTAAGCACTACCTTACCCCTTCTTGTGACCGCCGTCCTACGCTTAACTTTTCTTATCTATTAACCTATAGGAACAGCCTGGTTTGTTTTTGCATAAACTGTGTCCTTTTGGGCTCTAACTGCGGCTGGACCTTCCATTCTGAGGTTCCTCTGGAATGGTAATTCGAGCCCTAGGATCTTGAATAGATCCATCTCCCCTCCTTTTTGATACACACCAGGTGTTGTTATCACTGATAGTTGAGGGGGTTGTTCCATATAGTAAACAGATTCAGTATGCACTTGCACTTTACTCACTTTTATTACTTTACCCCAGTACTCATATGAGGGCAACTGCTGTGTAGTCAATGTTGCACTTTTCCCACTGTGAACTTGTACATATATTTGATACCCACTTGGGTTGGATGAACAGAAATAGAAGATCTGTACCTTATGGTTAGGAAATTAAGATTGCGAGGTAGGGTGTTATGATATTGTAACTATCCACTCCTCTTAATGTTCCTATTCTTTTGCATTATTCAGAAAATCAATGTAAATATATAGTTATATGAAATTTTATGGATTTATCCTTGTAAAAATATAACATGTAAAATAGTTTTTTTAGCTTGTAGAAATGTTTTTAGCATTCTCTATTTATGTATATTTATATATTTTTTCTTGAATATGTGAAAAAATATGTTTACATTATCTTAGGCACTATGCCCTGAATAGACTGCTTGCTGCTATGACAATGAGGCAGTATCTCTTCTCTGTTCACTGTTTTGAATTACAAACAGCTGTCACTATAGTGGATTTGACTACAAATGCCCTCGTTGATGTTGTTGACACATCATGTGATCAAGCCTCTTCGAGAGGTGAAACGCGTCATGACAGATTGCTGGCGAGATTTTGCACGAATAAAGCACTGAAGAATGAGCACTTAATGGGGGTTTCGCTCTTACGTTATTTTGGTCTCCATTGGAAACAGGGGGCACAGTGAATGGCGTTTTTATGCATATATATATAATATATATATATATATATATATATATATATATATATATATATATATATATATATATATATTCACTGAAAAAACCATAGGTTTCACACCAGTTATAGTTAGTTATATTATTGATCTAGAGACAAAAGCACCCCAGGGATTGAATAAAAGCGAGGAACTGGCAGTACATCTAGGTAAATAGGAAAAAAGATTATAGACTCCCCAAACAGGACCTGCTCCACATAGTGTCAATTTTATTACATAGATAGTGAGATTTGCCAATACAAGGCGAGATATTAAAAGTGGGAAACAGTGACAATTGCCAATTCACGGCTACATCACGCAGCACAATCTCAAAGAGGTCTTGCGATATCTCTTGAGTACCGATAAAACACTGTACAAATATAAAGCTTAATTATGCAGTACAAGCTCAATGAGGTCTTGCATACTATATGAAATTACGATAGCGTAATTGTAGGACAATGCTTTTTCAAAATGCGAGTGAGAACTGTTTGCTTTGAAAATTGAAAACATATGTTTGAGAAATGCGCCACCTCTCGAGTACCAATAAAAACATTGTACTAAAGTGCATGAATGAATTCATATATATGAAATTATGTTTTTAAAGAATATTAATCATTGAAAGATGGTGCGATGATCACTGTCATACAGAAGTCTCTTTCTATGTTCATGATGGATGATGTAACAAAGTTTAAAATGGCCTCGCGCAGTGTCGATAGTAGTCACTGAAGAAGGCATACCGAAACGCGTTTGTCTGTTGTTGTGAAATAAACAACATGAGAAAATTCTTCCTGTGAGTGCTTTAACTCTTTTATGTAAATGAGAGAGTAAGGACCGGCAATATATATATATATATATATATATATATATATATATATAAATATATATATATATCTTATATATATATATATATATATATCTTGCTCCTATGTTGTGCACCAAACTCCCAGCACTCACGAGCGGGTGCCTTTAAGCGGGTGGTGCCCCCGCCTCTATGACTGCTCCAAGTACTCCGTAGTATCTAACTACAAAAGACCAGCACTCACGGTAGCGAGCTTCAGTTTTTATTATAGCTCACGGCGTTCAGACGCGTTTCGGCATTTGCCTTCGTCGGTGTTAACATGGCGCCGCTGAAACAGCCGTCTTTTATGTTCAAACATCAACATTCATGGACACAGTAAAGGGACAACAATGTCAAATTATGAACGCCATCTTAGAATGGTATAATACCTCATCTCCAAGATAGCGAGACAATCAAAGTTTCATCAAACTCATAGATGAGTTAATGTCCCTCCAACATTCATCAACATGTTAACATATTAAATACGTTGCTTTCATAAAGCCCTGAATGGGCTACTGTTATTTCATTAATGACGTAAGCTATCCACAATATCCATAAATGTAAGCAGCCCCTCATAAAACTCCACATTCCCAAATTTTCAAAACAGTTCATCTACAAGTTACAGTTCATCTACAAATTACAGTGCTAAAAATTGAATCAGTCTTAATTAGTTGTCCCCCAAATGTACTGCCAATTCCTCATGCGAATTCAGACCTGCAGGTGTCTTGGTGTTCAAATCAATGATATATCTAGACTCTAACCTTCTAAGAGTCGTCAATCTATCACCCCCCCTGGGGTTCTGCGGTATGTGGTCTAAACAAAAATAAGTCAGAAGATTCCTGTCCCCATTGTGCAAATCTTTAAAGTGTCGGGCCACTGGATATGTAAGGTCCCCATTATTGATAGCTCTGGCATGCTCTAAGACTCTGATTTTCGCAGGATGAATAGTACTCCCTACATATTTTAATCCACACGGGCACTGTAAACAGTATACTGTATACTATGTACGGAGTAGTACAGGTCAAAAATTTATTTATCATTCTAGGTTGCCTCAATCCTGGTACCTGGAATGTGGAGACTTTCCTGCTGCCAGCACAGGCCTTACACTTTTTGCAGGGATGAAACCCCTTTAGGACATTCTCAAAAGCCTTTGTCTTTTTCTTCTGCACATAGCTATTAGTTATGCTATCTCTGAGGGATCTTGCCTTTCGGTAGGTTATAAGGGGTCTTTTCGGAATATCCATTCCGATGACTGGATCCATTTGTAGAAGTTTCCAGTGTCTGTTAAATATGTTTCTCATTTTGATGGCATCTTGTGAGAAGGTGGTAATCATTCTAAAATTATTAACTTTATCTTCCTCACCTCCTCTCTTGTTGCTCACCTTCAGGAGACTTTCTCTAGTTACAGTGTCCACTCTTCGCTTGGCACCTTCCAAGACCTGACTGCTGTACCCTCGTTCTCTGAATCTGGCCATGCTTTCAGCTGCATATTTCTCATAATCTATGCTCCTTGTATTGTTTCTTTTGATTCTGAGCAATTCTCCGTAGGGGATACTATTTTTTTGTCTTGGAGGGTGTCCACTGCGAGCATGCAAAATGGAATTTCCCGCAGTGGGTTTCCGGTATAATTTCGTGCATATTTTATTGTCGACAACTGTTACTTCCAAATCTAGAAAATTCACAGATGCTTCACTAACGTCAGCTGTGAATTCCAGATTGTATTCATTCTGGTTCAAAGCTTCTATATACTCAAGAGCACTCTCCTTTGTCCCTCTCCATATGACGAAGAGGTCGTCGATATACCTATGCCAGGTGACGATTTTCTCCGTCCATAGACCTTTGTCTGCTGCCCAGGCCACCTGCTCCTCCCACCAGCCCACAAATAGATTAGCGTAGCTGGGGGCGAAGCAGGTTCCCATCGCAGTCCCTGATAGTTGTTTAAAATGTTGACTCTCGAACAAGAAGATATTATTATGTAAACAGAATTTTAAGAATTCTACCAACATTACATTGTGCTCAGTATATTTGGCTTCTCTGTTTCTCAGAAAGTACTTTACCGCCTCTATTCCTTTCTGATGTGATATGCAGGTGTATAGACTAGTAATGTCCATAGATATCATTACATCTCCTTCTCTCCACACAACATCATTCAATTTGCCCAGAAAATCCTTAGTATCTTTTGTGTAAGATCTTAATTTCACCACAAAAGTAGACAAGAAGTGATCAATATATATAGAAACATGTTCGAGCAAACTCCCTTGTGACGAAACAATAGGTCTCCCTGGGGGACACGTGGCATGCTTATGAACTTTCGGGAGATGGTAGAAACAGGGCGTGACAGGGCTAAGCTTTCTCAAATACAAATACTCCTCTGTCTCAAGCATTCCCTTCTCATACCATTTCTTAAGCATCGAATAACATTCCCCAATGCTGTTTGTATATACATCCCTTTTCACTTTCATATATGATGTCTCATTGTTCAATTGCCTCAAAGCTTCTTTATTGTATGCCACAAGTGTTTGTACGACAACGTTTCCACCTTTGTCTGAAGGTTTCACAATTATCAAAGGGTCATTATTAAAGCCAACCATCGCCTGATGCTGTTCTCTCGTAAAGTTAGCATCCTTCATCAAGTGATTCTTAGTCTTAATCGAATTATTGTCATTATTTCGCATCAATGTCAAGTCTCTTATAACACTATCTACAAATGTATCGATAATATCATTAGGCTTCTGTGGAACAAAAGTAGATACTGGCCTGAATGTAGTTGATGCGCTTTTTTGTTCGATTCCTGAGAGTTCAGCCGACCCCTCTTGCGACCCCGACTCAGTTCTAAGGTCCTCCAAAACCTGTATGGCTGGAAGATCTCGCTCCAGTAGAACATCCGTTCTCTCCTCTGTTCCCTTTTTCGACAATCCAGTGTCTTTTTTCGGGCGCAATTTGAAAAATTTATGCAGCTTTACCTTTCTGGCGAACTTGAATAAATCTATCCGTGTCTGTGTGTATTCCAATTTTCTTTTTGGACAAAACGATAGTTTTTCAAACAATGCCCTGGCGCTCAGGCAGGCACACAACGCTGTCCTGCACCTAAACGGTGTTCTCTGCCTCGTCGCCGCTCGTTATCCGTCCTCCATCATTTGTGCATGCTCGACGCGTTTCGAGGCAATCGCGCCTCTTCTTCATGAGCCAGACATCCAGGCACTGCATTAGCATCACCTACATACAGACACTCATCAATACAACACTATCATATGCACTCATACACCTATACAGACACTCACACAGTGCCACTCATCCATGGAGTTACTCACAAACCTAGTCAGTTATGCAAAGAATCAATCACACTACCATTTCCTCATCTATACAGTTATACACACATAATCTTACTTATTGAAACATATACTAACACATACTAACTCTCTTTTACAATCACTGATACATCTACACATTGATCCATATAGCCACTTACGCAATCACAGGCTCCCATGTATAGTCATTGATATATGCCAACGCTCACATGCACTGTGCTTTGCATATGTTCTTACTTGGACATGTACACTGAGATATCCATTCACTCACCAACACACCCATGCACACAGTCAACCGCCCATACAGCTGTTTCCACATGCACTCTTGAACCCATACACCAAGTGAATCAACTGCTCACGCATCTAGGCACAGAGTCACACACCTCCCAGCCACTCCCACACACACTCACCCTCACATACAAACACTTGGGCAACCAATCAATAACCCATATAGCCAGTCATATAGCTACTAATCAATATATGCAGCAGCTTACACAACAACAGACATAATGATGCACACATTCAAACAGTTTAGTCACTAACCCATGCATTCAGTAAGACACATTTAATCACCCACTCATACAGTCAGACACGCACCTACTAAATCCTTTATCCAGACACTCATACATACACTCATTCTTCAATATGTTAAACATATTTTAACTTTACAGAAACACACAGACACTGGATGATGTCATCAATGATGTCATCAGTGATGTCATTTGAGATGTCATCAGTGATGTCATCAGTGATGTCACTGACCATGTCATGAATGATGTAATATGTGACATCATCAGCAGTGGATTGCGGGCGCGCGAGTTATAGTGAGTCAATCTAACTATAACGTGGGAATTTCATTGGTTTTGTATGAGTAAAATGTTTAGCTAACTATAACTGGTGTGAAACCTATGGTTTTTTCAGTGAATATATATATATATATATATATATATATATATATATATATATATATATATATATGCTCCACACTTCACCTCTTCCATGCACTCGCGGACGGGTGCTCCTTGGTGGGGGTGCACCCACAATTAGGACAGCTTCCAACCTCTTCCTATTATGTACAAAATGAAGCCCTCACGGGGTTGAGTTCAACCATAGTTTATTCAGAACTCAAAACCAGACGCGTTTCAACAATCTCCTTCCTCAGTGTAACCAGGCACGCAGGAAATGGCCATCTTTTATGTTAAAAGCATTTCTGATATCCTGAAACGGGCATCGACACAGTAGAGAGACCAAACATAGATGAAAATCATCGCCATCTTGTAACATAAAAACAACTCATTATTTGAGATTATTAATGTTGTTAAACCCGTCCAGACTATTACAAAGCATATGTGAATATTCACAATTCATTATAAATATGTCTGTTGTGTAATACGCCACCAACCGAAAAACATATAGTTATTCTACCCTTAATGGGCATGTAAACAAGCTATCATTCCCCATTAGAAACGAGCCACACACTAGACATAATACATCAACAACCAAAATCAATATGTTATTCTGCCCTTGATAGGCATGTTAACATACTATCATTCCCCTTTAAAAACGGGCCACACACATCCAAACACCAGAGGTGGGCACAGGACCCCTGTTTACCATGTCCGTAATTACCAGGAAATTACCCTCTGCTCCCAATTGGCCATCTTACACATGCCTCCCATCATGAGAAATGCAGATAAAGAGGTAAAAAACACACACATCTCACCCTGTATGGGCCTATGTCCCTTAACCTTATTGGCGATCTTCACAGTTGTCGCATGTCATTAAAATCTTGTGGTTGGTTCGCCCCAATAAAACATATAGCCAGGAAAGACCTGATTTCATTCATGAAAGGCGTGTCTAACCATCCAAAATCCAAAATTCATGCACTCCTCTTCCATTCATTTTATCCAAGAAACTACAAATCACAGATGTCAATCAAACCTAGTCAAACATAATGCTGGAAAACTCATAAACCTAGGACAACTCATTTGCCCCTATGGAGATAAATTGATATCCACAAGGGGTAATGGAGACATTAGAGGACCCATCATGATTCCCATCTTAGTTCTTAACTCATGACCATAGCATATTAATCAGCTAGGTGAACAGCTAATTCTGCATTACTGTTCATTCCATATGGGGTCTTCCTTTGGAGGTCAATGATTTACCTCGACTCTAGTCTCCTGAGGCTAGTAACTCTATCCCCTCCCCTGGGATGTTGTGGCACAGGATCTAGAGCAAAGAATGTTAAGAGATCCCTATTGCTGTTGTGTTTGACCGTAAAGTGTCTTGCTACCGAAGAAGTAATATCCCGGTTCTTGATCACCCTGTTGTGCTCTAAGATACAAATCTTCGGTGGGTAGTCAGACAGTATACGGTATAAGGTGCACTGCATGTGATAAACTTCTTAATTGGCTTAGGTTTCTTAAGGCCTGGCACAAAATATGATAGCACCTGTTTACTTCCCACACATGCTTTGCACCTCCCACAGGGAAAGAATCCATGTAGTTCATTTCCAAATGGTTTAGGTGTGGCCTTAGTGAGATGACTACTCATGAGGGAATCTCTTAAGGCCCTGGCCTTCCTTAAGGTTAACATTGGACGGTCCTCTTCAATGATAGGATCCATTCTGAGTAAGTTCCAATTCTTCCTTAGGATAGTGCTCAACTCTCCAGCATCATCAGAGAATGTTGTGACCATCCTAAATTTACCTTCCATTTGTTTCCAATTGGCCTTCTCCCACAGCAAAGTCTCCCTCGATAAGGAACTGACTTTGTGTAGTGCTTCCCTCAAGACTTGTTCTCCATATCCACGGGCTCGAAATCTAGCGAGACACTCGTGGGTAGATTTCTGAAAGTCAGCATCCCTTGTATTATTTCTTTTGATACAGAGAAGCTCTCCATAAGGGCCCAGGCCACCTGCTTCTCCCACCAGCCCACAAACAAGTTTGTGTAGCTGGGGGTGAAGCAGGTGCCCATCGCTGTTCCTGATGTCTATCTATAGTACTGCTCCTGGTACAGGAAAATGTTATTGTTTAAGCAGAACTCAATTAATTCCAATACATGATGTTATGTTCCGTGTATTTGAGTGGACGGTATTTCAGGAAAAATCGCACTTCCAATAAAACTTCTCAATGCATTATACACGTGTACAGACTTGCAATATCCAGGACTATCATGTTGTGCCCTTCCTCCCACTTAATATGCTCTATGTGTTAGAGAAAGTCCTTTGTGTCCTTAATATAGGACACAAGTGTTACCACAAACTCAGACAAGAAGTGGTCAATATAGGAAATGTTCCATTAACTGTGTTGCCAGGACGCTATAGGTCTCCCTGTTGGTTGTGTCTTATCCTTGTGGATCTTGGGTAAAAGATAAAAACTGGGAGTGACAGGATTTAGACATCTCAAAAACAGGTATTCATCAGTCTCCAACATACTTTTATCATACCATTTATGCAACAATAAGTGTCAGTTAGTGATGCTTTGAATGTATTTGTTTTTACTCACAACCTCATAATAATTATTATCTGAGAATTGGCGTAGGGCCTCTTTGTTATATACCTCATACATCTGAAGCACAACATTCCCGCCCATATCTGAGGGTTTAGATACAATTGTTCTATCCCTCCCAATGTCCTCAACTGTTGTGTATTTTTCCTGTGTGAACTTATATTTTCTCTTGTGCTCCGTATTCAAGCTCCTGAAACGTAGCAAGTCCTTGTTCACTACTTCTGTAAAAATATGAATTCCATTGTTAGGCATCTGTGGCAAAAAAGTTGATAGTGGTTTAAAGGGGCTCATGCTGCTGCACTGTTCAATCCCTGCAACAGTTGTTCGTTCATTCATCTCTTGCGAACCTGTCGCATCATCTCTTAGCTCTATCAAAGCCTGCAATCCTGGGAGATCATTCCCTGTTAGGATGTCAGTAGCCGTGGGTTGTTCTCCAGTTCTCCTCGCTGATGGTTTAATCGGTCTCTGTTTGTAGAACTTATGTAATTTTAACTTGCGCATGAACTTGAATAGATCTATTTGTGTCTGTGTGTACTCAAATCTTTTCCGTGGACAAAATGTAAGGCCAATTTCAACACAGACTCTTCACACTGGCTCAAAGTTCTTGGTGTCAAATTTACAATGGTGAGAGTTTCCTTTATCAATGGCATTTCCTCTGCTTGTTGAATTTCATGCTCCTGGTAAAGGGTAGAGAAACACTGCTTTTTATGCCACTGTCCCCCTCTTGTTGGTCGCCATTGTTGGTCTGTGCACTTATGTTGCAGGGGTTTCCCTTGGTTGCCCCTCTGCCATGACTGGTGAATGAGATGGAACTCGTCCTGAGAAGGGGTTTTCTTTTGTGACGTGCTAGGAACACCTCCACTTTCCCCTCCTGACTGCTCATTGTCGGTCACTTCCGATTCGGAGGTGTCACGTTGCTCCGTTAATTGCGGCAGGATCTTGTTTGGAGAGCTTTTCACGGTGCATCAAACATCTTGGCAAACGTTCATACTCTGCCATTTGGTTGATGGCGTATTACACGGCAGACATATTTATAACAAATTATGAATATGCAAATATGCTTTGTAATAGTATGGATGGGTTCAACAACATTAATAATCTCAAACAATGAGTTGTTTTCATATTACAAGATGGTGATGAATTTCATCTATGTTTGCTCCCTCTACTGTGTCGATGACCATGTCGGGATATTGTAAATGCTTTTGACATAAAAGATGGCTGTTTCCAGCGCCTGGTTACATCGAGGAAGGCGATTGTCGAAACGCGTCTGGTTTTGAGTTCTGAATAAACTACGGTTGAACTCACCCCCTTGAGTGCCTCATTTCGTACATAATAGGACGAGATTGGAAGCTGTCATATATTACCTACTGGCGGTCACTGGTAGGCAGTTATAGTTACAACCTAGTTTCCATAGGAAAAGCATTTTATGATTTCCTAATAACTTTGGCGTTGTTTGATTAATTTCTCCCCAAAAAAAGTCTATCCATGTCAGCTCCTATCCTGGAAGTTTGAGGGTGATTCAACAAGTAGGGGCTGAGAAAAAAGGGGGGTCCCAAAGCACGTTTTCCCCATGTTAATTTCCATTTTAAATTTTGGGAGGAGCTATATCCCGAACTGCTGAACAGAATTACCCCAAATTTGGCAGCAAGCTAGAGCTTGGTTCAGAAAGCGACCTTTTTTTAAAATGGTGTGAAACCGTTCAGTAGTTTTTGCGAAATTAAAAAAATAAGAGTCAAAAAATCAATTTCCCATAGGAAACTTTGTGCAAGGCTACAGCCGAAACTACTGAAAGGAATTACCCCATTTGGCACAAAGGTAGTGCGTGGATCAGAAAGCGACCTTTTTTTAAAAAAATGGTGTCAATCCGTTCAGTAGTTGCTGAGAAATTAGAAATATAAAAGTTTCTATATCTGGGCTGAGCCTAAGTCCCATGCACGAGCTTCACTGTGATTGGATGTCATCACTCCAAACCAGGAAGTGTTGGCAGCCGTCTTGTGGCTCTGTTGAAGCAAGTCGCCAGAAAACAATAACAAATGTATAAAACAAGACAAGGGGGCAGGGTAGAAACACTCTGATCCCCTTGGCCTGCTCATGGAGTCCCAGAAGGACACCCAGGCCCCAAAATATATATATTTATATATATATTTTATTTCGGCACGTTTGAACAGTGGTGCAGGGTGGGGGCGAGGCCTGACATAGCAAGAGTGCAAATGCACCCCCAGGCACATTGTAAATTGGGGGATTAAGTCCCCTTCAATCCTGAGGGTCCACGGGGGCGACCTACTCCACCAGGTACCTCCAGTATGTGCCAGGGAGCTGCATTGCAAAGAGGTGTTGAGAGCCCAAGCCCCTTTTAACATATCTCTGCAACGCAGCTCAGTGGCGCTTACTGGAGGTAGCTAGTGGGCTAGTTGACCATCAGGACTCAAGGGGACTTAATCCCCCAACTTACAATGCACCAGGGGGGGCGTTGGCACAGTGGTGCAGGGAGGGGGCATGGCTTGATGTGACAAGTGTGCAAACGCGGCCTTTGGTGCGTTTTAAGTTGTGGGATTAAGTCCCCTTGAATCCTGAGGGTCCCTCAGAGCCAATTAGCCCACTAGGTACCTGCAGTAAGTGTCAGGAGCTGCATTGCAGGGAGGGGTTCAGGGCCACGCCCCTTTTTCACCTCTCTGCAACTCAGCTCTGTGGAGCTTACTGGAGGTACCTGGTAGGCTAGTTGGCCCTCAGGGACCACCAGGACTCAAGAGGAATTAATTCCCCAACTTAAAACGTGCCACAGGGCGCATTTGCACACTTGTCCCATCAGGCCACGCCCCATCTCTGAGTCACCAGAAAACAGAGAAACAAAGGTATAAAACAAGAGAAGGGGGCAGGATAGAAACACCCTGACCTCCTAGGCCTGCTCAGGAGGTACCAGAAGGTACCCCACAGGCACAAAAAGATGTTTTATATTTTTATTTTGGCACATTTGCACAATGGTGCAGGGAGGGGGCGGGCCTCACATAGCAAGTGTGCAAATGCACCCCCTGGCACATTATAAATTGGGGGATTAAGTCCCCTTCAATCCTGAGGGTCCATAGTAAGAGTGGGCGCAAATTTCGTTCCGCTCGCGGATTTTGTGGATTTTTGGCAATTTCGCGATCCGCGAATCTCGCGAAATTGCCAAAATCCGCCCGCGAGCGGATTTGCAGATTTTTTCAACACGGTGGCATCTTCGTGGACAAATATGCAGGGCAGGATTCATTCTGGGACGATGCTCCTGTCACAAAAAGTAAACCTCAATAGGAAGCACTTACAGATATAAAAGCAGGTGCCCGAGTTGAAGCTCAAATTCAGTAACGTATCAATCAGCCCTAAAAAGTAGTGAGCAAGGTCGAGGCTGGACAACTGTCCTTTATCCCCATATCTGTCGTCCAAAATTAGCTGTAATCCTTGAGGGAGGTATTTGCATCCATGAGTTTCCCGAGCGCCATCCCCGTGTAGTTTTGGAAAGTTTGTCGGGGAACTGCCTTTCATTGCGGAGAACAATGCAGCCATGATGGTGGACTGGTAAGTGCTGCGGGAGTTGTCTTTCTTCATAAATAATGTTTATTTCGTATTCTGGCGTCTTAATGGAGCGGCTTTCTCAAAAGTATGCTGTGGATGTATGCAGGTGTTTGATATGTGTTCGTGTGTGAGCAAGTGTGTGCTCACACCATGGCACCTGTATGTTCATTTCTGATTTAAAAACAGCAAAACCAAACAGCAGTTTGCACGATCATTTTAAAGAATATCGCAAGGAACAATAATGTGTTTGTATATGCCCTGACAGTTTCCCTTCCTTCATAATCACGTTTTCCAGCCAATCCTCTTCAACCCGCATTTTACAGCAAGTTATCACTGAATCTACTCCATACAATATAAATTCATATGCAGTTCATAAGGGATGTAAAACTTCATCCACCCATCCATCATCTGAGTACGCCAGTCATCTAGCTATCCATTCGCCCACCCTGTGATGTATTCCTATAGGTACTGTATCGATTCCCCTATTCCTGACCCTGGTCTGGTTAATAATTAACTAGCAGCCAGCCAACGGTGCAAAAACCGTTATCTGATTAAGCCACACCACGGCACAGAAGCGCGTTATCTGATTAGGTCATAACGCATGCCATCTAATTAGACAAGCGATATTCCTCCAGCCCCTGATAAGGTATACGGAGTTCTCAAAACAAATCAAACCTACAGCGACCTGGAAAATTCCCATAGCCATTGTTTTGATTTCACCGAGAACTTAAGCAAAAGAATGTGCGAACGAGCCTGTTCATATGACATCCTTATTGACGTATATATGTCCATCCTTACGTCAATCTCGGCACCTTTCAGGTATAAATATTACCGACATTGCCTTAAGCAAACACATGCGGTGGTGACGAGATTGGAGCAGCGAGACGTGCCGAGGAGCCCAGCAGAGAGCGAAGCCCACAGGCGCTGCCCCGTCTTCCTGACGCGCTGAGAACGAGACGCTGCCTTTCTCCTGCTGAGAAATCCAGCTCCGGCGCTTCCAAGCAGCCCTCGCAGGCAGCTGGAATATCAAGACCTGGGATAAGAGATACCAGCTCTCCATCATTCTAGATCTCAGGTACAGAACTGAATAACCCCTTGCAGAGAATTCTCGAATCAGTCCCTTGGCAAACAAACTTAACTTAAACTGCTACTTATCTACTCCCGCCCACGTATTAGGCTTAGGTCAGGTACACTGGGGTAGGCGTGGTTAGAAGCACCAGTTGAGTATGATTAGTCAAATGTATATATGTATGTATCTATTTTATCCATTTTAAAGTATCATATGGCTTAGAAACCATATCAATGCTTTTACAGTATTATTTTATAATTCTGTCTTTACTGTATGCACTTCACTTAACTATAAGTATTACAATAATAGCGATTCATTTCTCTTGTATGAGAAAGGAGACTGATCAATAAATAACATCTTTTATTGAACACGCCCGTCTTTTCCTTTTCTCTACAATCTGGTGAAACTAAGAATGCACTGAACTGACTGAGTAAAATAAGTTGTCTTTTGTTTTCACACGACTCTAGAGATACACTCTTGATTAGGGGAGAGCAAAGTTGTCATGGTCAATGGTTGTCAGAAACTAAATCCCTTCTTGTCTATCCAGGGAGGTTAAAATCCTCCTTGCCTATTCGAGAAAGTTTCTAGTGAACTCTGAGCTAGCTGGCAAACACAAAACTTTAAGTCTAATATCGTCGGTAGAAGACCTAGTTAACCTCTGCCCTAGGTCTATACTATTGAAGATATTATTCCAATGCGCAGAGCCTATTGGGATAATAGGAACTACACTACATGGCGCCCAAACGTTTGGATAGGCGATAAAACTAACGCAAGACATTAGAGTAACTCAGTCGTGCTTTTTCACACAGAACCCCTTTTTTCCCATAATACTCCAAAGACGTCTGGAGTGGGTGAAAGGTCATATCCGCCAAACCTCGCAGGAGGAGACTCCTATGTATGGTTTTTGGTTTATTCAACGTTGAAGGATACACTGTTCCAAAATATTGTGCATCTAATCTTTGTTTCCATAGAAACCTGATCTGCAAACAAACCTTCCGGTCAGTAAAATGACAGAAAGTGAAGAAGAAAGGGAGACAGTTAGACTAGCAGCTGAACTCCTAGTAGCAGACAATACTCTGCTGGAAAATGACCCGGATGCAATACTCATCCCGGTCAACATAAGGAAATCTATAACCTTAAAACTTATATAAAATGGACTGACACCAAGAGGTGGTACAGTCATATTCGTAATTGAGGCACACGAATATCGGCAGACAGAGGTATTCTATTCATGAATAAACTTTCCAGCAGCAAACGCTGTAACAAAGGACTTCCACTATTACAAAATAGAGGAACCTCCTAATGAGTACACTCCTTTCGAGGAGGTGGAAATACCACTCAAATTCCAAGAGCACCTGCTCTTGTTTCATGGCGCCCTAAAACATAATAATCACATCACCAGGCTCGGTCCACTAGGTAGACCAGGAGCAACGTGGCCGGTCCTAGCCGGATACACACCACATCCAGACATTGAAGAAATGCCTGCACCAGAGCTTTTAGCACAGCTAAAACAATTAATAAAAATACATAGACAATTAGTCCAATATGTAATGCGGACTTCAACAATCCAACCAGTAATTAAAATTCCACAGCTGACCACTCATCAGGGGAACACAAATAAAATTACACCTCAGAACATACAGTCCTGTCTAGGTAAAGTACCCGCAAAACGGGAACAAATTCCTTTCTGGCTAGCACTAAAAATCACTCAAATAGAGGCGGTGTTTCCAGATACCACCCCTGTTGAGAAACATGGGATTCTGACTATCTATCTCCCAATGGGAATCGCACCACATGTGGAGGACTGTGACACTTGGGGAACAGTCTTTGCTTCCATTTACACAAAAACACATGGTGTACCATCCATGTCAGTAATACCATATGTGCTAAAACAGATTCAAGATGAATACGGTCCAGAAACCGCTTTAACTCTCGGTATGAAACTACTGAAAGATTTCAAGCAGGTCTCTGCAATATTATTAGCCAACATAAAGGGAGAAGCAGCAAATGTGGCGATTCGCCAGAGGTTAAAAGAGACAAATATAGCAGACCAACCATCTGAAATTGCCAGAATCATAGAAAAATCCTATGAAGAACTAGGAAGAGATAGTTTGGGTGGAATACCAGTGAAACCTCAACTAGTTGAAAGTCCTGAAAAGATATTTATAAAAAATAATTTAAACACTCAAAAAAAGAGCTGGGATGGAAATAAGCAATCCAATCCTAAAGAAAAAAGATTCCAGTCCAGAGGAAGGTCTCCTCGGCGGAGAGAAAGATCTCCTGATCGAGGATGCAAGTCTCCCCAAAGGGAGCCCTCTGTGAAAAAATACAACCTTAGAAATAGGGATAATATAAAAAAATACTGATAGATATCAAGATATTGATACACGTCCCACTCAATCTTTTCAGACTTCCTTGCAGAAATCGGAAAGAAGAGGACGATCAGAACACAGGGAATAGCACGTCAAGTCCAAAGACAAAGAACCTGCTCATCTGAATAAAAAATTACAATTTCCAAAGAAGAAGGTAGCCAGTATTAAAGTAATTAACAATGCCGAGAATACTGAGGACACAGCTGAAAAACGGAGAGTGGGCTCAGACAATGCTAGACAGCGCAGCAGAAGTGAGCATAGCTAGCAAAGTCCTTATGAATCATCTGGAGACAGTGGACACGAATGAATACATTCAGGTGGAAACTGCAGATACCAGAGTTAGCAAACCTCATAAAATATATGAAATAACATTGCGTATAGAGGGGGATAAGACTAGAAAAATAAGGGGTCTATTTTGGGATAATCTCTCCAAGGGCTATGACATCCTTCTAGCTGAACGAGACTGGCCTCCAGAGTTTGTCAGGGAGTGCCCACATGGCGAAGAAATAATTGTGCCTGCCTTCTCAAACCATATTCCAATTCATAAAAAATATACACTTGCAAGAAAGTGGGCAGTAGCTCAAGCCCCTGCCTTATATAAAAATCATGTGGGATGGGATGAGGACTCTCCTCCTCACAAAATCAAGTTAAAATCACAACCGACTGCACAGAGGCAGTACCCGATTAAGCAAGAAGCTAAAAAACAGGTAAAGGAGATCCTAGATCAACTTGAATACCAGGGGGTGATTGAAACTTGCACCTCACAAATGAACAACCCTTTGTTTCCTGTCTCCAAGCCAGACAATTCATATCGTCTTGTTTTGGACTACAGACACCTTAACTCATGTTGCAAAACATTTGCAGTACAAAACTCGCATAGTGCTGCACTAATGAATAACATAGTGCGCAAAAAATACAAAACCACATTAGACATTTCTAATGGATTCTTTTGTCAAAATATAGCACCAGAGAGCAGATATTTGACGGCGTTCTCAATAAATGGCACGCGAAAAAAATTCTGTTGTTTGCCCCAGGGGTTCAAGAACAGCCCAGGATTATTCTCAGCGAGAGTAACAGAATTAATACAAACATATGATGACGAGGCATTATCTTATGTCGACGACATCTATCTAACAGATGATGACTTGGATACTCACTTGAAGAGAGTGAACACCATAATACTTGGGTTCGCAGCAGAGGGTTACAAATTCAACTTTAAAAAGTCAAGGATTGCCCATCTAACAGTCCTGTTTTTAGGATATGAACTATCAAGTGAAGGCAAAAGCCTGGCTGACAATTTCCTAGAGAAATGTGCTGTAATCCAAGCACCTAGAACACTGAAAAACTTACAATCAATTCTAGGCTTCCTAAACATATGATGACGAGGCATTATCTTATGTCGACGACATCTATCTAACAGATGATGACTTGGATACTCACTTGAAGAGAGTGAACACCATAATACTTGGGTTCGCAGCAGAGGGTTACACATTCAACTTTAAAAAGTCAAGGATTGCCCATCTAACAGTCCTGTTTTTAGGATATGAACTATCAAGTGAAGGCAAAAGCCTGGCTGACAATTTCCTAGAGAAATGTGCTGTAATCCAAGCACCTAGAACACTGAAAAACTTACAATCAATTCTAGGCTTCCTATATTTCGGAAGAACTTACATTATAAATTATGCAGAAAGAATTAAACCTCTCTATGATCTAATAAAACCAGATTTTAAAAGAATCAACTGGACTCAAAAACACACAGAAATTTTGAGATCTTTACAAACAGATATGTTAATTAAAACAAAATTACAAACACGTGACAACACACACAACCTTGTGATTCGAGTCATCCCAGGAAGATGCGGATTCACATACCTGACCTCTAATGAGGGAGAGAAGGTAACAATAGCATACAAATCACACTTGTACACAAAGGCTGAAATGAAATTTAGCCCAACGGAAAAAATTCTGACCGCGGTACAGACTGCTGTAGCAAATGAGCGGGCCCTAGCACAGGGTAAACGAATACTCATCGTGACACCTATACCAGCCCTAGAGGCGGTAACCAAGGCAAGCATTCCGAATGCTAAAGCACTCCATCCGAGGTGGATACAGTGGACTAACTCTCTTGCTGCAACAGACGTGGTATACGAATTTGACCCCAATTTAAAAACACAAGAATTTCTCCAATATGAATTTGAATGTCCTCCGCCGACCGAAATTCTGCCTCTAGAACACTACGGCTGTATAATATATACAGACGGATCAGCACAACCCGCAGTGGGGGGTAAGCAAGCCTACAGTGCTGCGTGCGCGATTGTTAAAGGTCGCTGGCACGAAGGAAAATTTAAACCTATGGTCACTAAAACGCAATCTCTAGGAGACTGTACAGCTCAAAGAGCAGAACTACTAGCATTCAAGATGGCGCTTGAAAATACCGATCGAGAATTCCCCACACTTATTGTGTGCGATTCGTATTACTGCGTTCAATCTTACAATGAATACTTGCAGATCTGGGTTCAGAATGGTTTTAAAGATGCAAAAGGTGGCACAATCAAACATAAAATGCTTTGGGAACAAGTAGTTCTTTTGCAAAAGGAACTACAAAAGACTCACGTGATACATACACTGAGTCATCAACGTGATGGCGTTCACGTTGCAGGGAATTCCGTAGCTGCTATCACCCGGTCAAAAACAAAAATAGACAGCGAAATATTACAGGCTGTCAGCGCTACAGTAAAAGATGTGATAGAAACACTCCCGAAAGACTTTCCAGTAAAGTACTCATACATAACTGATGCAAATAATGTTCCGTTTGCTCGAATCCCTGGAGTGGGGGATAGGGCAATTCCAAACATGGAACATAGGTTAGGACTCATTATAGTGGCACACGAAGGACTCGCTTCTGTACATGCTGGCGTTTCAGCCACAGTGTCATTATTTAAACAGAGATACTGGTGGCCACAAATGAGAAGACAAACAAGGAACTATGTTCTAGAATGTGAAATATGTCAAAGAATGAAAGTATCAACAGTGAAACGACCAGCACAGACGCCCCTTCTAATCTCAGATAAACCATTAGCCTGTGTTTACCTGGACCACTGTGGTCCCTTACAAAGGGATGGTAACTATAAATATATCTTGGTCGCATTGGATTCATGCACGAGATTCATATGGTTGTGGCCCCAGCGATCGGCTGACGCCAGAACTGTTATAAAAGATTTGCGAGTCTTTATCGGCACATACGCAATTGGCATGCTACATTCTGATCAGGGTCCTGCATTTAGCTCTCGAGCTTATAAGGAGGCCATGACCAGCATGGGCATTGCATTGCGGTATTCTTGTCCATTTCATCCTGAGGGAAACGGAATCGTAGAAAGAAAAAAACGTGACATAAAGCAATCTATAACAGCAAAGGTATTAGGTTCGGGAGCTGGGTGGGTCAAACATTTAATAAGTGTCCAACGTAGTCTAAATAACCTGCCAAGGAATTCTCTGAAAGGGTTCAGTACGTACGAACTATTGTTCGGGACTAGAATGATGATCCAAGATCTTGATAGTCAGACTTCAGTGGTTATAGACAAAAGCTTTGATATCAAAGATCGTTTGGCTATTTTACAGAACTTAAATGAAACAAGAAAAGACCTGAGCAACATAAAGTTGAAACAACAGCCAACAACCACTGAAGAGAAACCACCTGTCCCAGCAAGGCCTGTCTGGATTCCAAAAGTCGGGGATCTAGTCAGAGAGAAGATCGCGGTAAAGAAGGAATTTGGGCCTTCTTACAGAAAAGCAGTTCCTGTCTTGTCTGTCAACGGGACAAGATCAGTAGTACTACCGCCCCTTGCTGGTAAAAAGGAGAACCGAGTTGTATCCATCGACCTGGTAAACCACAATCATGTGGCCGATAACAAACAGTAGGCCAAGTGGACTCCCAAGAAGTAGCAGAACACCAACGTTTGCTACGAATACAGAGGCTCAAACTGGAAGACTGATCACATTTGGAAAATCTACAGTGAATCAACAAGGACTATGCAACAAAGCAATGGAACTTGAACCTCTTAAAACCCAAATCAAAGCTTTTCATCAAGAAACAACAACCTATGATGATGTAACTGCAGACTTTGCTAATGAAACAAAGCAAAATCCAAAAGCAATTGGAACAATTGACAGAACAGCATCCGGCTACTTCATCAACTTCGATGATTCATCTGAAGACCTGAGTGAAGCAAAGAAACAGCCATCAACAAAAACTTTTAAAGACAAAACTAAGGAACTTTTTCAACAGCTGAAAGAAACCTATCTGATTTCTCCATGGATTGAATTTTGGGTGGCCTTAGGTGCATTTATCCTCATTCTTTGGCTCATCATGGTACTATGCTTGGGACATTTCATTGAAGGGAAATATGCTAAAATGGACACAGCAAGCCAGAAAATCAACTTGGTCCTTAAACCACACACATCTTCACACATCGAGAAAAGAGAACTTTCTTCAGTGAACTTCACAGCCAATCCTATACCAGGCGGTGTAGCATGGGACAAAACTGATTATGAAATCTATGGTCCGGTTGAAATCCTGAAGTATCCACACCAATTCAAGATCTCATTGAGTGACTTTGTAAAACCGAGCTCATTTGCTGATGATTGGGACTTTGAAAGTATTAATGATATGATGTCTGATCTTGTGATGTCTGCTAAATTTACAGAACATGATTATTTGCAGGGTTCGTCTAATTATGATCAGATGTTCTGCTACAACCACTATGGTAACCATTATCTACATAAATCTGCACAACCTAGAAATGTTTTAAATTATAACCAATGGGAACATTGTGCTACTCCTACAAAAGATAGCTCAAAAACATTTTATGATAAATATTCATACTTTTCAGGGTTTAACACAAATAATGCAGAAACATTTTATTTCAAATTGTCAAATAAGACAGGTATGAAGACCATGCTTACAAACACAAAATTGATATATTCCGATTCATTCTTTGAACAAATGAATACATTTGGGTTTGATTTCTGGAACAATAATATTGAAGCAAAAACTGTTTGGGGTACAAGAGATTGGCAAGTACAAGGTATAGAATCATTATTTAGAGCCTGCATGATCCCAGAACAAATTATATTCTTGAATGACACTATTCAACAAACTACCTGTCTTGGCTTAGCCAAAATCAAAGATTTGAACAAACCGTCTATTCCAAAGCCAACAGTGAACAGTAATAGCTCTATAGATGATGAGATAGACGTAAACCATATATTAAACCAAAACAGAACACATCCTGAATGGAAAAAATGGTTGATCTGGCCCACAGATACAAATAACTGTCAAGACAGATTCCTGAACAAAAAACAGGGGTTCACATTGACTAGGCCAGACCCTAGATATTCCCAAAGACAACATCCAGGGATAGTAACCACCTACAGCGTGGGCAAGCTCTGCCTTCAATGGCTACAAACGTCCACACTGGCTGAAATTAAGCAACACCTAACTTTACTTACAGAAGGTGCTGACTTGCGTGATTTCATATTGGGACCACGCAAACAGCGTCAAAAACGTTTCATAGCGGCCTCTATATATGCAGCTTATAACGAAGTTTGGAAAGTAACTCAAATTGAGACAGCAGAAAAAATACGGGAAATTGACCGTATTAATTTGGAAAAAATCACTTTCTGTGGTGGACAATGGGTTAATGACTCTGTCCTCCAGAATATATTCTCTAGACAGCATTGTGTCTTCAGCAATCGATATAATATCGCAAGACTTACTGATGTTACAACACTGTCAGTCCCAATTGCGTTCTATTGTACAGCTTGGCTGGACGTTACAAAATCTGCGTTCTGGCTATGTGCCTTGGCGTTTAATCAACACAACGTCATTATTTAATATCTTTAACCTTACTGATAAACAAATCAGTTTGGCACAGAAGGGTGCTCACTATACAATTCTGAGCATTGAAAGACTTGAGAGATTACCATTGACAATGTCAGAACGACCTGTCATTGAATGGATAATACATGGAATAATAAATATTCCGATAACTACTTTCCAGTTTCAATTCTGCCAAAAATATATACAGGCAGGCCAGTATGAAAGGTTGGGTAAAGGGTACATTAAGTCAATATGGAACTTGCCCTATACACACGAATGTGTCAGTAATAAAGGCCAGAAAGTGTTTCTCAGTGGCAATAATTGTGCAAAATCACTAAGCGGTACACTTCTGTGTCAGGGTATTAGCTTGCATGGAGCCTGTGAAGGGACTTCAAATAACCTTTCATGTTACCAGCTAGGCACACCTGCAACACAAATAGAACCATTCTTTAGGAGACTCTCGAACGGGAGTTACATTCTAATAGTAGATCGCAGATGTTGTAGTTTGCTGCCCGGAAAGCCTTATCTCATAACCGTGACTAGGAAGGTCATGTGCTGTGAACGAGTATTGTTCCCGAACGATTCTCCAGACAGGGAGGCAAGGTTATGGCCCGATTTGAAAATTGCTTCTATTCGAATAGATACTTTAAGCAGAATGAAGACTGTGCTCCTACAGACGCCGACCAGGCTCACGTCATCAAAAGAAACGTATGATCTCCAAGTTGCAAGGACAACAGAAGAGATTCATTCATTATTATCAACTAATTCCCCCATACATTTCGCAGAAATACTGAACGAAATCTTAAATATTTCTGATACCACTGGTATCTCCAGTGTATTTAAAGCAGTGTTTTCGGGTGCTTTAACTCCATTCAAAGCCATCCTGGGTATTTTTCCAGACTTTGTCCATTCCATTTTTGGCGGACTTCCACTCCTTTTGGGACTAGTAGCGGGTATTCTATTTTTGATCCTGTTATTTCGCTATGGCAAACCATGTCACAGACAAAACACCTGCGACAAGGGAAGAAATGATCCTAGCCATTGGCTACCGGGACCGGGTAACTAAAATCCTTGGACTATCCCGGCTTAGAGACCTGAACATGACTTGGTCTCTTTCATTTAGACCAATGTGGCAAAGTTGTGTTATGCCTGTATTAAGGTGCTTGCTATGCGGCGAAGAATTCGTGTTGGACACCTGTCTGGCACTACTATCGGATGTGCCAATGGACGCAGATACCTTGTTGGGTCCGGTAACGGCTCATGCATTGTGCTGTCCCCAGCGGCTACCAATCCTGATGACGGCATTCATGGAGACTTCACCACTACGATTGAGGGGTAGTGAAGCACAAGATGAAAGCAGCATCGATCAGGTATGACCTTCAGTCAGCTATGCTGATCAAAACATCAATGGAGGCAATCATGCTCAGGCTCATGAATGCATGGTAACAACCTTTTCCGAATTAGTGGAACTTACGCAAGAAGCTGTTGACAGTTTTTTCAACAGTCTAAATGATATGATGTTTTCACCAGAGCAGCAGGAATAACTTTGAGCAAACTAGCACTCGGAGTTCCCTACATGCTGAATTTGGCCTTCAAACTTCTAAATAAGCGATATGAAAAAAAAAAATTCTCATCAATTTTTCAGACTGCAAGAGTTTTTCCCCAATTCGAAAATATTTACGATTTTTTGGGACACTTTTCTTCTGCTTAAAGTAGACATTATTCTTAGAGAACTAAATTTCTATTTTAGGTAGTCACGAGACATTCGCTATCCTCTAGCACTATTATACATAACTTTATGATTGTGATGAAATGGTCTCGCACCTTTTTTTTCTGTATTAAGAGCCATTTCATGTGTATTTTTCGCATTCTTTCATGATAAATTTAAAATATGCGTTATATGTTTAGCATTATTAGACTGCTTGTGCATATAGTACATGTGATAGTACATGTGATTGTGTTTCGTATATTTCGTAGTTCCAATTTTTCAAGATACATATGAATGTATTTTGGGGTGGTACGGTATACACAAACGCTACTGGTTTCACTATGCCTAGATTTGTAAATATGGACATAGTCTACGTGGAGTGGGTGTGATGTATTCCTATAGGTACTGTATCGATTCCCCTATTCCTGACCCTGGTCTGGTTAATAATTAACTAGCAGCAAGCCAACGGTGCAAAAACCGTTATCTGATTAAGCCACACCACGGCACAGAAGCGCGTTATCTGATTAGGTCATAACGCATGCCATCTAATTAGACAAGCGATATTCCTCCAGCCCCTGATAAGGCATACGGAGTTATCAAAACAAATCAAACCTACAGCGACCTGGGAAATTCCCATAGCCATTGTTTTGATTTCACCGAGAACTTCAGCAAAAGAATGTGCGAACGAGCCCGTTCATATGACATCCTTATTGACGTATATATGTCCATCCTTACGTCAATCTCGGCACCTTTCAGGTATAAATATTACCGACATTGCCTTAAGCAAACACATGCGGTGGTGACGAGATTGGAGCAGCGAGACGTGCCGAGGAGCCCAGCAGAGAGCGAAGCCCACAGGCGCTGCCCCGCCTTCCTGACGCGCTGAGAACGAGACGCTGCCTTTCTCCTGCTGAGAAATCCAGCTCCGGCGCTTCCAAGCAGCCCTCGCAGGCAGCTGGAATATCAAGACCTGGGATAAGAGATACCAGCCCTCCATCATTCTAGATCTCAGGTACAGAACTGAATAACCCCTTGCAGAGAATTCTCGAATCAGTCCCTTGGCAAACAAACTTAACTTAAACTGCTACTTATCTACTCCCGCCCACGTATTAGGCTTAGGTCAGGTACACTGGGGTAGGCGTGGTTAGAAGCACCAGTTGAGTATGATTAGTCAAATGTATATATGTATGTATCTATTTTATCCATTTTAAAGTATCATATGGCTTAGAAACCATATCAATGCTTTTACAGTATTATTTTATAATTCTGTCTTTACTGTATGCACTTTACTTAACTATAAGTATTACAATAATAGCGATTCATTTCTCTTGTATGAGAAAGGAGACTGATCAATAAATAACATCTTTTATTGAACACGCCCGTCTTTTCCTTTTCTCTACAATCTGGTGAAACTAAGAATGCACTGAACTGACTGAGTAAAATAAGTTGTCTTTTGTTTTCACATGACTCTAGAGATACACTCTTGATTAGGGGAGAGCAAAGTTGTCATGTTCTATGGTTGTCAGAAACTAAATCCCTTCTTGTCTATCCAGGGAGGTTAAAATCCTCCTTGCCTATTCGAGAAAGTTTCTAGTGAACTCTGAGCTAGCTGGCAAACACAAAACTTTAAGTCTAATATCGTCGGTAGAAGACCTAGTTAACCTCTGCCCTAGGTCTATACTATTGAAGATATTATTCCAATGCGCAGAGCCTATTGGGATAATAGGAACTACACTACAACCCAAACCCTAACCCACCCACCCATCCAACATCTGTGTATGCCAGTGATCCATCCATCCGCCCACCCAAACCCTAACCCACCCACCCATCCATCATCTTTGTACGCCAGTCACCCATCCATCCATCCGCTCACCAAAACCCTAACCCACGCACCCATACATCATCTTTGTACGCCAGTCATCCATCCATCCATCTGCCCACCCAAACCCTAACCCACCCATCAATCCATCATCTTTGTACGCCAGTCATCCATCCATCCATCCATCCACCCACACACTAACTCATCCACCCATGCATCCATCCATTTTCTTCAGTGCCGTGGTCTCTTTTTTTGTGTGTGTTTTCGACCTCACCCACCACCCGCCTCAGTCACATTAACAGAGATGGCTGTGCAGCTAAAAATAAAGGCATTGCATCTGGAATATCCTCACAGTATTAGTCCGCTAACACCTCTTATCTCGCGGCATCTGAGGTCCTTTTTTTTAAACGTCTTCGCGCCCTTTCCCCACTATGATGGACAGCTCACTCAAGGGACTACTGCGCCTTTTGGCGCGCTGGCAAAGTTATAGGCACACGTGGTCACTGGAGACAAATCTTCTGGCCCGTTACGCAGCTGCAGTGTAGGAAAAGCCCTATACATTTACCCAACAAGGGAGCACTTACTGATTAGCCAGTAGAAAGTACTCCAGTTGAGTAGAAGTATTGCAAAAAACTGTGGTATCTTCATGGACAAATATGCAGGGCAGGATTCATTCTGGCACAATGCTCCTGTCACAAAAAGTAAACCTCAACAGGAAGCATTTACAGATATAAAAGCAGGTGCCCGAGTTAAAACTCAAAATCAGTAACATATTAATCAGCCCTAAAAAGTAGTGACCAAAGTCGAGGCTGGGCAAGTGTCCTTTTATCCCCATATCTGTCATCGAAAATTAGCTGTAATCCTTGAGGGAGGTCTTTGCATCCATGAGTTTTCTGAGCACCATCCCCGTGTAGTTCCTGTGACCAGGAGGCTGCTTCTCCTCATCTGCTGCTCTGCTCGGTCTCTGACCCTTTATAAACAAGAGGCATGTGAATTCCCATAGAACCCTGCCAGTTTGGCCCCGTCCACCACACACTAGCGGTATGAAACGTCTTCGCGCCATTACCCCACTATGATGGACAGCTCACTCAAGGGACCTCAGCACCTTTTGGCGCGCTGGCAAAGTTACAGGCACACGTGGTCACATATTTGTGCAAATGGCAAAAAAATCTGCGAGTTCGAGGGAAAATTCGCGAACTCGCGGATTTTTTTGCCATTTCGCACGAATTCGAAAATGTACCCGAAAATTTAGTTATAAATCGCACAGTTTTCTCATCACTCTCTATTCTGTTAGGATGGAGTAATTCATTCCTGGTGGTGGTATCCAGGAATGCTGGTGGTGGTATCCAGGAATGAATTACTCCACCCTAACAGAATAGAGAGTGATGAGAAAACTGTGCGATTTATAACTACATTTTCGGGACAAGCACAGGAGATGAAGAACATTTTCTGATATCACTGGCATGTCATATCTACTTACATGCATCTTAAGAATCACATAGCTACTAATCCCCAAATCACCTTTAGGAAGAGCAGGTCCTTAAGGGATGATCTAAGCCACAACCATGTGACTAGAATAGGAGGGGAGTGAAAATGAGAGTAGAAATGGATTTATATTCTGTAGAAACTGCAAGGCATATCGCAAGAGCAATGATTGTTCCGTACTTAAGATCCCCAATTCGGAAAGGGAGTTCACCTGTCAGGCGTCAGATCACGAGGCTCCTGTTGTTTCCTTCTTGATGATGCTAGCTCCCAACTCCTTCGTGAATCTACCAGCAGACCAAGGAAATTACACTTGATCTAGCTGATTTACCCACAAGGGAAAGGGGAAGTGGAGTGAGAGAAACAAAAATAAACAACACTGGGTCTCTTCTCTTGGAGATATCAGATGCAGTTTCTCTATTGAGGTGATCTGGACTTCTTGTATTGACTTGTGAAATATCAAGACACTGCGTCTGCATAAACAGAATCACGTGAACCCAATTAGATAATTCTCAAAAACATATCTCAAATGTATCAACAGTATGTACCAAGTTCTTTTAAGCCCATTCAAACACCTCTGCAATTATTAAGTGACCTGGATTCAGCTTACTGTCATAAAATGATAAAAGGAGTAGAATTCAATATGTTATCCAAGACCGATTGCGCAGCAAAAAAAAGAACTGGTTAGTGATTAATAACGAGGCTAACTCCACACAATTTAACTTGTCCTACCTTACAATTGCTTTTGATGATCCTTAATTGGATTCTGAAAAAGAGAAGCTGAAAAAACAACCTAGCCTACTCTCTTGTGCTTATGTACTACTCTAGGACTCATGAATTCTGTGTCCTATACCTTATTGATTCTAGAATTCAACAATATCAGGAATTAACAAATAGTTTACAAAATATTATGAGCAATCTTCAAGAGATTTTAACAAGGTTCGCTTCAGAGTGATCCCAGACTGAATAAGCAAAAGTCCGCTTTTTAAAACACTGTCTTTTCAGATAAAAATCACTATTGTCTTTGCCAATGTTTGTTTGGTTATCTTTTGCTGTGACCGATGTTTATAACTCTCTCTTGTTGTTGCTAAGTAATGAATAACGAATACACTGGCTTACTTCTTTATAACAGGAACCGGAATGTCGTCACGGAAGTGGACCGGAAAGAAAACCTCACCGGCATCGGAAATCGGGAGCTGGAGCCGAGCTGGAATCGTCGGTGATGAGTGACGAAATGCAGTTAAGGAGAACGGTCCGGGGAGATGGAGGGAGGACCGGGTTGCAGGTATCCGAGAGGAAGACTGGACGAATGCTGTAAGCGCGAGGGAGGCGGGAGGTTTTTGAGCCGAAGAACAGGAGTGCTCGCAAAGACGCGGAGTCAAGAAGCGAAGCGTCTCTGTGAGCAGGAACGGGGCTTTTATAGTCTTGGCTGGGCATTGACTCTTCGTTCACGTGCGGGACAAGACAGTTTAGACACGTGCAGCGAGTGCCAAGCTAAACCTTCTGGAAAGGCAGAAAACAGGCATTGCTACTAAAACAAGCATTGACAAGTGCCATTCTACTTAGATGCCATGATTAACTTTGACAAGTGCAAATGCTGATAATTTACAGTGCCATGGTAAATTGTTTTCAGAGCATACCTGAGCATTCAGTGCCATGATTAACTTTTGACAAGTGCTAATACTGACAATCAACACTGCCATGTTTGCAAATTGTATTCAGAGCATAACTAAGCATACCTAACCATGTGATCCCATAACATCACCATTAAGAAAGCTATGACATGTGACACCATGTACTGTGTGTATGTGCTAATGTGCAAAGAAGAGGGTAATGGAACATATTTGTGCGATTAAGAACAATACGAGGCAGTAACCCGTAGCACAACATTTCTTTGATCATCACTCACAGGATGTGAATCTGGTAAGAATGGTGGTAGTTGATATGGTGGATCTAGGAATAAGAGAAGGCAACAGGGAGTTGACATTGAGAAAGTTGGAGTCGAGGTATATCATAGATTTTGATTGTATGACTCCAAATGGTCTAAATTCCAGTGAGGAACTTGCCGTACACCTGATTGAATAAAACATGAATGTATATAATGATGTAATTCGCGGTACTCGATTCAATTTTAACTTTCTATTGTTTTTAATTTTTTAGATATAATTGAAATGTCTAGGACCCGTGAACTGCCTTCTGAATTATGATGGACTTGATTATTGATTCATTACTGTTTGGCATAAGCCCACTTGGGCAGGACTTCTTGTGTTAAGATAAGAAATGCATCCCGTATCAAGGAATTTCGCCCACTGGGGCTGAATGAGAACATTTGCTGAAATCTATGTTTACAACTTCATTGTTCACACGCCTGGCTATTTTAGACAACTTCATTGTTCCAACTGAATATGCATAGCGCTGTTGCCGCCTCGCAAGGTGGGGGCATGGAACTAAAATAAAACGCGGTAGTTTGGTCTAAATGCCCGACATTATGGGGGTGCTGTAATAATTGTAAGACAAAGCAACTTTTGGTGAACAAATCAACGACAAATAATTTGTAAATACAAAGTGATTTTTTGGGTGTGCAAAGGCATGAGTGATGACGGGAAATGTTACCATTTATGTGTTAATTATGGGTTATTTCTAATGTTATCCATATGTGTCGAGAATATTGAAATTACAAGTAATGTTATATGAATCCAGTATATGTATATACCATTATAAAATGGCCGACACGGTTCCCAACGTTTACCACACGATGGGTGTTAGTCCCTTGTCTATGGTTAGGCGGGGATTTAAAATGAACACAATGTGTTGCTAACTTTGAAACGTGAGCAAGGCAAGAGCCGAAACGCGTTGTTTCCTGCATTAAATCTACTTCACAAGCAGCGCGGTGTGTCCAGGTGATCTATTGAAAGAGTGGATTGTAGTGTCAAAATTTTGGGCTACCGGTAGCCCTATCTCGGACCGCCCGTGAAGTGGCTTGGCTATTCCTTTAACCGGGACTGGTATCTGTGTGTGTGTGTATATATATATATATATATATACATACACACATATATATATATATATATGTATACATATATATTTCTTTCAGCTGTTCACTGATACGTTCTCCTGAGAACAAACGGAGACAAACACATTTTTGTGCACAGATTCTTAGTTTATTTGCACATTCACCACAACCGCCATGACGCGTTTCAGCCTCACTCTGCCTTGATCACATGGCGCGCTGTAATAGTTACGCAATCCCTTTTAAAGTGCAAGGTGCCACACTCGTGCAAAACATGAAGAGATAGACATAGAAGAAATTCTTTACAAATGTCCTTGAATAGGACTGTGCAAATTCAGTAAAAAACGTTCTAAAGGAATAATGTTATTGTATATCAATGCACATACTAAAACCAATTTGCATATATAAAATACAAGACTTTATATTAGTATTGATTGTGTTAAAACATGTTTAAAAACTTAATGTTTTTATTTCAAATTGGTTAATACAATGGTATAAAAGAACCAATGATCATGTCTGTAAAATAGATACATTGTTTAGATTGTACAATATCAACATTGATGAAACATTTCCCAAATGCTGAACACAAAGGTGTAGCCTGGCCCAAATAATGTGCATTTGACCAACCTATCTCTGATATAGGAGTTGTCTTCAGTGTTTGTCTAAAGTGCTTAGTGTTTTAATAAAACTAACGTGTGTTACGTTGGACAACCCCTGTCCCCTGGTCTCTTATTAACTACATTTAAAAACTGTATGGATTTTTGAACAATAATCCAGTTGCAGGTTACATTATAGTATAAATGCTTTTTAGGTAACCGACTGGAGACTTCGATGGTAATTTCATCAGGATAGTTCGAAGAAATATATATGTGCTAGAGAAATGAGGACTAGTTATCAGATGAGTGCAGGAGAGTAGGATCTGCTTCTTATAGCTAACCCCACTTTTTGATGATGTTTCACTCTTTTTTGACTATACTCTGGCTGGGGCTCTGCTATCCAGGACCTCAGCCTAGCTGCTTCCACTCTAAAATGGTTCCATGTACATTAGGTGCACTCCAGATTTGATACTGAGGTACCGTTATACGTCCCTAGTACCTGGTACACTAGGTACCCATGGTATAGGTACTCCAGAGGCCTACCAGGGTATGAAGCATGTATTATGGCACCCCTGGGCAGACTTCCAAAATGACACCACAGGTCTGCTACATCAGCCTGTTTAAGGTGGAGTATGCACTCCTTACTTAGATAGAGGTTCCCTATATCTACCTTATATCACTGCACATATAAACCTATCGGTCACCCCTATGGCAGGCCTTATCAATCCTGAAGGCAGGGTGCTGGGTTTTGTGTGAGAGAGTGCCCATGCATGAGCAGGGCCCCTCTGCAGCCTTCTGAACCTATTCTCCGGGGTTGTTCGGTTCTGTGATGCAGCCTGACCATATACTCTTAAGTGCATTATAACCTCGTGGTAAATGCTAACTTTGGAATGGCTGCAAGGAAACATGTCATGTTTTTTATCAAACACCTTGGAATCATACCTCCAGCCAGTACTGGTAGTGGAGGTATAATTCCATCCTCCTAGAGGGAGAAACATAGCCACACCGGTACCCCGGGTACCAGCTTAACAGATCCCTGTCATCACAAAACGAATGCTGCAGCCACAGACACAAGTCTGGCCTCCTGCTGCTGGACGAAACTCCGGCAGGGGAGGCCTGGAGAATAGGTTTCCTGTCACATGGCGGTGTAACCACCTCACAGACAGACTTTAGTGTATTGGGGCTGGGTGGGTGCACTCCAAGAGTGCTTTGAAGTCTGCACTGGGGGCATATCTGGTGTCCCTGTGCGTAGCCCAGTTCATACCGGTTTCGGGGCTACCAGCCCTGCTCTGGTGCAAAACTGGACAAAGCGAATGGGTGTAGCCACCCCTCTTTCCAAACCCTCCCATAGGTGGGTTGCCAGAGTTGTCCCACCCCTTCCTTGGGTATAAAGGAGGAACCCCTGACTACAGGACTTTAGATTTCCTGGATGAAACCCTGATACTGAATCCTGGAACGTTGACGATCTACAAGGTGCTAGATGACTGAAGGATCTCCCTTAGACTAAAGGAGTTCCTCCCCTGCGTGGCAGGCATCAAAGACGCATCTGACCGGTTTGCATCTCTGACGCTCCCGCCGAACTCCAAGGAATTTACAACACAGGAGGTGGGTTCCCAGACTTCCCAGAGACCGACCGAGTACCCAGCAAAGCTGAGACCCGTAGCCCTCGTGGGTACCGTGGAACCGGAACCCTTGGGCACCGTGCACATTTGCAAGTGCATATGCTTCTTGACAATCCTTGAGGCTGTGCATTGGGTTACTTGTAGCCCAGACCCGAGCAGCAATTTCACCCAAGATCGCCCGCCTACACTCCACGAGTGTGAGCTGGCCCTTTGTATTTTTTTCTCGTGGTACCTTCGCGATCCCTGGTCCGACGACTTGTGGGTCTCTAAGAGGGTAACTTTAACATTCCTTGGGCTTCCCTGGTTGCTCCAGATGTACCCTGACTCTCCATTATTCCCTTGAACCTTGCTGGTCAACACCAAAGCATATTTTATCTTCCTGCATGGGTTGCTGTTGCCAAGGCTTGTTGTATTCAATCCGAGCACCAATGCCGCAGCACTTGACATCCTTTGAGGGACAGCTCGAATCCAGCTCCTGGTTGTCGTCAACGCCTCCTGGTCCTCGTGGCTGCAGAGTCAAGCTTCACCTAGTCGCACCCAAAATCGGTGGGCATTCGTCTATTGTGCCCACTGGTCACTGGCAAGTGACCCAGACTCCCAAGTGATATAATTTGATATGTCGTCAGTGATGTCACTGACCATGTCATAAGTGATGTAATATGTGACGTCATCAGCAGTGCATTGCAGGGGCGCGAGTTATAGTTAGCAGAACTAACTATAACGGAGGAATTTCTATGGTTTTGTATGAGTGAAATATCCAGATAACTATAACACCCCTGAAACCTATGGTTTTTTCAGTGAATTTTTAAGGTTCTTTAAATGCTAATTTCTAACTATAATGTGCCTGAAACCTATGTTTTTTTCAGTGAATTTCAAAGGTTTTTTAAATGCTAATTTCTAACTATAACGTGCCTGAAACCTATGGTTTTTTTCAGTGAATTTCATTTTTTTTTTAAATACTAGTTTCTAACGATGCCTACAGAGGAAGGACATGTGAAGAAAGAAGAAAAAACACATGAAAGAAGCAAAAGAAATGCAGAAAGAAGCAACAGAAGTCCACAGAGACGAAGAAAAGGGCAGGAAGAAGTAAGGATTGTGCAGAAAGAACCAACAGAGCATCAGAAAGAGGCCTTGTTACAAAATCATCCTGTGCCCACAACTTTTTCAGATGGGGACTGGTGGTAACTGACTCTGACTAACCAGGCCTAGAGCCAGTGGTATGCTAAAAGACACTTAGAATACAGTGAAAACACATATATACACTCGGGAACACTATGCGTTGTGGTACCCCTGTGATTAGCATGACCTCCTCTGTAAGGCCCTAGAACATAATAGGGCAGGAGGATTAAAACTACCTGTTAAAATGCACTATGGGGTGCGTTTGCACAGTGGGAAAGGGAGGGAGGGGCCTGAGGTGATATGTGAGCAAACAAGCCCCCGTGGCCGTTTTAAGTTGGGAGATTAAGTCCCCTTGAATCCTGGCAGTCCCTGGGGTCCAACTAGCCAACCAGGTACCTGCAGTAAGCGCCACAGAGCTGCATTGCAGAGGTGTAAAAAGGGGCGTGGTCTGGACCGCCTCTCTGCAATGCAGACCTCTGGCAATTACTGGCGGTACCTGGTGGGCTAGTTGGCCCCCAGAGGCCCTCAGGATTAAAGGGGAATTAATTCCCCAACTTAAAAGGCGCCACAGGGCATGTTTGCACACATCACCTCAGGCTCCGCCCCCTCCCTTCACCACTGTGGAAACACGCCCGTGGCGCGTTTTAAATTGGGGGATTAAGTCCTCTTGAATCTTCAGGGTCCCTGGGGTCCAACTAGCCCACCAGGTGTCTCCAGTAAGCGCCACAGAGCTGCATTGCACAGAAATGGTCCAAGGCCACGCCCCTTTGTACACCTGCCTTACCGTTTAAGTGGCGAGCGATCTATCAGAATTCAACTGTGCTACTGATTACCATGTTCTGACTAATTTCTACATTTGCACAAACTGCCTGCAGAAATATCCGTGACAAACCTTTGAAAAAGGACTGAGGCACTTTCATAGGTCTGAATGGAGGGCTCAATTATGTGACATCGCTCTAGTAAAATACTTCTCCTCAGTCTAGAAGCACGGAAACAAACTAGGCTAAAAGCGAAACCGTGAAACTGCAAACAGACATCTTTGTAAAGGAGGATACGAAACGAGGCACTGCATTAATACCTCATCATGTAGGGGGTCGTGCTGGGGTAGTGTTTTAGGGTTTAGGGTAGTGCAGTGGTATTTGTGTAGTGTAGGGGGTCGTGCTGGGGGTAGTAATTTAGGGTTTAGGGTAGTGCAGTGGTGTTTGGGTGGTGTAGGGGGTCATGCTGGGGTAGTGTTTTAGGGTTTAGGGTAGCGCAGTGGAATTTGGGTAGTGTAGGGGGTCATGCTGGGGGTAGTGTTTTAGGGTTTAGGGTATTACAGTGGTGTTTGTGTAGTGTAGGGGGTAGTGGTTTAGGGTAGTCCAGTGGTGTTTGGGTAGAGTAGGGGTCATGTTGGGGTAGATTTCGGGTTTAGGGTAGTGCAGTGGAGTTTGTGTAGTGTAGGGGGTTGTGCTGGGGTAGATTTAGGGTTTAGAGTAGTACAGTGGTGTTTGTGTAGTGTAGAGGTCCTGCTGTTGTAGTGGTTTAGGGTTTAGGGTAGTGCAGTGGTGTTTGTGTAGTATAGGGGGTCATGCTAGGGGCAGTGTTTTAGGGTTTAGGTTAGCCCGTGGTGATTGGGTAATTTAGGGGTCATACTGGGGGTAGTGTTTTAGGGTTTAGGTTAGCCCGTGGTGATTGGGTAGTTTAGGGGTCATACTGGGGGTAGTGCTTTAGGGTTTAGGGTAGCGTAGTAATGCTTGGGTAGTGTAGCGGGTCGTGATGAGGTATAGTGTTGTAGGGTTTAGGGTAGCGCAGTGGGGTTTGGGTAGTGTAGGAGGTCTTGCTGGAGGTAGTGTTTTAGTGTTTCGGGTAGCGCAGTGGTGTTTGGGTAGTGTAGGGGGCTGTGCCGGGGTAGTGTTTTAGAGTTTAGGGAAGCGCAATGGTGTTTGTTTACTGTAGGGGGTCAAGCCGGGGGTAGTGTTTTAGGGTTTAGGGAAGTGCAGTGGTGTTTGGGTAGTATAGGGGTTGTGTCGGTGTAGTGTTTTAGGATTTTGGGTAACGCAGTGGTGTTTGGGTAGTGTAGGGGGTTGTGCCGGGGTAGTGTTTTAGGGTTTAGGGTAGAGCAGTGGTGTTTGGGTAGTGTAGGGGGTCATGCTGGGGGTATTGCTTTAGGGATTAGGGTAGTGCAGTGGTGTTTAGGTAGTGTAGCAGGTCGTTCTGGGGGTAGATTTAAGGTTTAGGGGAGTGCAATGAGCTTTGTGTATTGTAGGGCGTCATGCTGGTTGTAGTGTTTTAGGGTTTAGGGTAGTGCAGTGGTGTTTGTGCAGGGTTGGGGTAGTGTTTTGGGGTTTAGGGCAGTGGAGTGATGTTTATGTAGTGTAGGGGGTCATGCTGGGGGTAGTGTTTTAGGGGTTAGGGTAGTTCAGTGGTGCTTGGGTAGTGTAGGGCGTCGTGCTGTGGGTAGTGTTTTAGGGTTTAGGGAAGGCAATGGTGTTTATGTAATGTAGGGGTCGTGCTGGGGGTTGTGTTTTAGGGATTAGGGTAGTTCAATGGTATTTGTGTAGTGTAGGGGGTCATGTTGGGGGTCGATGTAGGGTTTAGGTTAGTGCAGTGGTGTTTATGTAGTATAGTGGGTCATGCTGGGGGTAGATTTAGAGTTTAGGGTAGTGCAGAGGTGTTTGTGTAGTGTACAGGGTCGTGCTGGTTTAGTGTTTTAGAGTAGTGCAGTGGTGTTTGGGTAGTGTAGGGGGTCGTGCTGGGGTAGATTTAGGGTTTAGGGTAGTGCAGTGGTGTTTGTGTAGTGTAGGGGGTCATGCTGGGGATAGTGTTTTAGGGTTCAGGATAGTGCAGTGGTGTTGTATAGTGTTTGTGGGTTCATGCTAGGGGTAGTGTTTTAGGTTTTAGGGTAGTACAGTAGTGTTTGTCTAGTGTAGGGTTCATGCTGCGGGTAGTGTTTTAGGGTTTAAGGTAGTACAGTGGTGTTTCTGTAGTCTAGGGGCTATTGTTTTAGAGCTTAGGCTATTGCCTTGGTATTTGTGTAGTGTAGGGGGTCATGCTGGGGGTAGTGTTTTAGGGTTAAGGGTAGTGCAGTGGTGTTTGTGTAGTGTAGACTGCAGTGTTTTGAGGTTTAGGGTAGCGCAGTGGTGTTTAGGTAGTGTAGGGGGTCGTGCTTGAGGTAGATTTAGGGTTTAGGGTAGTGCAGTGGTGTTTGGGTAGTGTGGGGGTCGTGCTGGGGTAGTGTTTTAAAGCTTAGGGTAGTACAGAGGTGTTTGGGTAGTGTAGGGGGTCATGCTGGGGTAGTATTTTAGTGTTTTGTGTAGCACAGTGGTATTTTGGTAGTGTAGGGGGTCGTGCTGGGGTAGTGTTTTTGGGCTTAGGAAAGTGCTGTGGTGTTTGTGTACAGTAGGGGGTAATGTATTAGGGTTTAAGATAGTGCAGCGGTGTTTGGGTAGTGTAGTGGGTCGTTCTGGGGGTAGTGTTTTAGAGTCCTGCAGTGATGTTTGTCTAGTGTAGGGATCATGCTCGGGATAGATTTAGGGTAGTGCCATGGTGTTTGTGTACTGTCGGGGGTTGTGCTGGGGGTAGATTTAGAGTTAAAGGTAGTGCAGTGATGTTTGTGCAGTGTAGGGTGTTGTGCTGGGGTAGTGTTTTAGCATTTAGGGTAAATATGGGCGGAAAATCCGTTCCGCTCGCCGAATTTGCGGATTTTCGGCAATTTCGCGATCCGAAAAATCCTCAAATCCGCTCGCGGGCAAATTTGTTATTGTTTTTTTGCAGTAGAGGTATCAACACGGTGGCATCTTCGTGGATACATATGCAGACAGGATTCATTCTGGCACGATGCTCCTGTCACAAAAATTAAACCTCAACAGGAATCACTTACAGATATAAATAAAGCAGGTGCCCGAGTTGAAGCTCAAATTCAGTCACGCATTATAATCTGCTCAAACAACCAGTGAGCACGGTCTAGGCTAGGCAGGTGTGCTTCCTCCCTATATCTACAGCCTGCAATTAGATGTAATCCTTGATGGAGGTCTTTGCATCCACGAGTTTCTCGAGCGCAATCCCCGTGTACTTCCTGTGACCAGGAGGCTGCTTCCTTCTCATCTGCTGCTCTGATCGTTCTCTGGCCCCTACAAGAGGCATGTGAACTCGCATGAAAGCCCCACCCATTTGGCCCCGACTCACACACACTAGGGTATGCAACGTCTTTCCGCCCTTTCCTCACTATGATGGACAGCACACTCGAGGGACCTCGGCGCCCTTCGGCACTGTGCAAAGTTACAGACACACGTGGTCATGGTCACATTGTGGAAATCCGCGAGTTTGCCGATTTTCACGTGAACTCGCTGATTTTTTTGCGATTTCGCGTGAATTTGCGGACCGCATATCCGCAAAATTCGCCCATGCCTAATTTAGGGTAGTGCAGTGGTGTTTGGGTGTGTAGGGGGTCTTGCTGGGTGTAGATTTAGGGTTTAGGGTAGTGCAGTGGTGTTTGTGCAGTGTTTGTGGGTTTGTGCTGGGGTAAAGTTTTAGGGCTTAGGGCAGTACAGAGGTGTTTGGGTAGTGTAGGAGGTTATGCTAGTGTAGTGTTTTAGGGTTTAGGGTAGTGCAGTGGTGTTTGTGTAGTGTAGGGGGTCGTGCTGGGGGTAGTGTTTTAGGGTTAAGGGTAGTGCAGTGGTGTTTGCATAGTGTAGGGGGTAGTGTTTTAGGGTTTAGTGTAGCGCAGTGGTGTTTCGGTAGTGTAGGGGGTCGTGCTGGGGGTAGATTTAGGGTTTAGATTAGTACAGTGGTGTTTGGGTAGTGTAGGGAGTTATGCTGGGATAGTGTATTAGGGTTTAGGGTAGTGCAGATGTGTTTGGGTAGTGGTGGGGTAGTGCTGGGGTAGTGTTTTACTGTTTAGGGTAGCGCAGTGGTGTTTGGGTAGTATAGGGGGACATGCTGGGGGTAGTGTTTTAGGGTTTAGGGAAGCGCAGTGGTGTTTGTGTACTGTGCGGAGTAGTGTTTAGGGTTTATGGTAGTGCAGTGGTGTTTGGGCAGTGTAGGGGGTTGTGCTGGGGGTAGTGTTTTATGGTCTAGGGTAGTGCAGCGGTGTTTGAATAGTGTAGGGGGTAGTGCTCACCCGGGAGTTAACTGGAAGTCTAGTGCTGGTATTGAAAGTGATTGTTCAGTCTGCATGTCAGAATTTTCAAATTAAATAGAAGAGGATATGAGTTCTCTCTTAAAACATGCCCTAATCTTTCTTTCTACAACACTAACCATAATTTCCATGACAAAATGAACCCCAGGTGTTCTCTGGGACATTCTGTCATTGGGCTATACTTGGGCTACATCTGGGTAATATTTGTGCTACATTTGGGCTCTTTCGTCTCTGGTGGCCATCTTGGGTGACTTATTTCTTATGAAGTTTCCTAATTTCCTCATTTACTACAGTCTCCTCAGTAGGAAATACTTTCAGTGTTTTAGTTTCTCATTAGATCACTGTAGTAAAGCTACTGCTCACCAGGGAAGTCTGCTGCTGGTATTGAAAGTAAATGTTTCAGTCTGCATGTCAGAATTGTTTTTTAAAGAAATAGAAGAGGATTTGAGAAGTCACTCAAAATGTGCCCTATTTTTTCTTTCTGCAGCACTAATCATACTTTCTATGGAAAAACGAACCCCCTCATTTTGTTCCTTTTTAAATTAAATGTTTTGAGTTACCACTTTATTCCAATCAAGATGGCTACAGTTGTGCTATACTATTGTCATAAGTAAGGCTGTTAACACTCTGGAAAGCTGCAGTAGAACACAAAGGAATCAACTGACAGTCGATGCCCTTGTTGGATGTACATGTTTTACAGAGAATGTCAGACTTCATTCTCACATGACTGAGAAAGATAATGTGAATTTACAGAAAATATGCTCTCAGTTTAAATTATAGATCACCTTCCAAACCTTTGTGGGAAAAGCATGACAACATAGTTTTCTCTCAACCATGATTAATGATATCCCAGCAGAAGGTTTTTTCGCATGGTAAAATCACCTTAGAACACACCACAATTTCTAAAATGAGTATGGTACCATCAACAAATGATTTATAATGTAACTAAAGTCTTAAAACCTTCTATTAACTGCAATGCTTTTTAATGAGGTGCTATCATGTATATTCGTCCCAAGATGGCTGCCAACACTTCCAGAATGAAGTGCTGACAGCCTGTCAGATCTCACGATGAGATGTGTTGTTAGGCTCCGCCCAGATATATATGTATTTTTCTCCTTCAATATCTAAAAAAACTACTGAACAGATTTACACCATTTAACCAAAAGGCACAAGTGTGAACCAAGGACAACCTCTTTGCCAAATTTGGTGTAATTCCGTTCAGCAGTTCGGGCTGTAGCCGCAATGAACGGTTTCTGTGGAAAATTGCATGGCGAAAACACGTTTTGGGACCCCCTTTTTTCTCGGCCCCTGCTTCACGAATTACCTCAAGACTTTCAGGATAGGAGCGGACCAGAGCTGGTCAATAGTTTTGAGAATTTCGCGAAGATTCGTCAACCGGCGCCAAAGTTATTCCGAATAGAATGTTGTGGATTTCCTATGAAAAATAGGTCCTAACCATAACTACCTACTGGGGACCAAGAAACAGTAGACAACCATCCGGCACTCCAGGGTGGGTTTTTAAAACTTACTCAGTTTATTTAAATGACGAGTTACATCAAGGCGTGACATATATATAACACAAACAAGTTTGCCTGTCAAGGGAGGCGCCCCACAACATCATAAGTATTTGTCTAAGATTTCTTTATTGGAATTGTTCAAAGCGAGGAAACTCCAGCCATGCCTTCACAAAATTACAGTCCCGCCTGATGCATTTTGTGGTTGTTTCCACTTTCTCAGACAAACTGAAGAGGCGGCAGCACAGCGTTTTTAAGTGCATCACACCTGATAACAGACCTCCGCCAAGTGGGTGTGGCCACAACCGTGGCCTGATGATCATCCTAGTGCTCTCGTATTACATCTGCGAGAAGCCATGCATTTGCCCCAAAATTAGTCCAAATAAATCACCTCAGTGGGCGGCGAGGCACAGCTCGAGTCCCCGCTCACACCGCTCCTCTTCCAAAGGTTTGGCTCTTGTTCCATTGGCAGCGGCGCATTACTGTTGGTGCTGGAGTGCTGTTCAAGCACCGGGACTCCTCCGCGGCTAGTTTCCATAGGAAAAGCGTGCTTTGACTTGCTTTTAACTTTGGCGCCATTTGACGAATCTTCACTAAATGTCCCAAAATGTGCCCTACTGGTTCTAGTTGTGCATGTAAAGTTTCAGTGTGATCCGTCAAGCAGGGGCCAAGAAAGAGAATGTAAAAAAATTGGTATTTCCCATGTTAATTCCCATAGACATTTAGACTTGACTATAGCCTGAACTGCTGAACAAAATTGCACCAAATGTGGCACAAAGCTAGATCTTGGTGCAGAAAGAGTGTGTTTTGTGTATTGGTGCAAATCTGTTATGTAGTTTTCAAGATATTAAAGGGAAAATAAATGTGTATATTGTATTTGGCCCTCCGCGAATCCAACAGATTTTGTGCAGAGATCTTATTGGCTGCCAACACTTCAACCAGGAATTGTTGGCAGCCATTTTAGGACTTGGACTTAGCCGAGTCTCAAAAACAAGATAAAAAGAGAAGAGGGCAGGGTAGTTATACCCTTACCCAATAGACCAGTTGGTGTGGTCCCCAAGGGACGCCACCAGGGTGAAAGGGCATTTTTTTAAATTTTGCAGTGACATCACAGATAAATACCAAGCATAGTCTCCCGCGCTTGTTTGTATTAGATTCCCCCAGATGGGCCAGGTTCCTGAGGCTTATTTACATATATGTACACATATATATCTTATATTCACTGAATAAACAATAGGTTTCAGGGATGTTATAGTTAGTTGGACATTTCACTCATACAAAACCAGAGAAATTCGGCCATTATAGTTAGTAGAGCTAACTATAACTTGCGCCGCCGCAATGCACTGCTGATGACGTCACATATTACATCATTCATGACATGGTCAGTGACATCACTGATGACATCTCAAATGATATCACTGATGACATCATACAGTGACTGTTTGTTTCTTTAAAGTTTAAATATGTTTTATGTGTATGCTAAAGTGTATTGAAGAATGAGTGGGGGTATAAGTGTCATGATGGAAGATTTAGTAGGTGCGTGACTGACTGAATAAGTGAGTGATTAAATGTGTCTTACTGAATGCATGGTTTAGTGACTAAACTGTGTGAATGTCTGTATCAGCCTGTCTGTTGTTGTGTAAGCTGCTGCATGGGTTGGTCGGTAGCTACATGAGTGTCTATATGGGTTATTGATTGGTTGCCTGAGTATTTGTATGGGAGACGGAGTGTGTTAGTGGGTGGGTGGGAAGTGTGTGACTCTGTGCATAGATGTGTGAGTAGTTGATTCACGGGGTGTATGAGTTCAAGAGTACATGTGGAAACAGCTGTATGGGTGGAGGAGTGTGTGTATGGGTGTGTTGGTGAGTGAATGGATGTCTCAGTGGTACATGTCCAAGTAACTACATATGCAAAAGGCGGTGTATGTGAGAGTTGGAGTATATAAATTACTATACATGAGAGTCCATGATTGTGAGAGTGGCTGTATGGATGAGTGTACTTGTATCAGTGATTATATAAGAGAGTAAGTATGCGTTAGTATCTGTATGAATAAGTGAGGTGGTGTGTGTGTATAACTGTATAGGTGAGTAAATGGGAGTATTATTGATTCTTTGCATGACTGACTAGGTGTGTGAGTAACTCCATGGATGAGTGGCAGTGTGTCAGTGTATGCCTAGGTATATGAGTGCATATGATAGTGTTGTATTGATGCATGTATGAGTGGCTGTGTGTGTAGACCTAGGAATCAGTGAGTGCGTATGTAGTAACTGGTGTTGGTGCGTCAATGGTTAAATAGTAGTCTGTATTTTACAGTGGGAGTATCAAAGGTTATATTAGAGTGTGAGGAGGTGCATCAGATTTTCACGTGGATGATGTCATCAGTGATGTCATCAGTGATGTCATTTGAGATGTCATCAGTGATGTCACTGACCTTGTCATGAATGATGTAATATGTGACGTCATCAGCAGTACATTGCGGGAGCTTGAGTTATAGTTAGCTGAGCTAACTATAACAGTAGAATTTCACTAGTTGTGTAGGAGTGAAATGTCCAACTAACTATAACGTCCCTGAAACCTATGGTCTTTTCAGTGAATTTCTAAGGTTTTTAAAATGCTAATTTCTAACAAAAACGTGCCACAAACCGACAATTTTTCCAGTAAATTTCAATGGTTTTTATAAATGCTCATTTCTAACTATAACGTCCCTGAAACCTATGGGTTTTTCAGTGAGTTTCTAAGGTTTTTTAAATGCTAATTTCTAATTATAACTTACCAGTCGCATTTCCAGAGTGGTGGAGAAAGGTGAGCGTGGCCTTCGAAACACCTCCTAGCAATCCCACTGTTTGGAATTTACTGGAGGTAAAAGTAGAAGGAGTAAGCCACCATCATCAACCTTGGGGGCCAACTATCCCTTTTATCACCACCAGTAACTTCTTATATCAGGCACCACCCTCTCCCTGCACCACTGTGCAAACGTGCCCCCTAGCGCATTGTAGTTGGGGGATTAAGTCCCCTTGAATTTTAAGGGTCCCTGGGGGCCAACTAGCCCACCAGGTACCTCCAGTAAGTGGCACATAGCTGCTTTGCAGAGAGGTGTTTCAAGGCGAAGCCTCTTTTTACACCTGTCTGCAATGCAGCTCTGTGGCATTTACTTGAGGTACCTGGTGGGCTAGTTGGACCCAAGGGACCCTCAGGATTCAAGGGGACTTAATCCCCCAACTTACAACGCGCCAGTGGGCCCGTTTGCACAGTGGTGCAGGGAGGTGGCGAGCCTGATGTGACAAGTAAGCAAATGCGCCCGTGGCGCGTTTTAAGTTGGGGTATTAAGTCCCCTTTAATCCTGAAGGTCTCTGGGGGCCAACTAGCCCCGCAGGTATCTCCAGTAAGCACCACAGAGCTGCATTGCAGAGAGGTGGTCCTCTCTGCAACGCACCTCTGTGGCGCTTATTGGTGGTACCTAGTGGGCTAGTTGGCTCCTAGGGACTCTCAGGATTCAACTATAAACAGGCCACAGGACAGTGGGGACAGTGGGGGGAGCCCCAATGCCCCCCAGGAGCTGGCCATGGGGGGTCGCACTCCCCAGGGCCATCAAGGACTCCAGGTGGGTGGCCCACGGCCCCTCTCTCTATGAGTGCAAAGCCTCGGGGAGGTGGTGGTCCCCTGGTCTCGGGGGTCCACAGATCCCCACATATCTATATTTAGTGCCCCGGGAAGGTGGTGGTCCACAGGGCATGTAGGTGGCCCCTCACATAGTTCTTTTTTTTAATTGAGCCCTGGGGAGTTGGTGGTCCCTGGGGCAGCGTGAGGGGGATTAGGACCCCCACATGCATTGTTTTCACTGACTGGGGAGGTGGCAGTCCCTGGGGCTATGGGGGGGCGCTTGCCGCCTGCAGTTGTTTCTGAAAGCCCCGGGGAGGTGGTAGTCACCGGGGCAGCATGAGGGGGATTGGGCCCCCCCATGCAATTTTTTCATAGTCCTGAGGAGGTGGCAGTTACAGGGGCTATGGGGGCAAGTGGAGAAGAAAGCAAAACAAACAGAGATAACAGAAGAGTCAAAAGACGAGGAAGAGGGTCAATGGCAAACATGTCGACTTGCTAAAAAAAACAAGCATGAAGGACGACACAATGGAAATAAAACAATTGTCAACCTCTCAAATAGACCTCTGATTTTGCTTGAAAGAAGAACACTGCTTAGGACATTACTTTTGCCTCGCTGGTCAGTTCAATTATCCAGAGACTAGGATTGATATTTTTAAATTTATCAGAAAGTTGAAATTGAATAATTCAAGAACATTGAATGTAGCTGACAGAGGCCGAATAGATAATACAGATCCCAGCACCACTGATTGGAGGGTCAAGGACGTGGATATCTGCCTCACCTTACAAGACCTGCTGGTGGAGACTGGCTAAGAATAAAGTAACTCTCTCAGTGGTATGGACATTCCGTTTGACTGACCGGCCTCTACGAACTTTAAACCTAAATTTATTTTCTTCTCCAACCTATCCCAAGACAATATTGATACATTTCGTGACACTGTTATGTATGACCTCATCCAGGATAGGCAACAAAGTAGCAAGAAATCTTGACAACATAATCTCACATTTGCACAAATGACAAATAATTAAATCTGTGACAGATGATGATACTTTGGTTAGATGCCCAGCAGACAAAGCTGGTAATATCTTCCTATGGGATAAGGAATTGTACAAAACGGAGGCATTGAGGCAATTAGAAGACAGCAGATTCTACACACGAATTGACACTCACCAGTACAACGCAAGTATCCTCAGCATATGGGACAGATTAAATCAATGGAAAGATAATGGAATTTCACACTGGGAAGATGTTTTTTTACCTGAAAGAAGATTATCCCAAATTACCCATTTTCTATCTTCTCCTAGAGATTCACAAAAATGCACTCAAACCACTGGGAAGACCCACTGTCTCATCTATTGGCAGTGTATCGGAGAAAATGTCCAAGTATGTGGACCGCTTTCTTCACCTATATGTCATGGCCTTCCCCTTGTATATCAAGGATACCAAAGATTTCTTAGGCAAACTAAACAAGATTGAAGGAAAGAGAGACTTTCTTCTCATCACTATGGATGTCAACTCATTGTATAGTATCATTGATCTCAACATAGGCATCAGAGCTTGTCTGCAATTTCTTGAAAATGTATCAATTCAGTACCTCGAGCACATTATTATGCTTGTGGAGATGATGAAATACTGTCTCCATAATAATACTTTTATGTTTGAAGGGATAGTATATAAACAAATACTGGGTACAGCCATGGCATGCGTTTTGCCCCCAGTTTTGCCAACCTTTTTCAGGGGGCATGGGATGAGGAGATCAGAAATGATGGGACTATCCCCCACATGCATCAACCTATTTAGGAAGTGCAAACGGTGCGAATCGGTAAATTCGGCCGTTTGCACTTCCTAAATACGTTTTTGGGATGCATCAAACAGAGTGTCAAAATTCGCTATTTTTTGCATTTCTTAAAAATGCAAATGCAATTAAGGAATTGCATTTGTGCGATTCCTTAAAGCGATTCCTTAAATGCAATGCATCATTTTTTTAAAAATTGCGAATTTTGAAATTGGAAGTGCAAATTAACACGAGGTTGACCCTCGTGTTAATTTGCGAAAATTTTAAAAAAAGCAAAAAAATGCATTTTGTAAACTTGCATGTTACAGACACACATGTCCTTAGGACATGTGTGTGTGAAACATGCACTTGAAAATACATTTCAGGGGTGCAGAGGGGGGTCCTTTGGACCCCCCTCTGCACCCTTGCAATGCATCAACAAATTGCGAGTGCAAAAAAAAAAAATGCAAAACGGCATTGATTCCTATGGGCCTCTAGGCCCATAGGAATCAATGTAATGCCATTCCTTAATTGCGATTCGCAATTAAGGAATCGCAATTTCCGAAAATTCCTGAGGCTTATTTACATATATGTACACATATATATCTTATATTCACTGAATAAACAATAGGTTTCAGGGATGTTATAGTTAGTTGGACATTTCACTCATACAAAACCAGAGAAATTCGGCCATTATAGTTAGTAGAGCTAACTATAACTTGCGCCGCCGCAATGCACTGCTGATGACGTCACATATTACATCATTCATGACATGGTCAGTGACATCACTGATGACATCTCAAATGATATCACTGATGACATCATACAGTGACTGTTTGTTTCTTTAAAGTTTAAATATGTTTTATGTGTATGCTAAAGTGTATTGAAGAATGAGTGGGGGTATAAGTGTCATGATGGAAGATTTAGTAGGTGCGTGACTGACTGAATAAGTGAGTGATTAAATGTGTCTTACTGAATGCATGGTTTAGTGACTAAACTGTGTGAATGTCTGTATCAGCCTGTCTGTTGTTGTGTAAGCTGCTGCATGGGTTGGTCGGTAGCTACATGAGTGTCTATATGGGTTATTGATTGGTTGCCTGAGTATTTGTATGGGAGACGGAGTGTGTTAGTGGGTGGGTGGGAAGTGTGTGACTCTGTGCATAGATGTGTGAGTAGTTGATTCACGGGGTGTATGAGTTCAAGAGTACATGTGGAAACAGCTGTATGGGTGGAGGAGTGTGTGTATGGGTGTGTTGGTGAGTGAATGGATGTCTCAGTGGTACATGTCCAAGTAACTACATATGCAAAAGGCGGTGTATGTGAGAGTTGGAGTATATAAATTACTATACATGAGAGTCCATGATTGTGAGAGTGGCTGTATGGATGAGTGTACTTGTATAAGTGATTATATAAGAGAGTAAGTATGCGTTAGTATCTGTATGAATAAGTGAGGTGGTGTGTGTGTATAACTGTATAGGTGAGTAAATGGGAGTATTATTGATTCTTTGCATGACTGACTAGGTGTGTGAGTAACTCCATGGATGAGTGGCAGTGTGTCAGTGTATGCCTAGGTATATGAGTGCATATGATAGTGTTGTATTGATGCATGTATGAGTGGCTGTGTGTGTAGACCTAGGAATCAGTGAGTGCGTATGTAGTAACTGGTGTTGGTGCGTCAATGGTTAAATAGTAGTCTGTATTTTACAGTGGGAGTATCAAAGGTTATATTAGAGTGTGAGGAGGTGCATCAGATTTTCACGTGGATGATGTCATCAGTGATGTCATCAGTGATGTCATTTGAGATGTCATCAGTGATGTCACTGACCTTGTCATGAATGATGTAATATGTGACGTCATCAGCAGTACATTGCGGGAGCTTGAGTTATAGTTAGCTGAGCTAACTATAACAGTAGAATTTCACTAGTTGTGTAGGAGTGAAATGTCCAACTAACTATAACGTCCCTGAAACCTATGGTCTTTTCAGTGAATTTCTAAGGTTTTTAAAATGCTAATTTCTAACAAAAACGTGCCACAAACCGACAATTTTTTCAGTAAATTTCAATGGTTTTTATAAATGCTCATTTCTAACTATAACGTCCCTGAAACCTATGGGTTTTTCAGTGAGTTTCTAAGGTTTTTTAAATGCTAATTTCTAATTATAACTTACCAGTCGCATTTCCAGAGTGGTGGAGAAAGGTGAGCGTGGCCTTCGAAACACCTCCTAGCAATCCCACTGTTTGGAATTTACTGGAGGTAAAAGTAGAAGGAGTAAGCCACCATCATCAACCTTGGGGGCCAACTATCCCTTTTATCACCACCAGTAACTTCTTATATCAGGCACCACCCTCTCCCTGCACCACTGTGCAAACGTGCCCCCTAGCGCATTGTAGTTGGGGGATTAAGTCCCCTTGAATTTTAAGGGTCCCTGGGGGCCAACTAGCCCACCAGGTACCTCCAGTAAGTGGCACATAGCTGCTTTGCAGAGAGGTGTTTCAAGGCGAAGCCTCTTTTTACACCTGTCTGCAATGCAGCTCTGTGGCATTTACTTGAGGTACCTGGTGGGCTAGTTGGACCCAAGGGACCCTCAGGATTCAAGGGGACTTAATCCCCCAACTTACAACGCGCCAGTGGGCCCGTTTGCACAGTGGTGCAGGGAGGTGGCGAGCCTGATGTGACAAGTAAGCAAATGCGCCCGTGGCGCGTTTTAAGTTGGGGTATTAAGTCCCCTTTAATCCTGAAGGTCTCTGGGGGCCAACTAGCCCCGCAGGTATCTCCAGTAAGCACCACAGAGCTGCATTGCAGAGAGGTGGTCCTCTCTGCAACGCACCTCTGTGGCGCTTATTGGTGGTACCTAGTGGGCTAGTTGGCTCCTAGGGACTCTCAGGATTCAACTATAAACAGGCCACAGGACAGTGGGGACAGTGGGGGGAGCCCCAATGCCCCCCAGGAGCTGGCCATGGGGGGTCGCACTCCCCAGGGCCATCAAGGACTCCAGGTGGGTGGCCCACGGCCCCTCTCTCTATGAGTGCAAAGCCTCGGGGAGGTGGTGGTCCCCTGGTCTCGGGGGTCCACAGATCCCCACATATCTATATTTAGTGCCCCGGGAAGGTGGTGGTCCACAGGGCATGTAGGTGGCCCCTCACATAGTTCTTTTTTTTAATTGAGCCCTGGGGAGTTGGTGGTCCCTGGGGCAGCGTGAGGGGGATTAGGACCCCCACATGCATTGTTTTCACTGACTGGGGAGGTGGCAGTCCCTGGGGCTATGGGGGGGCGCTTGCCGCCTGCAGTTGTTTCTGAAAGCCCCGGGGAGGTGGTAGTCACCGGGGCAGCATGAGGGGGATTGGGCCCCCCCATGCAATTTTTTCATAGTCCTGAGGAGGTGGCAGTTACAGGGGCTATGGGGGCAAGTGGAGAAGAAAGCAAAACAAACAGAGATAACAGAAGAGTCAAAAGACGAGGAAGAGGGTCAATGGCAAACATGTCGACTTGCTAAAAAAAACAAGCATGAAGGACGACACAATGGAAATAAAACAATTGTCAACCTCTCAAATAGACCTCTGATTTTGCTTGAAAGAAGAACACTGCTTAGGACATTACTTTTGCCTCGCTGGTCAGTTCAATTATCCAGAGACTAGGATTGATATTTTTAAATTTATCAGAAAGTTGAAATTGAATAATTCAAGAACATTGAATGTAGCTGACAGAGGCCGAATAGATAATACAGATCCCAGCACCACTGATTGGAGGGTCAAGGACGTGGATATCTGCCTCACCTTACAAGACCTGCTGGTGGAGACTGGCTAAGAATAAAGTAACTCTCTCAGTGGTATGGACATTCCGTTTGACTGACCGGCCTCTACGAACTTTAAACCTAAATTTATTTTCTTCTCCAACCTATCCCAAGACAATATTGATACATTTCGTGACACTGTTATGTATGACCTCATCCAGGATAGGCAACAAAGTAGCAAGAAATCTTGACAACATAATCTCACATTTGCACAAATGACAAATAATTAAATCTGTGACAGATGATGATACTTTGGTTAGATGCCCAGCAGACAAAGCTGGTAATATCTTCCTATGGGATAAGGAATTGTACAAAACGGAGGCATTGAGGCAATTAGAAGACAGCAGATTCTACACACGAATTGACACTCACCAGTACAACGCAAGTATCCTCAGCATATGGGACAGATTAAATCAATGGAAAGATAATGGAATTTCACACTGGGAAGATGTTTTTTTACCTGAAAGAAGATTATCCCAAATTACCCATTTTCTATCTTCTCCTAGAGATTCACAAAAATGCACTCAAACCACTGGGAAGACCCACTGTCTCATCTATTGGCAGTGTATCGGAGAAAATGTCCAAGTATGTGGACCGCTTTCTTCACCTATATGTCATGGCCTTCCCCTTGTATATCAAGGATACCAAAGATTTCTTAGGCAAACTAAACAAGATTGAAGGAAAGAGAGACTTTCTTCTCATCACTATGGATGTCAACTCATTGTATAGTATCATTGATCTCAACATAGGCATCAGAGCTTGTCTGCAATTTCTTGAAAATGTATCAATTCAGTACCTCGAGCACATTATTATGCTTGTGGAGATGATGAAATACTGTCTCCATAATAATACTTTTATGTTTGAAGGGATAGTATATAAACAAATACTGGGTACAGCCATGGCATGCGTTTGCCCCCAGTTTTGCCAACCTTTTTCAGGGGGCATGGGATGAGGAGATCAGAAATGATGGGACTATCCCCCACATGCATCAACCTATTTAGGAAGTGCAAACGGTGCGAATCGGTAAATTCGGCCGTTTGCACTTCCTAAATACGTTTTTGGGATGCATCAAACAGAGTGTCAAAATTCGCTATTTTTTGCATTTCTTAAAAATGCAAATGCAATTAAGGAATTGCATTTGTGCGATTCCTTAAAGCGATTCCTTAAATGCAATGCATCATTTTTTTAAAAATTGCGAATTTTGAAATTGGAAGTGCAAATTAACACGAGGTTGACCCTCGTGTTAATTTGCGAAAATTTTAAAAAAAGCAAAAAAATGCATTTTGTAAACTTGCATGTTACAGACACACATGTCCTTAGGACATGTGTGTGTGAAACATGCACTTGAAAATACATTTCAGGGGTGCAGAGGGGGGTCCTTTGGACCCCCCTCTGCACCCTTGCAATGCATCAACAAATTGCGAGTGCAAAAAAAAAAAATGCAAAACGGCATTGATTCCTATGGGCCTCTAGGCCCATAGGAATCAATGTAATGCCATTCCTTAATTGCGATTCGCAATTAAGGAATCGCAATTTCCGAAAATTAAGAAATCCTAAAAACTTTTAGGATTTCTTGATGCATAGGATTTTGCATTTCCTAAATAGCGATTCCTTAATTTTCGCTATTTAAGAAATGCAAAATCCTAGATTGATGCATGTGGGGGCAAGCTCCCAATGTTCAATAAAGTTGTTATATGGCTCCGCTATATAGATGACCTCTTTGTTATCTGGAACAGAAGTGAGACCACTGCAGTAGAATTCATTGAGAAGTTACATGCAAATGATTGTAATCTTAGACTAACCTACTGCATGAATAGAAAATCAATAGACTTTCTAGATGTGGTAGTGGAGGTGAAAAAAAAACTACAGACCAGACTTCATCGCAAGACTACAGCTAGGTTCAGTCTGCTTCATGCTCTCAGGAGCAAAAACAACAGTTGATGGACAGAATCTAGAACAATGTCATACATTCACCCCAGTACAGAGATCTGGGCCTAAATTCATCATTTTTTTGTGCACCATGCCAATCCAGTTTGAACACAGCCATATGCAAAACAGTCTTGACCCTGTGTCCCATGGGAACAGTCCAGCTCGAACTGCCAAGCCAGGTCCTCCCTGGACTGGAAACAAGCATCCAAGCACCGGTTTCGGGCTTTCAGCCCTCATCAACCTAGATAGCTTGATTCCAGTGGCATGGAGAGCACGGGCCTCACGTCTGAGCACACCCGTCCCACTAGGGGTGAAAAATGCAAAAACAACTGTTGATGGACAGAATGCAGAACAATGTCATACATTCACCCCAGTTCAGAGATCTGGGCCTAAATCCATCATTTTTTTGCTCACCATGCCATTCCAGTTTGAACCCAGCCATATGCAAATCAGTCTTGACACTGTGCCCCATGGCAACAGTCCATCCTGAACTGCCAAGCCAGGCCCTCCCTGGACTGGAAACAAGCATCCAAGCACCGGTTTTGGGCTTTCAGCCCTCATCAGCCTGGATAGCTTGATTCCAGTGGCATGGAGAGCAAGGAACTCACGTCTGAGCATACCCGTCCCACTAGGGGTGACAAATGCAAAAACAACAGTTGATGGACAGAATGAAGAACAATATTGGGGTAGTTTGGTGAGCAAAATAACGATGGATTAAACCCAGATCTGTGACTGCGCGTGAATGTTTTGCCATTGTGCAACATTCCGTCCATCATCTTGTGTGTTTTGCTGTTCACCCTATGTGGGAAGGGTATGCCCAGATGTGGGTCCCGTGCTCACTAAGCCACTGGAGTCAAGCTATCCTGGCTGAAGACGGCTGATAGCCAGAAACCGGTCCTAGGATGCTGGATTCCGGTCCAGGAAAGACATGACTTGGCAGTTCGGTCTGGACTGTTCCCATGAGGCACAGGGTCAAGACTGATTTGCATATGGCAAATGTCTGAACTGGGGTGGCTTGGTGAGCAAAATAACGATGGATTAAACCCAGATCTGTGACTGGGGGTGAATGTTTTGCGATTGTGCAACATTCCGTTCATCATCTTGTGTGTTTTGCTGTTCACCCTATGTGGAAAGAGTATGCCCAGACATGGGTCCTGTGCTCACCAAGCCACTGGAGTCAAGCTATCCTGGCTGAAGACGGCTGGTAGCCAGAAACCGGTCCTAGGATGCTGGATTCCGGTCCAGGGAAGATATGTCTTGGCAGTTCAGTTTGGACTGCTCCCATGAGGCACAGGGTCAAGACTGATGTGCATATGGCCATGTCTGAACTAGGGTGGCTTGGTGAGCAAAATAACAATGGCTTAAACCCAGATCTGTGACTGGGGGGGAATGTTTTGCCATTGTGCAACATTCCATCCATCATCTTGTGTGCTTTGCTGTTAACCCTAGGTGGGAAGGGTATGCCCAGACGTGGGTCCAGTGCTCACTAAGCCACTGGAGTCAAGCTATCCTGGCTGAAGACGGCTGATAGCCAGAAACCGGTCCTAGGATGCTGGATTCCGGTCCAGGGAAGACATGGCTTGGCAGTTTGGTCTTGACTGTTCACATGAGGCACAGGGTCAAGACTTATTTGCATATGGCCATGTCTGAACTGGGGTGGTTTGGTGAGCAAAATAACAATGGATTAAACCCAGATCTGTGACTGGGGGTGAATTTTTTGCCATTGTGCAACATTTAGTCCATCATCTTGTGTGTTTTGCTGTTCACCCTATGTGGGAAAGGTATGCCCAGACGTGGGCCCCGTGCTCACTAAGCCACTGGAGTCAAGCTATCCTGGCTGAAGACGGCTGATAGGCAGAAACCGGTCCTAGGATGCTGGATTCCGGTCCAGGGAAGACATGGTTTGGCAGTTCCGTCTGGACTGTTCCCATGAGGCACAGGGTCAAGACTGATTTGCATATGGCCATGTCTGAACTGGGGTGGCTTGGTGAGCAAAATAACGATGGATTAAAGCCAGATCTGTGACTGGGGGTGAATGTTTTGCCATTGTGCAACATTCCGTCCATCAACTTGTGTGTTTTCTTTTTTTTTCATGGTCTCAGGAGCTACCTGGACACTCTCAAATGGAGCATTCCATTTGGTGAAGTGTGAGAGCAAGAAGAAATTGCAGTACAGAAGAGTCATGCTGTGCTGAGCAAACACACATGATTGAAATATTTAGAGAACGTGGATACCCAATGTGGGTTCTAAAGTGAGCAGTCAACAAAGCAAAATCAATTTCAAGGAAATAAGCATTGAAAGAAAAAGAAAAGATGAGCAATAATGAGGATGAGTCTAACACCACGAGTGTGATCCTCACCTACAATACTGAATCCAATAAGATCTTTTAGATTCTCACAAAAATTTGGAATATTCTAGCTTGCGATCCCATTACAGGACGTAATTTACCAAAAGTCTTAAAGACTTCATGTAAAGGGAGACTCCACACACAGATCACAAGGACCCCAACATACATTATAGGGATTTTTTCCACGTGGCCACTGCAAGGCTTGCAGGAACAGCTACATGAAAAAAACATACAAGACTCCCAGTGCGGAAAAGACCATTGGACAATTTCTTAAATATGGCACTAACTTTGTTGTCTTTGCCCTAGAGTGGCCGTGCTATTTGACGTATGTAAGGAGCATGACATTTCCAGAAAAGGAAAGAGTGCTTTAACGCATGAGGGCTAATAATAACAAAGAAAACATTACCTAGTTGCTAGGCACTTTGAGGAATACAACTTATCAAATAGTTCTCTTTTGAGGTACTTTGTTTTAGAGCAAGCCAAGCAGAGCCCCAGGAGTGGCAACAGGGTCCTCCGATTGAGACAATGGGAGTCGTGGTACATCTTAGACTTACAAACCAGAAACCCATGGGGACACAACCAGGACGAAGAGCTAGGGATCAATTCACATGCTACCTAATTTCCCTTGTAAAGCAGAAATAGTAGGGCTCGCCCATGTTGGTTGTAAGAATATACATGTCCTTTCTTTAGTTTTTAGAGATGTATAAATATTACCGTCTTCCATGGAAATGTTACTTGGATTATTTACAAACAATAGTACAGACTTTGAATAAGCACTGTCTGAAATATAGAACCTGTAATGTAATTAATGTTTGAATGATTTTTAACTCCTGTAACTAATTTTAACTTCTTCTTTCCATATTTCAGGAGGAAAGGAAGGGGCTTACTCTGGGAAGGAGAAGTTGACAGAGGTTCTCTACCCTTTTCTTCCTTATCAAGTCTTCGAGGTAGAAAATACAGCATAAGATAAGACTAATTTTTCTTCTTCTTTTTGACTCTATGATTGTGACTTTGTTCAATTTGTAATATTATGAGTTTAAATAGGTATTCACTAGGTTAGGGATGAGCTCAAGGTGAGGAATTAGTGATTACAAACCAGACATGCAGGATTTAAACACAGAGAATGGCCGGTTTCTGTCGCTTTACTAGCACTGTGCATACACAGCACATGCCTTGGAGGTAACCCACAGAGAAGTATGGTTGTGGGGGTACCCAGACTGGATTTCAATTCCATCACTACATTATCAATAAGTCACTTGGCAAAAGCAGAACAACATAGGTGGTGACAGAAAACCATTTGAATTTTGCACTGGTACAGCTGCGTAGAGTCTGATCTAGTCATTCTAAGCTGGTACACACATAGCAAACCTCTATTTAGGTTGAGCCAGCAAGAAATTAAATGAGTAGACATGATGTCCAGATTTTTACGATCGTAAAAAATTGGTTAAGATGGCCGCCATCCAATCACATAAATAACAATGTATATATGAACTTGTTGTCTGTGTCAATTTCGGTTTACAAAATATACATTTGGTATTACACAATGCTGGTGAAATGTTCAGCAATATTGGATTGTTTTCATATTATTTTACAAATGTAAGGTTTCCAATTGCGAGTGATCCTTTACAAAATGGACGCCAGAGTAGTACTATTTAATGGCAGATCTCCAACAGTTGTCCTTTGTCTGTTTCTATTGACCTGTTTGTAAATGTTTGGTTTGGAAAAATACCGGTGTGCGAACAAGACTGCTTTGACAGTTAAACCGTGTTATACTGGTAATATATCTTTTGGATCAGCAATTTTCCTGAGTGGGCGCTTACTTGGTTTTTCTATGATTATATGGCGAACGGTGGGCTCCGCCGGCAGAGTGCACCGACTACCCACGGGTGTGTGGGGGTGGAAGGAGCAATCGAGTAATCGAATTGGTATAATATATATATATATATATATATATTCACTGAAAAAACCATAGGTTATAGACCATATATAGTTAGGAATTAGCATTTACAAAACCTTATTTTACTCACACAAAACCATTGAAATTCCATATATAGTTAGTTGCACTAACTATATATCGCGCAACCGCAATCCACTGCTGATCATGTCACATATTACATCATTCATGACATGGTCAGTGACATCACTGATGACATCACTGATGACATCTCAAATGACATCACTGATGACATCACTGATGACAACATCCAGTGACTGTATGTTTCTGTAAAGTTAAAATATGTCTTACATATTGAAGAATGAGTGGATGTATAAGTGTCTGGATGAAGGATTTAGTAGGTGCATGACTGACTGTATAAGTGAGTGAATAAATGTGTCGTACTAAATGCATGGGTTAGTGACTAAACTGTCTGAATATGTGCATCAGTATGTCTGTTGTGATGTAAACTGCTGCATGTGTTGATCATTAGCTATACGAGAGGTTATATGTGTTATTGATTGGTTGCCCAAGTATTTGTATGGGAGATTGAGTTTGTGTGGGGGTGGCTGGGAGGTGTGTGACTCTGTGCATAGATGTGTGAGCAGTTGATTCACTAGGTGTATGAGTTCAAGAGTGCATGTGGAAACAGCTACATGGGCGGTTGACTGTGTGCATGAGTGTATTGGTGAGTGATTGGATATCTTAGTGCTACATGTCATAGTAAGTACATATGTAAAACACAGTACATGTGATAGTTGACATATATAAATAACTGTGCATAAGAGCCAGTGAATGTGTGAGTGGCTGTATGGATTATTGTGAACTTGTATCAGGGATTGTATAACAGAGTAAATATGTGTTATTATATGTTTCAATAAGTAAGGTGTGTTTAACTATATAGTTGAGGAAATGGAGGTGTGATTGATTCTTTGCAAGACTGACTAGGTGTGTGAGTAACTCCATGGATGAGTGACAGTCTGTGAGTGTCTGTTTACACTGAGTGTATCTAAGGTTATATTAGAGTCTGAAGAGGTTCATCGTATCATCACATGAATGATGTCATCAGTGATGTGATCAGTAATGTCAAATGAGATGTCATCAGTGATGTCATCAGTGATGTCATTTGAGATGTCATCAGTGATTTCATCAGTGATGTCACTGACCATGTCATGAATGATGTAATATGTGACATGATCAGCAGTGGATTGCGGGTGCGCGATATATAGTTAGTGCAACTAACTATATATGGAATTTCAATGGTTTTGTGTGAGTAAAATAAGGTTTTGTAAATGCTAATTCCTAACTATATATGGTCTATAACCTATGGTTTTTTCAGTGAATTTTCAAGGTTTTGTAAATGCTAATTCCTAACTAAATATGGTCTATAACCTATGGTTTTTTCAGTGAATTTCATAGGTTTTTTAATAGCAAATCTTTATAAAAATAATACATTTTAAATCGAATTTTATATTTTATAATTCTGTCATTTTTTTTAATATTCTTTTTGGTGCGCTCCCGGGGCGCGGACAGGTGAACGCATGGGTAAGCGCAATCTTGCGGCGCGCCCCGGGGCGCGTACTGATGCGCGTCCCGATAGCGCTATTGCCGCAAACGAAAACAACATCATGACGTATCGCGTAGCCGCCACGCCTTGCGTCATAAGACACGTATCGCGTAGCCGCGAGATGCGTCTTATGACGCACCGCGTAAGCGCACCCGGAAGCGCATACGATCGCGCAACGTAAGCGCCCCGATGCGCTTACGATACACGCCCGGGACGCGCCCCGGGGCGCGTAGCGTAAGCGCGTCAAACCATGTGACTTTAAAATAACACTTTTCATTGGTTCAGAACTTTTTTTTTTCCAAATTGTGTGAAACCCACCCATTTCTCTCACTATTGCTTTGTACTTGGAGAGAGCAAGAGCTGTTCTGTATACTCTGTTTATCTCCTACTTTTCTGATCTCCAGCAATGGCTGCAAGAGAGTCATCCAGCAGTGATTCAGACGGATTTTTAGATGAGGACCCTCCTCAGCAGAAGAAAAAAAACCATTTCATCTGGAAATTTTATGACATCCCTGAAGGACAAAAAAAAGTCAACGCTCCCAAAGTAACCTGCAAAATATGTGGGAGTAGTTTATCCAGAGGCAATCCTCTGAAAAAATAGAGTTTTGGAAATGCTAATTTAATCAGGCATGTGAAAAGAAGACACCCTAACAACTTTGCCAGGGAGAGTGTCAGAGAGCTGGCACGGAATGTACCCACAGATGGCGGCAGCACCTCCACTGGTGGAGCAACACCTTCGGGACCACCCCGTGGAAGAATGGTCCCTAACATTCAGCCTGTGTTTGCAGGCATCAAATTTCTGTGCACGGAGTGTGACGAACTGCTCTGCTATGGGGAGCAGAGTGTTGAACTCATTGCCCTAAAGAAACAGCAACACCGCTGCTCTGACAGTCCCTAAATTTTCAATTTTTTTTGCTCCTGTTGAGCATTTTTGGAATCCTTGTTTTTGTTTTTCCCTTGACAAAAATCCCCAAAAAATATAAAATTGTTTTAAAAAGTCTAAAAAAAATATAAAACAACAAAAACAAAAAAAAAATATATAAAACAACAAAATCAAAAAAAAAGTTCTTTTCAGAACTACCTCCAATTTATAAAAAGAAGCTTTATTTTTTTTTAAAAAGTCTGTCATTTTTTATCTCCTGGTACGCTCCCCCGTAAGCTCCCCGGTGCGCGTACCGGGCGCTCCCCCCCGCGAAAATCTTTTTTTTTTTTTTTTTTTTCACCCGCGGGAGCCTTTTATGTCCCCCACATCAAAAGTAGGGGGTCAGGGGGGTGTACCCTGCCCCCTTTTGCTCATTTCCCCCCTTTGATTCTTGCCACCTCTTGTGTCTCAATCCTACCGAGACACAAGATGGCGGCCGCTGCGGACTGTTTCGAATGTTTACAGACACCCGAGAACCAATCAGCTTGCCGTGCGCAAGTCGCGTGGCGCGCCCGAAGCGCTCCCCGGTACGCGTACCGGGCGCGGCTCTAGATATATATCTTTTTTTAAACCTAACTTACTCAAAATTCACAGGACCACATATCTTGAGACCTAGCAAAGGCACATCGGGCAAACAATATCTACAATTTTGCCAAGTTTCGTGGAAATCCATTCAGCCGTTCGAGCTAAAAGTGAGGCCAACCGCCCTATGGAAAATTGCATGGCAAAAACACGTTTTGGGACCCCCCTTTTTTCTCGGCCCCCCCTTGACGACCCCCCCCAAATTTTCAGGGGCTGCTCAGAAACAAAATGTTCCATTTTCCTGAAAATTTCAGCCAATTCCGTCCACAAACGCCAAAGTTATTAGACATAGAATTTTCAAAAATCCCATAGAGAAAAAATCCTAACTATATATACCTACTGGCGACTGCCAGTAGGTATATATATATATATATATATATATATATATATATATATATATATATATATATATATATATATATATCTTATTGGGAGGGTGGTGCATGTGAAAGATGAGGAGAAGGCAATGTGGCCCACCCCTCTGTAGGCTTTTTATGACCCCAGGGGCCGCCATCTCCCCGAGGTTTAATTGTAAAATAACAGGGGGGCACGCAGACCCCCTCCTTACTTTTACATTTCCCCAGAGACCACTATCTCCCCGGGGTGAAGGGAATTTATCAAAGGGGGAGTGGGGCCTCTCAGGCTATTTACGACTCCTGGGACCACCACTTCCCATGGGCATGGCTAAATTTTGACTTAGAGGGGGCTGCATAGCACCCGTATTTGGGTCATTTTCGGCTCTAGGGACCACCAACTCCCTGGGGCTGGCCTTGCATAACCAAAGGAGGCCCGTGGCAGGCACCCTTCTGGAGCCATTTATGGCCCTGGCAACCTCCCCACCCCAGGGGTGGCTCCCTATGTTCTGAGGGGCCCATCCACAGGACATATTAGTTTGCTGCCACTTAATGAAAGCTTTGACAGCTTCTGCAAATGAGAGCAATCGGTAAGTCTGCTCCCAATGGGTGAAAACAGGAAAACTGTTCTCACTCACTGGGAGCAGGCTTTTCATCTGTTTTCCTCCCTGCTGTCAAGCGAGCAGGAACACAGATGAAAATATTGTTCCCACTCACAGAGAGCAGCATTTTATACTACTCCTTATGTGTGGCAATAATTTCAGCTCCCGGCGGTTGCAGGGAGCCAGCAGGGACTGCAGGGGCATTAAGGTACCCTGTGGTCTCCAACACTGCACAGAGGATGCCATGAATGGGCTCTAGGGGACCCAGGGACCCTTGTGTGGTAAAGATTTACCTGTTTGTAGTCGGTTACTTCTCCATATGCAGATTCATGTTATCACAGATTTCTGGATGAATGATGCATGAGGAACAATCACATTGCTGAAATGCACACAAGGTCACTGGAGACATGTCCCTACGCTCTATTATGCAGCTGTAATGTAGAATACACTCTAGACATTTACTCAACAAGGCTGCACTTACTAACAGATGAGTAAAAGGTGCTCCAGTTGGGTAGACATTTTGTGCAAAACTGTGGACTCTTGGATAAACAGGTAATTCAGGTTCTGGTCTAGTCCAATCATTCACACAGCTACTGACACACCCACACAGACACTCAGACATCCACTTACACACCCCTTCTGTCACTCTCACTTCCACTCACAGACGTATATATACACTCACACACCCACTCACACACCCATAGTCACTTATAGATCCGCAAACCACTCACACACCTACTCACAGACCCATTAGGCCACTCATATACCCACACAACCACTAACAAACCCACAAAACCATTCACACACCCATACAACCACTCATACATCCACTTACACACCTGCACAATCACTCAAACACTAACTCACACAACAGTACAACCACTCACACACCAACATACAGACACAAAAAGCCACTCGCACACCCTTGCACTCACAACTCCACTCAATTCAAGTAATTCTTTATTCGGATTTATAAACAAATCCATAAAAGAGCAGCAATAAAAGGATCTGAATTTCATAATTTTAAAACATTCAATAAAAATATAAAATACACATTATTTATCTAAAAACATACTTATATATGCATTCAAAAATTAGTCAAAGGATGTAGTTTGGCAAAGCAAAAATTCAGAGAAAATAAACTTATATGTCCATCTCCATTTTTTACAATTCTTCAAAAATGTCCAAGGATTCCATTGATTCCAACCTGTATCTTTTGGTGGTAAAAAACAGTGTGGAAAGTTCTCAAAGATCTTAAAGAGTTTCCTCAAAATACAAATCATCCAAATGTGTTATCTTTGAAGGAGCTTTTTGAAATAATCAGGATAGACAATACATTGACATAGGAAGAGGGGGCGCAACGATGATCCAATATAATGATAAATTCTACAAAACAATTAAAAATGTGCAGGTGTCTGTCTTGCATGTCCATTACATGGGAACCTAGGGAAATACTGGTGCCATGCATATGGCTTGGGGAAAACCACTACATCATGTGTCTTCTGTCGGCAAAGTCTTGTGTAAGTATTCTTCACCTTGATCAAAAAATCAGTATCTCCTTATGATCTATATCTGCAAAGTATCTAGCTACAGTCGTTTTCTTTGTCTTTTCTAATTCCCTAAGGACTGCACTTTTCCCAACAGAATTAATGTAATTTCTCTTTTACGAAATTTCAGAATACTGTGGGGTTCTAGGGGATTACACTTTATACCCAGGTCTAATAACAAAGATCTTATGTACTGAAGCCACGGTATTTTTCCAGAATTGTCTATTCCCAAACAATCTTTCATGATTTCCCTTGTGTACTTAACACCCTGTTTTGACCAGATACTATACCATTTTGTTAATGTATTAAGGCCAATGGTATCCTCCATAAACTCTAATCCCAGTCCTTTATGAGCGATAAATGCTGGCTTTGATTTAGGCACCACCAGAAACCTGCATAAAAAGTTGTTTTCTTTCAACTGTAAAAGTTCAGTCTTTTCTCCAACCCTTATGGGGAGAAATGAAGAGCCACTGGGAGGCCTTTAGATCGAAAGAGCATAGTAAGCATAGTAATCTCTCTCAAAGGTTTATTTCCCAAAAATATTAGCATAGCTGGATATTTCTGAAATAGCCCTTATACATTTGAAATTGGCTGATTTCAGGTGTGGGGACCAATCACCTTTCTGGGAGAAAACAATTCCCAAATAGCTGAAAGTGTTTTCCTCCTCGAGCCTTTGGCCCTTTGCATAATATCTATAGCCCTTTTTTTGGCACAAATCCACTCATATAACGACCCACTCACACACCCACAAAACTACTTACACATGCACCCATAAATATGCTCACACACCCACTCAGAGATGCACAGAAGCTTACACACCCACTCACAGACTCATAGTGCCACTCACAAACCTACTCACAGACTCACACAGACACTTAGGGGCCGATTATGATGCTGCACAGACCAGACAGTTCATCCAGCATCGTTCTGGAACAGTAACTGAACGACCTCCAGTTGTCGGCTCCAGCCCAGGAATTAGGGGCAATCCTATACTTTTCTATGAGATCATGCATTCCAAATGGAGTTCCAATGAAATAGCCAGCAGTGGCTTTGCCGTAAAGATCTCCCTTTTGGCGGTGGAAATTGCCTTGGAGTAGCTGCCCAAATTGTGGTCACCTATTCTTTCATTTTATATGGATAATTCACCAATATACAAATTTCATTTACATTTATGAAACAAAATTAATAAAAATGTTACTACAGTTTCACCTCTTTCAGCATCACCAACATTTTAAAACTTTTTAAACAACGGACCGTGACAGGGTATAGTCATTTTAGGCAATACATATATAATTACCCATACATTTTCTAATTACTTTAAGTTGATCAACCTTCTATACCATAAACCCCTCCTGAATCAGAACTTTTGCCACAGTTGCCACAGTTTGAGAAATTTCCTTTATGACCCAGATCTTATTGCGTACCATTTTTCCAGCTCTTTAATTCTACTTATTTTGGATCTCAAATGTGGAAATGTGGGAATGTCCTTGGGACGCCAGTTTTTGAGGATTAAAGACCTAGCTAGCTATGGGGGGCGTGGCTTAGCCGCCTAGGATGGCGGATCGTTTTCCCTAGAACTCCGACTGCCGGCCCATGCTTGATGCAGCAAATGGTGTCCCCTTCCCTGATACAGGGGCCAAGAGTGCGGAATCGGCTGTCGGAACACCCGGGTGGAACAAAGCACAGGCACACACAGCTACGAGCGTGGAGGGACTGGGGGTGATCAAAGGGCAGAGAACACTCCAAGCCCCCCCCTTACTTCGTGCAACATTCCCTACACCCCCCCGCCTGCCTCATAGCCCCGACCATGAAGACTGACGGCGGGGAGAAGATGCACGGAGCCACTCACCGGGTAACACCGCGCCCTTCAGAGACTGGGACACAGGAACACGCTGCCATCCCACACAATCAGCGGCCGCCAGGCTATACACACCAGGCAGCGCTGAGAGGAGGTGTGCTAGACCTGCAGACGTGGGGACAACAGTAACAGCCTTGTGGGGAACGGAAGACAACCTCCCCACACCACGCGAGGCCCCGACGAGTCCCAAAGCGGTACATACCCCTGCCTTGGGCATCCGCGGCGGGAGGAGTTGACCCGCCAACTAAGAGGGACCCGGGCCGCACCATCGGGTGCCGAGTGCTGGCCCTCCAGTCAACCGGATCGCCCTTCACCTGCTCCTCGCCCCTACCACACACTCTGGGAACGCAGAGACAGAAACGCGCTGACAAAGACAGGCCACCAGAATTCGGCCGCAAGTCTGGACGGCTGCCTTGTGAGACCCTCCTCGCTCCTTGTGTAGACCTACCAGGATCCAGAAGACTCACAGGTACCGGTGGCGACTTCGGTTGGGGAAATGTTCCCCCCCACCCCCAGAGTGCAGTGTTGACTGCCGGGACACGAGGTGCCCCCTAAAGGTATCGAACCGACCAGGCCACTAACCCGAGATTCTGCTGTCACCCACGTGGTACCTCACGAGACGTCCATACCCCCCGCAATGGATCGCCGAGCGCAGGGAGCCTCAACCAGCACAGATCAACAAAAAATTCCGCCTCCATCGTCCACCCCGGCTACATCGCGGGACGGACAAGATAACGCTGACCCCACGTCCAGAAAACGTGACCAAGTGCTCGCCGCAATAGAACACTCCAGGGTGACGATGGAGAATAAGTTTGTTACCCTAGCCACGGACCTGAACCTCCTCCACGACGATCATAGGAAGCTCTCGGATAAAGTTGCCCAGGGAGAACAGGCGACGCAAACTATACACCCACAAGTGCAACAACACCACCGAGACATTGCGAGCCTGCAATCCCGGCTCAAAGCTCTAGAATACAAGACTGACGACTTAGAAGGGCGCTCCCGAAGGAGCAACATCCGTGTCATAAACCTGCCGGAAGGAACGGAAGGAGCTGACCCCATACAGTTCATCACGGACTGGATTGCGACCTTCACACCGGCCACGGATTTGACCCCCTGCTACTCAATTGAACGGACGCACCGTGTTCCGACACGCAAGCCGAAACCAGGCCTACCCTCACGACCGTTCCTCTTGAAACTTTTGCACTTCCGAGACAGAGATGCGATTCTTCGAGCGGCCAGGACACACAGGAAGCTACAGGTGGAAGCCCGACAAGTGATGCTGTTCCCCGATTACTCCCGGGCCGTCCAACAACAGAGGGCCACCTTCCAAGCAGTGAAGCGGACACTCAGGCAGAAAAACATCCAATACGCCCTCCTGTTCCCGGCCAAGCTCAAAATCATCCATGAAGGCACTACGCGTTTCTTCACAGACCCGAAAGAAGCAGACACTTGGGTGGAACAACATGGCCCTTACCGCCCAGCGTCACCGGGCACGCAAAACGGCTCATCTGGACGACGTCCGCGAAGACCGAACCGTAAAGTCACCCTGACACACCTCAACACCCGGCCCACTCAACAAGGGAGCGGCTCCCCGAACCTCACTCAAATCATAGCCGGGCGTCGACGGGCGATCCAAGCGGTGTCGGTGCTCGACCCCCCAGAGGGAGGATCGGATCTAGACAAAGAGCTGCATCTGTTCAGCTCCAAGAATGAAACCAGTGACGCTCCGGCCTCCCAGGAGGGGTCACAAACAACCCCGATAGTGACCCCGCAGACCGCGGACCTACTGATGTAACCTGGACATATACACGGAGACCACCTGATACCGCGGCCCGGTCCGCACCAGATGCGTTGGGAAAACCTCGATGGCCCGGACGACCGTCCAGAGGGACGGACTCGAGGGCGGATCCGAGCTGCTTCTGAGTCCTTGCACGGAGGCCCAGGACCCCTGTTCAGCGGCCACCCACCATGGGACACCAGACAGACAATTTCCGCAATGTACGTGCCTTAGTCGTGGTGCCGGCAGCACCAAGGAAGATGACTACCTGCAACCCAGCAATAACGAACTAAAGACTCTTTATGTTCCATTGTTTGGACGTATTGCCCCAAGCAATAGGTCCCCCTAGTTGGTAATGTTCCCCAGTGTTATGGTTTATCTTTTCCTTCAGGATTTTACTTCCTAGTCACGAAGACTACAACTGTGTACTAGATCCACACCTAGACAGGTCGCACCCCCCCACCACATTCCCCAGCACACAAACAATCAGAACACTTCCGTAAATGGGTAGAACACTGGATGCTGAAGTACGCTTGAAGGACACTGAACCCGGCAGTCAGGCTATACTCTTTTCACTCCATCCCACATGACCTCAGGGTTCGACTTGACAGATTTATGTGCTCCGCAACCATCTTACTGAAAGTACACCACACTGACTACCTGGAACGAATATTGTCGGACCATGATGCACAAACAGTCACTCTCCGCTGGAGACCGCCCCACCCCCCGATCCCAACATAGAGGCTCCCTCAGGAATGCCTCACGGATCAGCCCTTCCGCCAAACACACGGGGACTTCATTCTGGAACACTTTCAACTCAATGCGGGCTCTGCCTCCTCCAGGGCCATAGAATAGGATGCATACAAGGTCACTGCACGGGGGCATTGTATTCAACAGATAGTGGGATTGCGGAAAATTGCGGAAAACACTGGAGCAGGCATTACATACATCGGAGGAGAAGTTGGCGGGGCTATCCCATGACTCAGACCAGGGACGGACCACCTTAGGACAGATTGAGGCAGCGAAACTTACACACGCGGAAACACTACGCGACCTTAGGAAATATAACGTCCCCATGTATGCCACACGCGTACACAGGGAGGGTAATAGGGCAGGTGCACTTCTGGAATGGATGGCCAAACAAGACACGACCCCACAACCCATCACAGAATTAGCGGATGAAACTGGACGGCTCCACACATCACAGCCCGACATCTTGAACACATTTCGCGCCCACTATACGAACGTGTACGGTAACCCAGCGCTGACGCCACCATGCACATTACAACACTTCTTGGGGACACACAAACTCCCCACCATTTCCGATGAAGTGAAGAAAGATCTAGACACCAAAATTACAGCCCCTGATATCAAGAGCGCTATTGGGTCCCTCGCGTGAAAGAAAACACCAGGGAGGGATGGGCTCCCGTTGGAATACTACAGCACTTTCGCAGCCCAGCTAGTACCCTATCTCACGCTCACATACGAAGAAGCCCTGTCCAGGGGAATTTTGCCTGCGTCATTCCGCGAGTCCACGATGGTGACCTTCTTAAAACCCCACAGAAACCCCATAATACCCATCCTCCTACAGACCCATCACACTCTTAAATACAGACTGTAAGATCTTAGGGAAAATACTGGCAGACCGGTATAGTCCAACATTACCAACCCTCGTTCACCCGGATCAATGCGGTTTTGTGCCCGGGCGCAATACGTCACATAACTTGAGACGGCTATTCCACATTCAAGACAGTGTGCGGGACAGATCTCCCCACGCGGCGTGCCTAATCTTCGACCTAGAGAAAGCGTTTGACACACTACTATGGCCCCATTTGTTTGCGGTCCTTCGGACGCTGAACTTCGGGGAGGTGTTGTTGGCATACACGCAACTCCTCTACAAGGGCCTCACTTCCAGAATCAGACTCGGTAAACTTGTCTCTGCTCCCTTCCCGATTGAGAGAGGTACCAGACAAGGATGTCCTCTCTCCCCCCTCTTGTTCGCACTGGCCGTAGAACCCTTGGCGGTGCAACTGCCATGAGAGGGAGAATTATGGGGGATCCCGTTCGCGGGGACAACGCACTGCGTGTCATTATATGCAGACGACCTGCTGGTCTACGTCCGGGACGCGACGAGGGATCTTACCCCAATATGGGATACCCTGCAGCTCTTCGGGGCCATCTCCGGCCTCAAAGTCAATTGGGAGAAATCGACCGTCTACCCGCTAGGCCCCTACCTGGCACCACACGAGATGACACTCGGCACTCAGACCCTACACTGGAATGGGGATGCCCCTAGATACCCGGGAGTCCGACTTTACCATTCCCCGACTGATTTATATGAGGGCAATCACCACAGGGTGCTGGCGGGCCTACGGACAGCGGTGAACTTCTGGAAGACTCTGCCCTTGGCACCCATTGGTCGGGTGGCCGTAGCGAAAATGATCATGGTACCCAGGTTGCTCTATCATTTTGTCAATCTCCCGGTGGTTCAGCCTCGGTCATTCTTCCGGGAACTAGACACCCTACTCACAACACTCATTTGGGGCGCCAGTCGACATAGGATAGCACTCTGCACGCTATACTTACCCACCGCCGAAGGAGGCCTGTGGGTCCCATCCTTCGAATCATACTTCCTAGCTGCCCAGCTTCAATGGCTATCCTACTGGACGGCGGGAAGCTGTGTTGGGGAAACAGCGACCGAGACCGGCAGGATACCTCTGCCGATCATCATGAGAATGCTCCTGCCCGGAACCAAACCGTCCCGCACCCACCCACTCCAAGTCTCCATAGCGCGTCTCTGTATGATGCGTATTGATCGACTGTCAGAAGACCGACCACTATATTCCCCACTGCTACCATTGGTAGGTTTCCCACGCGGAGACAAACATTACGCTACCAGAACCCTACAAGTCTGGACCGACCACGACATAACGGAGGCGGGCGATTTGTTCCATAAGGGTCAATTGCGCACTTATGCACAGCTGGTCAAGTGGTACGACCTCCCACAAGGACAATTTCTCACGCACAGGCAGCTCCTGGATAGCGTACGTCCGATCTGGAACCTACGAGATGAAGAACCACCCACACACCCGGTACTCCATACGATACTTCGTATGGGAGCTGGTAGACTCTTAGTTACATGGCACTACAAGGCCATCCGAGAATTGACGTACGTCTCCCTGGATACTTTGAGACAGTCAAGGGAAGATGACATTGGTAGGGTATTCCATGACACGGAATGGAAGCGCGCTCTGGAGTACATGAAGAAAGTGTCCAGAAATGCGCGATTTAAGAATATACAATTCAATATACTCCACCGTGCCTACCTCAGTCCGTACAAACTGCACCGGAACTACCCAGATACCCAATTCAACTGTCCACACTGCAACCTACCTGTGGCAAACTTTAGGCACATGTTCTGGGACTGCCCCTCCCTGCGCCAGTATTGGACAACGATACACAACACACTCACAGCGTTGGTCAATCTGCCGCACATGGACTCCTGGGAAGTATGCGCTTTAGGGACATACAAACGAAAGAAATCAGAGAAATTGCAATGGCGGTTCGCATCCCTTGCTCTCCTACTGGCTAAGCGAGCTATTGCCATGCACTGGAGGGCCCCCTCAGGCCCCCCGGAGGCATCCTGGATAGAAGCGGTAAATAAATGGGGGGCAGCGGAGGAAGCTATCCTACGGGAAGAAGAAGTGACACCCCATATCCCTTGAATGGGCACAGCTGCTCATACAGTTTAAACAAGAGACGACCCCGGAGGACACCCAGGGACCACCCTCACCCCGTACCCAGACCTCCCCTCGACACCCCGACTCCCCTGGTCACGTTCCTGACGCTTGACTCCCCGATACGCGGGACAGGTCGTACTAGGGGCTTATTCCTCTGAGAGACGTGACTCGCTTTCTCCGAGGAAGTGCTCCCCCTCACCCCCGACGACCCATGTGCGCCCCCCCCGATCCCGCGGCCCTGGATACCCTCTACTCACCCTGACCACTGGCCTCAGCAAACCTGCCTCACGCATACTCGCCGCACACAAGTCTAGGAAAAGTTTCCCCCATAGTTTTTGTGTTTAGTTCTAATAGTTGATCTGCGCACCGATACACGTTTTCCTAGTTTGGGCCTACTGCTCAGAGGAAGGTACATATGGACTTACTCAGGAGCAACATTCACACATACCCCTCCGCCAGCACGCAGTTCCCAAGACAAGACGTCAAATGCTCCTTCTAACACACGGTTAGACTTTTAACTCATACACCTGTAGACATTCGACCACAAATAGGCTGAACGGAGGGACATCTAATTGTGACAAATGTTTTTCTTTAACAGTGAATTTTCATGTAACTCTTTATCGTGTTGCATAATTGTTGTACATCCGAAGTGCCATCCCCTCCGGGGACTCTGAAATGTAAAAACCCGAATAAAAAGATTTAAACAAAAACAAAAAAAAAAAAAAAGACCTAGGGCCCGATGTAGGTAGCCCTTTACCGATCGGAATCGGCCGAAAATACCGATTTTCGGCCGTTTCCGATCGGTAAAGGGCCATGGAGATGTAGGGGCACATTTTCGGTAATTTTACCGATTCGTTATCATTACCGAATAGGTAAATTTACCGATTCGGTAATGATAACGATTCGGTAAAATTACCGAAAATGTGATGTAGGTAGCCTATGTTCCGGCAGCACATGGCTTACAGAATCGGTATTTTACCATGGAATACAAATCCATGGTAAAAAAATGATTCCTGTGTACATGCACATCTGTGCATGTACACATGTGCCATGTGACAGACAGACGTGCCCTTAGGGCATGTCTGTGTGCCACATTGCACACATGGCCGTTTTGGGGGTGCTAGAGGGTGTCAAAGTGACACCCCCTGCACCCTTGTGAATTCCTTAAATACCGATTGGGTAAATACCGAATCGGTAATGCCTAATCATTCCTATGGGCTTCAAAGCCCATAGGAAAGAATGGGCATTACCGATTCGGTATTTACCCAATCGTAATTAATGAATTGTTAAGGATTCGGTAACGAATCCAGATGTTGGGACCTACATCCCATTTACCGATTTTAAAATACCGAATCGGTAAGATTCGGTATTTCAAAATCGGTAAATGGGATTTACCTACATCGGGCCCTTAGCTATTAAAGTATATACAGTTGTTTTTTCAATACCAGATCTGCTTTTAATTTGGATGAATGTCCGAGAATGGCTGTCAGAGTGTCTAGTGGTTGTTGCAACTGCAAAATGTGGCAACAGAGCTCACTAACATCATCCTAAAACGTAATCAACTTTCTCAACCCCACATCTGAAACAATTGGCAGGGATATATTGATTGATCTTATGGAGGAGGGCAGGGGTTTTATATATCAACCATTTAGTGTAAAATTCCGCACACCGGATATTCGTGTCCTTTGATAATGAAAAATTAAACTCATTTATCATATCCTACACTGAAGCTGATATCTGTAGAGTTTATTTGGCCTGCCATTTAGCTTGCGCTTTCTCGTAAAGTTTTGTTGCCCCATAGTTACGTAGGATTGAAACCCAATAACTAATTGACTGGCGAGTATTGAATAAAATCAAATCTTCGATAAGTTCTGCTGATGTCATATTCTGTGTGGGGTTTAGATTTGATAAAAAATGCCTTATTCTAATAAAGGACCATTGTATTGGTACTGTATAATGCTGGATACTGCATTTCATTTCATTCCAGCTTCCATCTAAAAATTCCTGTATCTTTTTGTACCCATTACTTAACGCCCTTAACACATTAATCCTATCAAGTAAGGGAGCTTCCCCGACATATTTCTGATAGCTGGGTTGTCACATTGAGTACCGGAATATCATAATAGCTAACAAAATTGCTGTCTACTTTTTACATACCAATGTAAAACCTAATATCCAATATTTTTAGGTGTTTTTGGTTAGCGCATCAAATCGATTATATTATACTCTTGATAAATTAAATCTAAAAAAATATGATCATATCTGTCGATATTTAAAGTTTGATCTAATCTGTATGCGGTTTGAGCAAAAGTCGCAAAATAATGTTCCCTCAAATCTGGAAGGGCAAATCCACCTTCACTCAACATTTTGTATATTGAATCTATAGCCAACCTAGGCCCCTTTTTCACCAATAGAAAAGTTGGAAACAAAAAAATGTCATCTGTACAACACTTGAAATAACAAAAAATAAAAAATTACATAATCGTAAAATAGACATACGAATCAGTGCAGTTCGGCCGATTATTGACAGTGGTGCACTATTCCATTCTTAAAGCAAACTTTTGATTTTAATTAACAGAGGGGCAATATTTTAAATGTATAAATCATTTATGCTCTCTGAGACATATATTCCCGAATTTCTCTTAGGCCTGATGTTAACAGCTGAGTGGAATTCTGGGATTAAAGTGTCAAGTGCAGTATTACAAAGTAGGATATCTGTTTTTGATTTGTTTATCTTATAACCTCCCAGCAATTTATATATTTGAAAATTTCCAATATATCCTTTTGTATCTCTAGATTCGGTTTAAGGAAGAGGGCTATGTTGTCAGCCTACAGCTTTAAATTTGTCAACCCCGCATTGGAGACATTAAATTGCTGCTCCAGCGGATGGCTAGTGTTAATGTCTCTATAAAAAGTGCAAAAAGTATTAGTGAAAGATGGCAGCCTTACCTTGTTCCTCTGTACACATTGCAAGTGCCAATGCAGCTAGAATTAATAATTATTTGTGCTTTGGCCCCTCTATAAAAACCTGAGATCAGGCTGATAAATCTGGCAGGGAATCCAAATGTAGTCAGGATATAAAAGAGGCTTTCACAGCAAACCAATTCAAAAGCTTTCTCAGCATCTAGCAGTGTAAATTGTGCCTGGATTTTATAATGCCTAAAATGACCTAAGGCCTCAATTAAAAAGGTGGTATTGATATATAGCAGCATCCCTAATAGAAATCCACATTGATCTGAATGTATGACTGACCCTATATTGTGTTGGCTAGCAGTTTAGCTATAATATTATAGTCTGTATTTAAAAGACGTATTGGTCTGTATGAATTCACATCTTCCTTATCTTCATTTTTCTTTTAAAAAACTAGCTACTACTGCCATTTTAAAGGAGGGCAGTACCTCTCCCCCACACAGAATATGATTAGCTAATACGATTCAGCTAATACTAATAATTCAGAATTTACTACTGTAGAAAGCTTTTTGCATAGCCCAGCTGGAAGTCCGTCTTCTCAATATGCTTTACTGTTTGCTAGTGATTGCACCACTTCCTCTATTTCTTTGAGTCCAATATCTGCCAAAAGATCCCTTACATGATTTACCTGTATTTTGGGATTGGGAACTCATCTAGGAATTAATTAACTTTTAAAATATTAAACTCCTGTCTTGTGGAGCAGATCGTTTTATAATGATTAAAAAAGTGCTCATTAATTTGTGCTCCTTCTGTGCTCCTTCTGTCATATGAGCTTTTATTTTTTTCCACCAAAGATGTTACCCTATTGAATGCTTGTCGCTCTCTTATTTGCAAGGCTAAACATTTCCCAGAAAATTCACTTTCCTCTCACACATTTTGAAGGTATGTGGCATTAGCCAAGTAGCATATATAATAGTATTCTTACATCTTATCACGTACATGTACAAGAGCTAATTAATTTTTTGCAGTCTTATTTCTAATGTATTGTTCATTTATTTTGTAAACCACTAACTCTAATTGAGACCTTTCTATCTTTTGGGATTGCTTTATTGCAATTTCTTTGTATGTATCCGCGAATAGTTGCCTTAAAGGCTTCCCAAACATTTTCCACTTTGGCTGTCCCTCTATTGAGTTGAAAAAAACATTTTAACTCATTATGAACCTCGATGCACCAATCTTCATCCTTAAAAATCCATCAAATTTTTTTTTACAGTTATCAAATCCTGCTATCTCCTTTTTTATCAGGGCGTGGTCGGAAAAGGCATTCTGAAAATGCATGTTCTTGCATGTAGTCAAGTCGCGCAGCGGTTTTATATTTGGCAGAGAGACATGAATACTCTCTTTTTTCTGGGTAGCTAGCCCACCAGATGTCAATCAGGTCTAATTTTCTGCATGCATCCCGCCAGAGCCCTGGCTATTCGAGGGTTATTTTGCCTACGGGTCTCAGAGGATGAATCCCTTTCAGGATTCTGCAGAAAATTAAAATCGCCGCCTATTATTACCACCCCAGGTATCTGCACAAGTGGATCACAAAGATCTAATAGTGGTGCTTGAATTATCTTCTATGCGTGCGTATATTGTCACTATTGTTAATCTAAACTAGTTAATTAACCCACTGATCTGAGCCCATCCGCCTTTTTTATCTGTCTGAAATTAGGTAATTTGCCATGGGAATCATTTATTAATAAAGATAACAACCCCTCTATGGGCAGTGTTAGCTGATGAAATGAATTGGCCGCTAGCGCAATACCTAAACATTCCATGTATAGATTCAGTTTTTCCTGTATAATGCGTCTCTTGAATTAACACAATGTCAGGAATGTGGACTTGTATCCATTCGTTTATGGCCCGAGCTTTAATCCTATTGTTGAGGACATTCGTATTTAAAGAGATGATGCAGATTGAATCTTTATACATTTAAAAAAATAATTTGCCTGCTAATGATCCTACCTCTCCATCTTTTAAGTGCTCTATACAATCATTATAAATAGCCATTCGTTTGAGCACCCTCATCCCAAACCTATTAAAGCGCACAGAGGTATGGGATATACATCCTGCAACTGCAATTTTATCATAAGCAATCATAATTACCTAATAGTGTGTAGCAGTCCTGGATAATATAAAGTGTATTTTTTTAACAATTTTTTTTAACTCCTTATTAAAGTGCCTATACAAACAAAAGTGCATAGTGTAAACGACAAAGTGCAGAGTGCATAGGAAATATTGCACATACATACTTGCACAATTTTATACACACAACTAAAACCGGACTTGATAAAATGTTTACCCCTTATTAAAGTGCTTATGCAAGATAAAGGTCAAAATGAAGAGCACAGAGTGCACAGTGCATAGATAATAGTGCTCATACATGCATGCATAGAGTATAAAGTGCATTTTGCATTTTGAGCTAAAAAATATAAAAAAGCAGAATCTATTTATACAGTATCACTGCCATAAGTATATGATATCTCTCTATGTATCTCTATATTCGACTCTGTGGATACAGAGATACAATGGATAGCTACAGTGCTTGTACAGATTAAAAGCTTGTAATTTATAAACACCTATGAATTAATGTTTGGAGGGGGTAAACCTCCTGATACCTACTACCTCAAATGTTTGCTCTTCTCTTACAGACTTGTTTACTTTTGACAAGACATAAAGATGTACTCTCCATTTTTTTACCCATATAACCACCCAGTGTGCATCACTATTTCCACCCAGCTCGCCCACCCAATCCCACCCCCTCGTGTCACTTGGGAGAATAGCCCACACCTCCTCCCAAATCCCATTATACACCCTAGGTGCCATGGCTTTGCACCTGTGTTAGTGTGCACCTGGTCAGCAAGAAGACACTAGGGGGCCCATTATGATGTTGGGCGGATTGCCTCCGCCAGGCTGGCGGTGGCCACCGTCGGCCTGGCGGAGGCAATCTGCCCGACATCCATGTCCTGATTCCCCCCCGCCAGATTAGGATGGCGGAGGGGACAGCGGCGGATGGAAAGACCGTCCGCCGCTTTACCGCCGAGGTCTCAAGGCGACCGCGGCGGTAATAGATTAATATGGTGGCGGTGTCCAATGGACACCGCCAGCCATATTACAATGGCAATATGTAGGGGCCTTTCCGCGGCGGCAATGCCGCCACGGAAAGGCAGGCTGCGATTGGGGGCCCCCAGGTGATGGCAGAGGTGGAGGGGGACATGGGGGGTACCTGTGGTACCCCCCCACATTTGCATATGCAAGGCGGCAGGCACCGCGCGGTGCCTGCCGCTTTGCATATGCAAATGCGTGCTGACATGTTTATCATTTTGGCGGGCGGTGCTGAGTGCACCGCCCGCCACAATGATATACATGTAGGATGTGCCCGCCACTGTGGCGGGCACATCCTAATTCCCCCTCCGGGACCCCCGCCCTTATGGAGGGCGGTCCCGATCTCCGTTAGGGTGGCGGGTGGACAAAGTCCGCCCGCCATCCTAATGACCCCCTAGGTCTTCCGGCTCCTGACCACCTCCATACTACTCTAATGCAATTTCTCAGCCGAACCAAAAACCCAAGTACCAACAACTGAAACCCCCTTCACCCCAAAACGTTTCACTAAAATCTATAGAATTCATAACTTTGCCCGCATATGCCGGTTTTACAGTGAACTAGATATTTGCTGTAGGAGTTTGTATACTTTCCCCACATCATTGAATATATTATATTTGCCATTTGCAAGAACTTTCAATTTGGATTGCTGTATAATAGTCGCATGTCCTACTTTTGTTTTAAAAGAGTCAATCATTCGTACTAAGTCTCTTCTTTTTTGCAGCCACTGCTGTCATATCTGAAAAAATCTTGAATAGAGGAACCGTTTGCATCGTAAAAGATACTTTTTTTCAATGGCTTTAATTAATATTTTCTCACATATTCGATAATCGGCAAAGTTGACCAATAGTGTTCGAAGATATTTTGCATTAGGGAAATGCTGAGAGGGTATCCTATGTGTCCTTGTGATTGTTAAATCCCCTGTTAGCTCTGGGATAGCCTATTTCATTAAGGATTCTACCCACTTTTGCACTTGGGGTCCTTAAACCAATTCTGTAATTTCCACCATGCGCAGGTATGAGCGTCTATTATAGTTCTTTAGATCTTGGAGCTTGGTCTCCAAAGCTTCTTTACTCCGTTTTATCTGCGCAAGCTCCTGTTGGAAAGTCTCCGTCTTGCCTTCCAAAACAGAGACCCTCTCCTCTGCCTCTGTCATTCGCTCTCGAAGTTTACTTGTAGTGTCCTCAATATTTGACAATCTTGCTTGGAGTAAGGCAATTTCCTGAGATTGCGTTAGGCGGAGCTCTTTGATCTCAGAAAGGATGAGCTCAAACATGGTTTTCACCATCTGGCTGGATTGTGGATCGAGCAGTTGTTGTGGATCTTGGGAAGGAGCTTTCTCACCAGCTGATACTAGTGTTATAGTTCTGTCAGTTGCTAACCCACTTTCTGCATGTTCCTGTGGATGGGGTGAGATTTGTGCAGACTGTAGCAGAGTTTGTACCTGATTACTGGTGTTTAAAGCTGTCGGAGCTATGTGCAATTTAGAGAAAAGAGAGTACTGCTTACAGCCGAGGAGGGGTTGTGAAAGATTCAGCTGTAATCGATTTTGGGCAGACCTCCAATAAATTACTGTTCTCTTCATTTTTCGTGCTCTTGGCACGTGTGATATCTCTGCTATTCTCCATTTCTGTCCCGCTTTCTCTCCCTGTCTGAGTAGCCGGGGCCTCATGGCACCCAGTTTCCAAGATTTGCTGAACTTTAGTGTTCATTCTCTGATGTGCATGTCCTAGTGCTCGTATCTTTGTGAGTGGTTTCTCTGAGATGCTCTTCCTACGTTGTCTCGGGCTAGGAGTGGACCGGTTCAAAGAGGCTGTTTTAACTTCTGGAGGCTTGTGCTTAGGTGTGTGCATAACGTAATTATAGCTACAACAACCAGCAGTCAGCAGTTAGTTCCCAATCCTTGCCTTCCTCCTCCTTCGTGTGTGTGCTTAAACCCTAATCGAAACCCAGCATGAAAGGCCCCTGGAGAGGTGAGGGACACTATTTTATTTCAGTTTGTGTCCAGCATCCCTCATTAACATACTCCTCTAAGCTAATGGGGAAATGAAATAGCGCAACCCCAATCAGACAGGCAAAAAATAAAGTCCTGAAATCAAGTTCTGCAGCTACTATAATCTATACTGTCTCTCATGTGGTCAGGCAGGGGATAACAGCAATGGAGACTCAAAGGAGGTCGCTTACTGCTCACTCCATCGCCTGTAGCTTCCAAATACTGAGACCACAGGCATCCTCAGGAGGCCTGAAGGAGCGTTGTTATCCCTTGCCGCATTGCCGTACTAAGGGGCCGATTAGGATCGCGGACGGACTTGAGTCCGTCCGCGACCCCTGAGGAGGAGGGAACGTCCGCATTGGCTGCGGCGTTCCCTCCAAGCAGATTAGGATGTGACCGCCAGGGTGGCGGTCACATCCTCTATCTTTAACATTGCGGCGGGCGCAGCTTCAAGCTGCACCCGCCTCAAGGTTAAAAATGCATGCATCGCATTTGCATGCACAAAGCCGTAGGCACCGCGCAGTGCCTGCTGCTTTGTGCACGCAAATGCTGGGGGGTACCCATAGGTACCCCCCATGTGCAACCCCCACCCCCCTTCACACTGGGGGCCCGCAACGGGCCCCCGAAGTGAAAGTCCGTATGCTTTTCCCCTGCGGAAAAGCCTCCGCGGAAAAGCATGTCTTACCCACCATCCTAATATGCCTGGCGGTGTCTGGTAGACACCGCCAGCCATGTTAGAGCTTTTCCGCCGCGGTCGGAAGGTGACCGCGGCGGAAAAGCTGTGGACTTGTCTTCCTGACCCCCCAGCCATCCTAATCTGGCGGGGGGTCTTTGAAGGCACCGCAGCGGTTTTTCCGCATCCTCTGGGCCGGCGGACACTTCCGCCGGCCCAGAGGATGCGGAAAAACCGCAATCCTAATCGGCCCCTAAGTATGGTCCGGTCTGCTGTGAAAGTGTGGCGCTATGATGTAATTTTCATTGGTATCACGGTCTCAGTGTTCTGTTGCCAGCTGGAAAGGGCAGAGGCCTCCGACCTTCACTCCAGGGGGCATGGCTGGTACAGGTGCGTTAGTAGAAACGCATGAAGGAGGCGTCCATCATCATCCTGATGACTATTTGAGTCACCAATTTGGTGCCATAACCACCAGAATGATATCTGTAAACCATGAGGGTCCCTGGCCAACAGTTCTCAATGCACTGGAAGACCATTCACAGCATGTGGGATAAATTACATATGCTTGCCCTGAAGATGGTACCAACCTTTGAGCTTTAACATAATAGACAACAGCTTTGTCATTCCAGCATGGCTTGGTGCTTCCATAGGTTGCAACACGCCCCTACCATAAAGTGGATCCCGCCATAGACAAAAAAGCTGTTTTAGGGGATAAACATTTAAAGCACGAGGTAAACAACCACCCTCTATCATCTTTTGGCTTGTTTATTTATTTGAAAAGTTGTATATAGCACTGACTAGACCTGGACGTATCAGGGCGCTTAACATGAGAACAAGTTGTACAAAGTTACATTCGTTACCATAGCATAAAATAAAATCATATACGAGTTATCTGGAGCATGAGGGAGGGTGGGGGTTGAGGGTTTGCCACAGGGTGTAAACGGCTTGTGTGGTTGTGTCGCTGCCTTTAGTGCCACATGGTGCTAATTCACAACATAGACTAGTGCTTTACAGCTTAGATTCCAGTTCAAATCGCAAAATTCAAATTTATTGTTCATAAAACACTGAAACCATACACAACTGGGATTTTAAATCCAAGACATTTAAAAAAATCCCTGACACACTTTATAAGCATATGCAACACCTTACAGAGTCTTTGAATGTATTAGGAAATGACCCAACAACTTTGTTTTCAATGACAAGGTAGTACCATCTTTAGTTTGGGGAAGGCAACCTTGTTTACTTTGCTTTCTCGCCTTAGCTCAATTTCTCTTTCCAAAGTGAGTCAAGAAGCATGCAAGACTATTTGCATTTTCATTAGTATGGTGTTTTGCTTCATCAAAAAATGTTTTCCCTGAAGCTACAGGTGAACGCTTCTGCAAAATGTAATCAACCGGTCTAGGCAGGATTCAAAAACAAAAGCAAATTAACACCGCCTAGCATGCAGCTAAATTGAAAGCTGTACAAATGAACAAAGCAGACTCTATTCAATATATTTTCATGAGTGAAGTATTCATTGCAAAGTAAACATGGTTAAGTCAGAAGAGACACAATTTGTATTCCATTTGACAACGGCAGTAATTTGTCACAGTTGACTTTCCAGTTTGAAATAACATTGTTGTGAAATATGTGCAGCAACTGTATAACGTTTTCTTTGTAAATGTATAAATCATCAATATGACCGTATAAATTATGTCTTCCTGATTGAACTGATGTGGCAAAATGCAACCACACTCTGAAAGCCTTCTAAATGACATTGGATTAGTGCAGTCATTACCACAACTTAATTTTTTAGATAAATATAATATGGAGTTTGGCCACCCACCAGAGGAACACTTTTTCAAAGTGGCTGCTACCCCCATCCTATTTAAGGCACACCGACTGCCGCTAGCTTACTCTATCAGGCAATGCAAAGTAAGACATGGCTGTTAAGGATAGGGAAATCAAACAAAGACCCACACACCTAAATGATATCACTGAAGTATTGTACGTATCTCACTTTGCCCACTCTTCTCACAGCACATATCAGGTCTAACAACATTCCATTGGTGAATATATAAGGTATGTATCCCCTCCCTGTACATGGATCATTTCCACCAAGGCTGCAGAGGCCATGGTGGTAGCAACTCGCCTTCAACAGGCGTCGAGCATGAGGTGTGTAGACGATCAAGAAGACCGACTACTCACCGCAGCTGTGGACTAGAAAGGTTCAGGAGGCCCACCACCAACAGAGGAACCATAGGCCACAAACACCCTCCAACCTTGAGAAGACAAAACATGACACACTTCAATAAATGTCACTTCCAAATAGAAAGAAGCTAAAAAGAAAGTCACCAATGGCCACGAGGTAGAGCGACTGCTGCAAATGGAGGTGAACTATCTCAGTTCAAACGTACAGACTTCCAATAATGTCTTCACCCCATATGGAACCCGTCCATGGTTCTCACCGAAGGCTTTCATTCCGATTTTAACTACAAAAGGACAGAAGTAGGCCCAAATGTGCAATTCGGTTTGGCAGGGGACCACACATCACTGGCACCAAGATGTCACCACAGGCTGCCCAGCTGTTAGAACTACTTCACGGACACTGAGAAAACAGACAACGGCATCCAGACGTCACTGCTACATCACCTCATGCTGGAATGCTGCTAGGATACATATAACCAGAAGATCTACCTTTATTAAACTGCTGAATCACACTCTCAAACCATCATTCTTCGATATCGCTATACACCAGAAATGTTTATTAAAAAATCTGGGATCAGGAAATTCCTGTTAGATTTTGTAGATAAACTCAGATTAGTTTGTTTCTTTATGTTTAGATTCATTGCACATAAACTTATTTTCAGGCATGTCCTAAAACTCTAGCATGGTTATAGCCCTTTTGGACATTCTTTTGGAAACCCCACTTTGAAGTCTCTCTTTGACAGAGAGATTTGTGAGCTCTATGTCTTGGTATGCTTTACAATAATTTCCTTTCTTCAGTATAATGCCTTCAGCAATCACCATCGTTTGTGGATAACTTTTCAATTCGTTTTTTCCCCCACCATCGGTTTGATAGACTCGTGTGTTAGCACGTCCCCGTATGTTTATCTAATTTCAATTATGAAATGGTCACGTCTTTAATGTAGAATACATTTTTGCAGGTGGCTTTTGCCCTACACCTGCAAAGGTTTGTGAAGAACGGGAACCTGATTATTGGCGTTCGAGTATATTGAAAATATTACACTTTTCCATGTGCCTTCTTGATTTGTTACCCAACAGCAATGGCAGAGTGTGGGGAAGGCACTATGCATTATGTTACTTCTCACTCCAGTTTGGTAACTGCCCAGTCATTGTTGATTTGGCTACAAGAAGAAAAACATCACAATTGAAGTTGGCTTCCCCTCCCGCATTGTGGGGACTAATCATGTTATAGTTTATTTCTGCTTTATGGGTTTGTGACTGAGGGACTGAGCGACCTTTGACCCTGTCACCAGGCAGGTCGCTCCCCTCACCGCCACACAGTCCCCAGTGTCACCTGTGATCTGCTCGTGCTGGCCCGCCTGCATCGCTACTGAGCTCTGTTGCTGGCACTTTTATGGTATCCATCCTACTGAGTTCTGTTTTTGCTGCGGGTTTTCCCTCTGTTTTTGTCAGTGTCCATCTCTTGCTTTCTGTGCCCCTGTGCCCGCTTTTGCTCCTGTGCCCCTCTCTTTCTCCCCCGCCTCCCGTGTCCCCCACCGTTTTTCCCGCCGTTGCGTCCCTGCGGCCCCATCCCCCTGTCCCCCATTGGCCGCCCGCTCCCACCTCCCAGCTGCTCCTCCCTCCCTCTGCCCCTCATATGGAGGCCACGCAGCGGCCGCGCCGCTGGCGCACCAAAGGCAAGCCCGTCTGTGCCAGTCCGCGCCTGGACCTTGCCCAGCACCAGAACCCCTGGACCCCACGCCCCCGCAATGCCAGACTGCACTACAACTCCAGCACCCTCCACGCACTCAACACCGGACGAGACCACCCCTGCTACTGGGCCACCCTGAAGCGCACCCAAGGGCCCTTCGCCTGCCGGAACTGCAGATTCACCAGCATCCGGCCCACCAAACCAACAACCAGAGAACCCAACCACCTCTGCTGAATCCTCCTCAACACCCCCTCCGCTCGCAAGAACGCCATCGAAATCTGGGACCTCCTAGACTCTACCGCCCCCGACGTGGCCTTCCTGACAGAGACCTGGCTGAACGCCACCTCGGCACCAGACATCGCCATAGCCATCCCACAGGGCTACGAGATCACCCGCAGAGACCGCACCAACGGAGTTGGAGGGGGAATCGCCATCATCCACAAGGACACCCTCAGAGTCTCAACCAACACCGACGACACCCTCACCACTGCCGAGCACATGCACTTCCAGATCCACACCGACCCCAACACGACCCTCCGAGGAACACTCGTCTACAGACCATCCCGGACCAAGACCACAGTTCAGCGACACCATCGCCGACCTCGTCAGCACCCACGCCCTCGCTTCCATGGACTACATCCTCCTCAGAGAACTGAACTTCCACCTCTAGAACATTAACAACGCCACCTCCATCACCCTGATCGACAACCTCGCCAACCTCGGACTCAAGCAGCTCGTGACGACACCCACCCATGCCACTGGACACACGCTGGACCCCAACTTCTCCACAAGCCCCCACGTCTCCTTCAACCACACCACTGAACCCCACTGGACCTACCACAGATGCGTCCACTTCACCTTCAGGAAACCCACCACACACCACCGCACCCAACAGCTGCCACACCACTGCTGGGGCAAGGTCACCAGGGACCAACTGACTACCACCCTCGCCCTGAGACCACCCGCCGACCCCACCGACCCCGACACCGCCGCAACCAACCTCAAACAGTGGATCAATGACTGCACCAACACCCTTGCCCCTCTCAAGACCTCCACAACCAACCACACCAACAAGAAAGCCGCCTGGTTCACCGAAGACCTCCGGATCTCCAAGCGCACCTGTCAGAAGCTGGAGAAGAAATGGTTCCGCGACCGAACACCAGACAGCCACACAGCCCACAAGAGCGCCACCCGGCGACACCAACAACTCATCAGGACCGCCTTCAAGGACCCCCTAGACAACACCGCACACAACACCAAAGAGCTCTTCAGCATCGTGAAAGAACTCTCCAACCCCAGCTCCAACACCATCACAAGACCTGTGCGACTCCATAGCCACCTTCTTCCACCGCAAGATCACCGACATCTACGACAGCTTCAACTCAGAGACCCCCGCACCCGTCACCGAGTCCACCACCCCTGCGACCACTACCCGCACCAGTCGCCTGACCGATTGGTCCAACATCAGCGACGAATACACCATCAAAACCATGAACTCCATCCACTCCGGATCCACATCTGACCCCTGCCCTCACCACGTCTTCAACAAAGCCAGCACAACCATCGCACCCCACCCCCAGAAAACAATCAACAGTTCCTTTAAGACAGCAACCTTCCCGGTAAGCTGGAAGCATGCCGAGATCAACGCCCTTCTGAAGAAGCCCAAGGCGGACCCCAAGGACCTCAAGAACCTCCGGCCCATCTCCCTGCTTCCGTTCCCGGCAAAAGTGACAGTGAAGATTGTCAACAAACAGCTAACCCGCTACCTCGAAGACAACAACATCCTGGACCCTTCCCAATCCGGTTTCCGCAGCAACCACAGCACGGAGACCGCCCTCATCGCCGCCACCAACGACATCAAGATCCTGATGGACAAAGGAGAAACAGCCGCCCTGATCCTCCTGGACCTATCAGCTGCCTTTAACACAGACTGCCACCGCACCCTATCAGCATGCCTCCATGACGCCGGAATCCAAGAGAAGGCCCTAGCCTGGACCACATCCTTCCTCTCCGGCAGAACCCAGAGCGTCCGCCTCCCACCCTTCCGCTCGAAAATCACCGAGATCATCTGCGGCGTCCCACAGGGATCCTCCCTCAGCCCGACGCTGTTCAATATCTACATGGCACCACTCGCCCACGTCGTACGACAACATAACCTCAACATCATCTCCTACGCCGACGACACCCAGCTGATCATATCCCTCACTGAGGACCCCCACACCGCCAAAGCCAACCTCCACAGAGGAATGAAGGCCGTAGCCGAATGGATAAAGGACAGCAGACTGAAGCTGAATTCAGACAAGATGGAGGTCCTCATTTTCAGACCCACTCCATCAGCCTGGGGCGACTCTTGGTGGCCCACATCGCTAGGCACAGCCCCGGAACCCACAGATCACGCACGCAACCTGGGGGTCATCCTTGACTCCACCCTCTCCATGACCAGGCAAGTCAACGCCGTCTCCGCAGCCTGCTTCAACACCCTCTGAATGCTACGCAGGATCTTCAAATGGATCCCTCCCGACACGAGAAAAAACATCACCCAGGCCCTCATTACCAGCAGACTCAACTACGGGAACGGCATCTACTCAGGAACAACAACCAAGCTCCTGAGACGACTACAACGAATCCAGAACGCCTCGGCACGACTGATCCTCGACATCCCCCGACACAGCCACATCACACCCCAACTGAGAGGCCAGCACTGGCTCCCCGCCAACAAGAGGATCACCTTCAAGCTCCTCATCCACGCACACAAGGCACTACACAACACCGGACCTACATACCTCAACAACCGACTCAGCTTCCACATTCCCACCCAAAGCCTCCACTCAGCCAACGTCGCCCTCGCCACAGTCCCTCGCATCCGGAAAACCACCGCCGCCGGCAGATCCTTCTCCTACCTCGCCGCCAAGACCTGGAACACTCTCCCTACCAGCCTACGACAGACTCAGGACCTGCTGGCCTTCAGAAGGCTTCTCAAGACATGGCTCTTCGATCAGTAGCGCCCCCCCCCAGCGCCTTGAGACCCTCACGGGTATGTAGTGCACTTTAGAAATGCAGTGACTGATTGATTGATTGATTGAGGGATGAATCACCAATTATTTTATATCATGAGTCTTACATTGTTTTGTGTTAGTGGAGGAGCTGGGATCATTTGTGTGCAGCCCCATTCACAGACAGTATGGAAGGACAATAGACCTATTTTTGCACTGGGCTCTGTGCTTCCATGTACTTGGAATGGCATTCAACGATATCGTCATAAATTGAGGTTTTGTTATATCTTTGGGGCTTGATATTTGAATTTTAGTATATTTGAAGCCTATTTTGCTGAGGGTGCAATGGTCATGGAGAGCACATTTTTCACTGTGTTGTTGTGTGTGTTGTGCTGTGAATATGTGAATGATGGGCTCGAACCTTTAGTAGAAGTTTGTGAATGTGTCCAGATTTAAAATATTCAAATAAAAATGTTAGATATTTTGATGTATGTGTGTTCTAGGCATTGTTCTGCTACATTCTTTCAGTCAGAATAGGTAGTCGAAGTGCAACTCAACAGATAACTGACCCTGTTACTTTTCTCAGCTGCGGGGGATGTGCCACAAATGCCCCAGGAGATCAGACACATGATTGCTTGGATCTTGCTGTTTGGAAAGAGCTGAGCTGTTGTGTTAGTAGCAAATAATTAGTGGTCTTCCAACAAGTGTTGAAAAAATGTAGGATCTGATTTAGGTCATGACAGATGGCACATTGTTCCCCCAGGGCGATGGAGTAAATGAATACCATACCCTGACATAGGGACCACATTGTAAAGCATTTACCGAAACTGCAATCAGTGCAATTCATGTCAATGCATTTTGCTGTTTGGTGCAGAACTCCTTCAACAAGACATAGCCACACACAAAAAGTGTTTTCTTTTTCCAAACTGGGATTGTCGTTTTCAAAATAAATAATTGAATGCGCAACTCACCATGGGAATCCTCTCCCATGGTGTGGGGAGCATTTATCAGTTTTCACTGCCACTTACCACCAGGATTTTCCTGGCGGTGACCTGTAATGAAAACTGACCTCTAATTCAGCTCATCTAAATCAGGTGGTGGGAATTACAGGTCAGTCTCTGATGGCCATGCGGGGTTTAAAAATGGCGGAGACGGAGTAGTCTCTGTTGTGAGTTAACCTATGGTTCAACCAACTATGAATTTGTCCTTAGCTAGGAGGTATGTATACTCTATTACTGTTGCGACTTAGTATACATACTATCAAGATATACATCAGGCCCATAGTCACTAGAATATAAGGATGTGTATTAAAGCAATGTGTAATGGTTGTCTGGTCGGTACATTTGAACTTCCATATCTTTCATTGAAAATCACATTCAAGGAACTTGATAGCAATGGTATGATCTAGACATAGAATAAGCTCTTCCAAATGATCCCATTGAGCAAGGCATTAGTTAAGTATGAATGTTACTAAGTGACAGTTTACAAATTGTTCCACTTTGGTGAAATGGGACATGAGGACCAATTGCATTTGTGAATGATTTGCAGTGTCACACACCTTTTGTTGTATTATCAAGACAAATACATGCCTCTGACACCATCAATGAAACTATTTATTGTGCCTCAGTAGTCCTTTTTATTAACTCTGGGCTGCAATCATTTGTATATCTTTTACATTTTTGAAAAAGAGGTTACTCTGACAGAACACATTTAGACATACACCTCCGTATTTTGAATAAACATGAGACTCTTTTCAAATTGATTTAGAAAACAAGTAGCATAAACAATATTTGACATTGCATATACATGCTATTTACAACAGATATTTTTTCACATGTAAGCAACAGCAATAATCATTGTGACTAATCTTACAGATTTGCAAGGCATGATGCTTCCCGTCTAAAGGAAGTCCTACTGATTTCCACTCAATGTTTCGACTTAATTTATTTGTGTCCTCAACTTTGTCTACTCTGTAGGTCCTGAAGAGGTTAGAGGTTTATTCTCAAACTTTTAGTCTAGAGCTTGATGAATCCTGCTCAAGACACCTATTTATCAGGCGTGATTTTTCTCAGTTGCTCTAAACCTCTTGATGGTGAGAGCCAAAGCTTTTCGACCTTCACGTTGTAGGGACCACAACAATGAATTTAAACGAAGTTCTTCGTCAGGGAGAAGTTTTATCCGGGTAGGACTTGTGTTACCTGTATAGGTGAAAAATATTAAAAGTTCTGAGTCTGTTATCTAAACTATTTACACTAAGGTTACGTTTGTGCCGGGTTCCTTACATACCATGTTTAACTTGTGTGATGCACCAAGGTGGATTTCTTGGCTATCAGGTTAGTTGGCTTTCTCTTGACTTTCTGGGGATGAGGTGGTAAAAATAGGAAAGAGCCCTTTCAATATCGGGACTATATGTAAGTCTTATGGAGTCATTATCTTGTGCCTCGGACTGATTGGTAGAGTGAGAATATCTTTTTTAAAGTGCGAGCCTCGCCAATAAGACTTATAAAGTCGTTAACTACTGCCTCTAAGTCATTGGCAGAGTGAGAATATATTTTAGAAGTGGGAGACACGCTAGAAAAACCCTATCTCTTACAGCGTGATGTATTCTTATTGCCTGGTGGTGAGGTTTCCGTCATGCACGTGAGGTACAAGGGCAAGTGTGTATCTCATGCCGGTCTTTTAATATAGTCAATGCTCAGTCTAATTTACCATGCGGTCCACCAGGGGCGTGTCATTCCCAATATCGTTCTCGGTAGTGGAGTTTGACGTACCTTTGTCAACGTTCTTGGTAGACACGTAACCTGTGCCTTGTTTTCTCTCGGGTCCAAGAATTCCTGGATTCTATTACAGGACTGGAGGCTTCAAATTATGCTTCTCTTATCTTTACTGCAAAACACAGCAGCCAATGAAAACATACAATTTAGTGTAAAACAACTACATTGCCCATGATGCACACACATAAGCCACGCCTCCACAGTCCATAAAAGCCTTCTGCATGGTCCCATCATCCTCTTTCCTTGCTGCTCACAGCAAGAGTTAAGTGCACCATTTCATGTTTCGTCACTCTGCTATTTGCATGGGGGATTTGACTCTCTCGTTATATTACTGACATTGTGATTATATTGGGGTAGTTTACTGCCTTTTCAGAGGTTTGGTTTCTCACAGGTTAATTTGCGCATTGCCCGAGCTCCGAGGGCTCATTAGCGCAGATTCAGTGCCCGCTCACCAGCGCATGTTACAAGTGCCCTTTTCTTTGCTGGATGCGACGCTAGCTAGTCGCGTGTGAAGTATCGGACTTTGACCGGGCAGTTGCGGCGGCCGCATTTCACAGAGCCTTAATCCCGGTACTTTACCTTCCCGTCCTTGCGCTCAGTGTGCCGGCATCTGGGCTCCCCTAATCGCCCTCCTACGCCACAAGCGCCGGGTGGCTCTCGGCTGACGTGCAATCCCCAACGTGCGCAATTGGGCTGAATTTGGGCACCTTTTTGGGCGCGTTTGGGCAGCGCACCTCAGTGCAAATTTCCTCATCTTAACTGGCACTCATTTGTGCTCGGTTTTGCCGAAAATCGCCTTGCTGGTTGTAAAATCCAGGCCATAAGAGTGCGCACACACTCTATATATATTTACATTGACTGGCCTAGGTCCCTGACCTGTGATTACAGCATTGTTGAGGGGGTTTTGATACTTTACAGAGTGTTATTGAACTTGTGTGCAGGTGGGCTGACCCCCCCCCATTACTCCTCCTGGTGGTTTGTGATTCAGTTACATATATATAGCATATTTCATTCCACCTGTTGTCATGGATGACTGGGTTAGATACTCCAATGAGGATGAGGAGGAGACCTATGAAGGACAGCAGGAGACTGTCCTGGAGGATAACCTGGTGGAAGCTTTGGACGCCTCGGTCCAATCTTCTGTTAATAGGGCAATGGAGACCACGGTACCGCAGACCGTCCATCAGGCCCTGGTGGAAGCCATGCAGCCTATTAAAAAGCAATTGGAGAGTTTCGCCAAGCGACATGGCTTTGGCAAAGAGCTGCAGAAGAGGAAGTCTGAAGATTCGGCTTCTGGTGAGGGCACGGTTACCGTGAAGCAATGGCCACATGCCCAAGCACTGTCAATGCTGCCCTGCAGTGGAGCAGGCAACCATTCCTATTCGGGGGCTAAGGCCAAGTCGAAACAAAGGGTGCACATCGATACTGACACCACCACGACGGGCACAGACACAAATACCGATACCTCCGAGGAGCCTCCTCCGAAGAAGAAAGCAAAAACTTCACTCCCGTCGGCTTCGGTACTCCCGAAAACCCCTTTCACGTTCGACCCTACAGACATCGTGCATCTCCGTTCTTCAGACTGGATCCCTCCTCCGGAGGTCTCTGATTACTTGCATGAACACCTCAGAAAGAGTTTTTCCAGGGAGGTGCGCAATCGACTACGGTCGGAGTTCCCACACCCGGACGTACCAGACAAGGTAGCCGAGACGCCAGAGATAGATGCAAGTCTCTTCACATTTTTAAAGAACTTTTTCAAGGACCCCAAACGGGGCATCGACTGCGCGTGGCGCGGTTGCCAAGATAAGCTGCTGGACGTTGTGGGCCCCTTGGCAAAAATCTTGGAGATGGCCTTGGTGGCCAAGGAGAGTGCTGCTCCGGTAAACCCTCATATCCTAGCTGGCTGGACCCAATGGGCTATATGCCTTCTTGGCAATGCCAATTGCGCGATTTAAGCTGAAAGACGCAAATCGTTGCTCATCAGGATGGACAGCAACCTCACTGAACTGGCGGATGCCGAACCCGGTCCCTTGGCGAGTGGGCATCTCTTCGGAGAGCATTTTGTCAAAGATGTGTAGAAATACGTCGGCACTTTTACATCCCTGGACAAAGCGCAAACTGGAATTAAGAGAGTTTTCCAGCAGGGTGTTTTCTAATCGGGCTGGTCGAGGCAGGGGCCGCTCGTCAGGCCGTGGTTTCCAGCAAGGCTCCCAGAGAGGTGACTTCGTTCACGGCAGAGGGGAGTGGGACTCCACGCGTGGAGGTACATTCTACCCTTCTCGCCGAAGATTCAACAGAGGATGATTCCAGAATGGCGGCAACAGGGCAAACTTTAAAGACCAGCAGTACTCAGGTGAGTGTTACAGATCATTTTGAAGACTTTCGATAAAGGTTGTGCACTGCATACATTTCTTTACTAATCGAAAGTTTTTAGCTGTGCTCCTGGGAATCACTCCCCACCGGGAGTGTAGATACTAATGTTATGGGTTGCAGTCCTACCCTGGGAATCACTCCCCACCGGGAGTGTAGATACTAATGTTATGGGTTGCAGTCGTACCCAATGTAGAGCTGTCTCCCTGGGCACTAGTAGATTGCTGTGTTAAACCAGCTCAATTAGAATCAAAAAATCAAAAGATTGTTTCTTCACTCATGTATATTCAATTCAATTGAAGTCTTTATTACATCTTGTTTGTCCTTGATGTTGTATTCACATCTCATTATACACTCGCATGTAAATTCATCGTAGCTTTACTCTTCGAAATCCATATTATGAAATGAATCACATTTATACCCAATGCATTTCGGCGCGAAACGCCTTCAGCAGGGGTTTATCCAAAACATAAAAAAGGAGTACTGATTACTACATGGGGGAGTCCATGCTTTCATACCTCAAACAATGCTATCATGCTTCACCGTGGCACTATTGCTATCTATATTTAATGGCGGTTACAACCTTAGCGCTCATTAATGATTCCTCGCCTTTATTCCTCTATATTCACTCGGTGTTTCTACGGGTTGATCAACGTGGCAATTAGCTCTAACATTAGCCGAGTCTGTGGTTTATAGCTGTGGCTATATCACCTTGAGTTATTTGATAAATGATTAACTGGTGAAATTTCAGCCTCTTATTTTTCTGATGACCTGTCGCATTACGGCTGTTTATCAAACAAAGTTCGTGTCTGCCGTATATCTATGTGCTCAACGCTAGTGTGTTGATGTCGTTAGTGGGTTTCTTATGTGTTGCGTTTAAAGAAATCGCCCTTTCCTGCTAATTACGCTATCTCTCGCGCAACCGTTCTCAATTTGACATGTACCCACTAAATGGGTTTCACTCACCGTTATGCGATTCTATGCGCTGCGTCTACTGCTGCTGCCTCATTCGGTATATGTGAATGAGCCGGAAGTGGCTCGGGGTTGTAACAGTGTATCGCACTCCTACAGCGGGGTCTGTTTTAATGCGCATGCGTTTTCCCTCCTGTCTGTCTTAAAGGCGAAGTGTGCTATTTACGCTCTGTGCTGAAAACTTTATTGTTCTTGTGCGAACAGGATTCGTTTGTCTATTTTAACCAAATTGGTTCTAAAACGATCACCCTTAAATCCTTCTAATCCCTAAAAAGGGTAATGCTTAATGAATGTAATAAAATAGCTATTATCATTAATACATACGTTAGGGTTGCCTGGCATGACCATGATTACAAAGGTCATTCTACTAATAAGTCTCATAACAGTGATATCAACTTCACTGAGTCTTTTACAAATAACATGTAAATTCCACTCTTTCGTTAAGTCCATGCGGCTTTAACGAGTTCAGATAATATATCCAGTAATTTTCTCTTCTAAGCAAATTTTTTCTATTGTCAGTCCCTTCTTTTTTTTGTACCACCTCCAGTGTGCATGCTTTCAGTTGGCTTATGTGATGTTTAGCTTCTGAAAAATGAGCCGCTATGGTGGATTTCATCATCTTCGTTCTGATGTTGCTTTTGTGTTCATTTAATCTTATTTTCAACTTCCTTTCTGTTTGTCCGACGTATACTGAGCCGCATGGGCATTTTAACATATAAATAATGTTAGTTGTGTCGCAAGTTGCATTCACTTTCAACTGGATCTTATGACCTCTCATTGGGTGTGTGATTTGATTCCCCTTGATGATGTTATTGCAGTTACTGCAATTTGCGCATGGTACTGTGCCCTTGTATGTTGTGGTTGCTGTTTTTTTCGTAGGTTGCTTTAAGATTTCACCTATATTTTTAGCTCTTGTATATGCGAATGAATGCTCTACGAGAAATATATTGTTGAAGTCTGGTTCCACTTTCAATATAGCCCAATGTCTCTTAATGATGGTTTTGAACTAGGTACTCATGTTGGAATATTTGCTTACGCATGTTATGCAGTTGCTGGTGTCTCGTTGAGTTGGTTTTAGTAAATCCTCTCTGTTTTTTTGTTACTTCTGAGTATGGCCTGTTCCAATACTTGTGGTGGATAACCTCTTTTTATAAAGCGCTGTGCCATCATGGTTGTTTGTCTGATTAGTTGTTCTGGTTCCGAGACCACTCGTTTTACCCTTAACAGTTGCGAGTAAGGTAAGTGTTGTTTCAGTGATGGGGGGTGATGACTCTCGTATCTCAGAATATTGTTCCTATCTGGAATTTTTCTGAAAAGGTTGGTGGCGAAACCTGTGGGTTTTCTTGTAATCTCTACATCCAGAAAATAAATCAATCTGTCTTGTATGTCCCACGTGAATAGAACTCTATCATCAATTGCATTTAATGCGTCCAGTTGAATCTGCGATGTGTCTCTCGAACCTTTCCATATGATAAATATGTCCTCTATGAACCGAACATACATTTTCAAGTTAGTCTTCCACTCTTCCTTGTTGTATATGTTGTATTCTTCAAAAGCTGTCATGTACAAATTTGCGTATGTTGGAGCTGCGCAGTTTCCCATGGATGTCCTGCTTTTTTGTAGATACCATTTATCATCATATGTGAAAAAACTATGCTTCAGTGTGAATTCCATCAATTCCATAAAAAAAATCTGTAGGTCCTCTGTGTATTCACTATGGAACAATGCTCTTTCTACTGCTTCTAGGCCTTGGTGATGCGGGATTGACGTGTATAGTGCTTTTACGTCGATGGTGACCAATAGGGTAATCTCTTCTTCCGTGATGTTAATTGTCGTGAGCTTATTGAGGAAGTCGGTGGTGTCTTTTATGTATGATTTGGTCTTGATTACCTGGGGTTGTAAGTACTTATCTAGAAATTTTCCTACAGGTTCATGCAGACTTCTTTTAGTGGAAACGATCGGGTGACAAGGTGGTCTGTGTGGGTCTTTATGTACCTTAGGTACCACATAAAAACTCAGACTCACTGACTTATCTTGTAGTAAGCATTTCCTGACCTTATCGTTGATAGTGCCTCTATCTGTAGCTCTTTGTACTATTTGTTGCAATGTTGTTCTGATGTCCTTGGTGGGGTTGAAATCCAGTGGCATGTATGTATTCTCATCTTGTAAGTGGATTAAAACCCGAGATTCATAATATTCTTTGTTCAAGATTACAAGGGCTCCCCCTTTGTCTGCTTTTTGACATGTGATCTGGTTGTTCGTGCTATGGAGGTAAGAACTCCATATTCCTTCGCGGTCATATTAGTAAATTTGCTCTTCTTGCGTATGTTCAATTTAGCTATGTCCTGTTTACATATTTGTTCAAATAAGTCGATGGTTTTGTGACTTATAGGTGCCATATAGGTACTGGGCGACTTTAAACCTTTTAATGGATCGTCTTCCTCTTGTCTAACTTCTGTGATGGCGTTATCAAAGAAATGTCGTAATCTCATTTTTCTTGCAAGTTTGAAGAGGCTAATTTCTTAATCCAAAGCGTCGGTGTGTGCCGTTGGGACATACGATTTGCCTTTCTGTAAAGTTCTCAATTGTTGGGAATTAAGATGCCAATCCGAAATGTTGATCACCAGATTATCAATGTTCTCCTCTACGTTTGTGTTTTCTTGGTCTTGTCCTTGTTGGCTGTGACATTCCGCGTTTGCGGAGGTTCCTTTTCTTTTTCTCTTCCCTTGTCCCCTCCGGGGTCTTCCCCTTCTTCAAGGCCTCTCTCTAAAAAAGACACCGATGTTGAAGTACCAGCCGCTTGATTTGTGTTTATTGTCTTTGATGGACGTGCTTTCTCTGTAGATGTTCTGAAGAGTAAAGTGTTGCAACCAGTGGTTTATTCCGTCCACCCCTGCTCTCTGACCCATGTTGGTACCTCCCGCTGTGAAGTTTGTGATAGAATGTTGGGAATAGCTTCAGTGAGGAGAGTGGATGGCCATTAAAGGAGTTGTACTAATCTAAGCTGTGTCCTGAGTCCTTTATATTGCTTACTTCTAACACTGGCGACGGACCTGTGCGGGGGACAGTGTGGCCATCTCCCCCTTGAGTACTCTCTCCACACGGACACTTATTTGGAGTCGAGAGATTTGGAATGGTGATCGCAAAGTTAAGAAACTGCCAGGAAGTCCTAGAGCTGCTTTGATGGTTGGAGCGCTGGAAATCAGGACAGGAAGAACACTATAGAACCCTGCTGTCAACGTACCTTACAGTGGAGGAAGTCACAACGTCGTGTACTCGAAGGTTGGCAGAAGTGGGTTTTTAGTGTCACTGCATCGGCCATCGGCGGGAGTCCGTCTTGGGTTGCTTGCCCGAGTTCTTTGGCAGCATTGTTTTCGGCGTGGGTGAGTTCATTGCTGACCCCTAACTGCGCCAAAGTAAATGGACTCCCTTTGAAATTTATCCTGTCAGCGTCGGAGGAGGGCTTTGTGAGGAGTTCACCTCATGAGTAGTGTCCAAGCCCTGCAGCGCCTTGATGAACTTGTCCTGCCCTCGCTGCCGGAGAGTCGTGGTGTGAGGAGTGCGGCAGGAGAGCAGTGTTTCAGCTTTGCGGCGCCTCTGTGTCCTTAACCCGCCCCCGATTTCTGGAAGCCGGCGTGAAGTATCCCTCAAGTCAGTGTCTCAGCCCCGCGGCGGTACAGTACATTGCCGTTCGTTTTTTTTTTTTGTTGTCAAGTCTTCCGCAGTCACCTCATCTGGGGGCAGTGTCTCCCTATGGCTATTGCGCAATCGTCTTTCCCTGCCTGAGGAAAGGAAATACTGTTTGAGAGCTGTGTTCGCCCGGGAACCTTTCTGGGCCCGTTTTCCTCTCATTTCAACACTGGGTTCTGTTTGCATCAGATGTTAGTCTATGCTACAGAACTTGGACAAGGAGATACGACGTGGAAGTGAATAACAGTAAGAACTGCGCAGCGTGATGCAGGTTGTTTGACTGTTATAGTTCGCCTCATTGAATAAAGACTCTGGTTGAAAGGTCCAAATATATAACCACCCTTTTCCACCATTTCCTTTTATTTTATGTGATCTATTATTCGGTTCAGATCTATTGTATAGGATTGGTCTCTTCTTAAGGGGGGTTGTGTTCTTTCCATCAGTTTTATCCTGGGTGTATATTGCCTTCAGTATTAAGCAGTTAATTTACCTGTCCTACCACCATGGCAGCTGCAAGCATGAAGCAACCCCCGCCTTTCCTAAATGACATAGGGGAACCTGAGATAAGCTGGAAGGAATGGGTGAAGCTTTTTGAGTCTTACCTTATAGCTATTGGGGGACAGAGGTTCAACTCTATAAGGAAACAACACATATTACTCCACAATCTGGGTGTGCAAGGGCGTAAAGTATATGAAAATTTACCTGCACCTGAGCAAGATGCTAATGCTGTGGGGGAAGTGGATGTGTTTGTGCAGACTATGGAGAAATTAGAGAAACATTTTGGTGATAGGATCAATGTGGTCCTGGAGCGTCATAAATTCTTTAAAAGATGTCAAGGGAAACAGGAGTCAGTACAAAATTATATTGCTGTGCTGTGGGGACTGACTCAATTATGTGAATTTGGGGATCTCACTGACTCCCTAATAAGAGATCAATTAGTAAGGTGTACCAACAATCCACGTATTCAGGAGAAATTGTTGGCTAAGAATCCAGGGCTGAAAGAAGCTATTGAAATAGCTAAGTCAGTGGAGCATACAGCAAGATGTGTCAAAGAGATGAGGCCAGAAAGGGAGGTAGTGGCTACCATAAGTGATCCTGAAGAGAGTTTAGATGTGTACAAATTGAAGTTTAAAGAAAACGCTAGTACCAAGGTAGAACACAGAGAGAAGGGCCCTAAGTGTTACCGGTGTGGCAGTAACAATCATTTTGCCACCTATTTCCAATGCCCCGCCAAATACGTCACGTGCAAGAAATGCAATAGAAGGGGGCATTTTGCCAGGGTGTGTCGTGATGGTGAGTTGCACTCAAGAGAAAATGAAAGAGGAACCGAAAAGGGTACAAATAGAGAAATTAAATGTATTGAACAGAAAATAGAAAAGTTTATCTTGCAATTGAAGGATATTGATGACACTGTGAATTCCATTTATCCTAAATGTGATGTATTAATTAATGATGAATGTATTGAAATGTTTGCTGATTCCTGTTCTCCTTTCACCTTGATCAATAAGGATGACTATGTTTCCATGAAGGGAAGTAAGATTAGTGACCTTAAGAATCCTGATATTTCCCCTTCAGGTTACAATAAGGGCAATATACCCCTGTTGGGAATGAAGGATGCGCAGATTCAATTCAAAGATAGGAAAACTTACGGGACAATATATGTGGTCAAGTCTGGATCTAACCTGTTGGGGTGGGTGCACCAGAAAGAGTTGGGAATCATATTGGACCCCAACAGTCCTGAACAGGTTTTACTTACTGACAATATTCCAGGTAATGAAAGGATCTGTGATGAATTCTACCCACTTTTCAAAGAGGAGTTAGGATGCCTGCACAATTTCCAACATAGAATTAAGTTAAAATCTAATGCCAAACCCATGGTGCATGGTCTGCGCACTGTACCCCTCAAACTTAAAGAACCATTAGAAAATGAATTGCGCAAGCTGTGTGATTTAGACATTATTCAGCCAGTGAGTTGTTCTGAGTGGTTGGCACCTATTGTTCTCGCAGCCAAATCCAATGGGGAAGGTATCCGCCTCTGTGTGGATTTACGAAGTTTAAATGACTGTATTTGGGTGGAGAGACACCCTTTGCCGGTCATAAATGAGATGCTAAGCACCATGGGTCCTGCAAAATATTTCAGTGTTATTGACTTATCCATGGCTTACCACCAGATTGAGTTACATCCGGATTCAAGACCACTCACGGCGTTTATTACGCCGTTTGGAGCTTTTATGTTCAAAAGAATGCCGTTTGGACTTGCGTCGGCGGCAGCCATTTTCCAAAGGGTCATGCAGAAAATCCTGGAAGGAGTAGAACATACCATGTGTTTTCAAGATGACATTTTGGTTTATGGTAAAGACTCAGAAGAACATGATAATGTCCTAAGGCAAGTTTTCAGAAGACTCATGGATGCAGGGCTAACTGTAAAAAAAGAAAAGTGCAGGATCAAGGTGGAACAAGTTGAGTACCTGGGTCATTCCATCACAGGACAAGGTTTCAGACCAAAAGGAAGTCTAATTCGTGCAGTGAAGGAGGCTCCGAGTCCACGTAACAAGAAAGAACTTAAATCCTTTTTAGGGCTCATGGAGTACATGTCGAAGTATGTGGACAATTTCGCAACTAAGTGTGAACCAATGAGACAAATGTTAAAGAAAGACAAGGACTTTGTGTGGAGCGAAGAACAAGAAGCTGTAGCTAATGCTCTAAAGGAGGATCTGATCAACTCCCCTGCTCTGGGTACTTTTGATTCAACAAAAAAAACTATCCTTACAACTGATGCATCAAACTATGGGTTGGGTGCCACTTTAGTGCAGAAGGATGGTAGTGAAGAGAAGATAATTGCCTACGCGTCCAGGAGCCTTTCTTCCCCGGAGAGAAACTACTCTGTAATTGAACGAGAAGCTCTGGCGTGCTTTTGGGCGGTCAGGCATTTTAAGTTTTTTTTATGGGGGTGAGGTTCACTATACGAACGGACCACAAACCTCTTGTATATGTATTTTCGGTGAGATGCTTGGAAAATTGTACTCCACGCATCAGCAGGTGGATTCTAGGATTAGAACATTATAATTTCAAGGTCGAACATGTGCCAGGCAAAGAAAATATTATTGCTGATTTCCTTTCGAGATCACCGCTGCCAGAGGAGGAAGGACCTGAGGAGGCTCTTGACAGCCCCATAATGATGATGAATTTTCCTGCCATCACTGAGAAAGAATGGGAAGACAGTATGAGGAAAGACAAAGAACTTAAGGTGCTGATGGAGCAGATCAAAGAAGGATGGCCCAATAAGAAAAGGGACGTTGGTGCTGAGTTAGAAGAGTTCTGGGAGGTACGGAATGAATTGAGTGCCATCGGAGGGAAAGTGTACCGAAATAACAGGGTAATTCCGCCCAGGGAATTACGGAAGAGAGTCATTGACTTAGCGCATGAAGGCCACCTTTGGCGTAGTGCCACCAAAGCTAGAGTGAGAGTGAATTTCTGGTTCCCCAGAATGGACAACATGACTGAAGAAGCTGTGAAGGAATGTGGAGCATGCGCCAAGAGCGACAAGTCCAAGACGATACACAAGGCCCCACTCTCTCCAGTAGAGGTTCCAACCAAGCCTTGGAGCAAGTTGGCATTAGACATCATTGGACCCATGCAAATGCTAGGTGTACAAAAAAAGTTCATGCTGGTTCTGATTGATTACACCTCTCACTGGGTGAAGCAAAAATTTGTGTACAACATCAACACCAGAGCTGTAATTCTATTCCTGAAAGAAGTATTTTGTGAAGAAGGTATACCTTCCATGTTAGTTACGGACAATGGGGTACAGTTCACCTCTGAGGAAATGCAGAATTTTCTGGAGATTTCGGGAATCAAACATGAGACCACAGCTCTATACTGTCCAAAAGCAAATGGCATGGTTGAGAGAGCAAACAGAGTCATCAAAGAGAACATCCAGCTGGCCATTGTAAATGGGCAAGATGTTGAGAATTGCTTGAGAGAATGTTTGTGGGCTTACCACACAGCGCCCAATAAAGTAACTGGGGTCTCTCCTTTTGTGTCTTTACGTGAAAGGGAGCCTAGTACCAAGTTTAACCCCTGCTGGTTAAATGGGGGTGATGTCAGGGATGTAGATTGGGAGGAGGCAGGAGAGAAGGTCAAACAACATCAAGATAAGTACAAACAGTGGTATGATAAGAAACATGGGGTGAAGTCTCTAAGGTGGGAAGTGGGAGACATGGCGCAAGCTAAATGGAACACCAAATTAGGAACTGACATCAGCAAGTTTTATTCCCCCAATAAGATTGTAAAAGTGTTAAAAAATGTTGTACAGTTTGAAAATGGTCAATGGTGGAGTTTTGATCATATTGTAAAAGTGCAGCCTTAACCTGTTTTTCTTTTTGCAGAATTCTTCCTGTAAATCGTCTCCCTGTGAGCCGATCTCTGTATGTCAACTTTTTCCTATTTGTTCGCCCGGCTGGGCACTTATTATTAGGAAGGGAGATGTGTTGCAACCAGTGGTTTATTCCGTCCACCCCTGCTCTCTGACCCATGTTGGTACCTCCCGCTGTGAAGTTTGTGATAGAATGTTGGGAATAGCTTCAGTGAGGAGAGTGGATGGCCATTAAAGGAGTTGTACTAATCTAAGCTGGGTCCTGAGTCCTTTATATTGCTTACTTCTAACATAAAGCTACGATGAATTTACATGCAAGTGTGTAATGAGATGTGAATACAACATCAAGGACAAACACGGTGTAATAAAGACTTCAATTGAATTGAATATACATGAGTGAAGAAACAATCTTTTGATTTTTTGATTCTAATTGAGCTGGTTTAACACAGCAATCTACTAGTGCCCAGGGAGACAGCTCTACATTGTTACAGATCATTCTCATCTTCCTTTGGGGGGTCGTACTCAGCACTGTCTTCTGCACTGGCAGAAACTGACTCGGGATGTTTGGGTGTTGCAAACCATCATGGGTTTTCAGTTGGAGTTATATTCTCCTCCGTTTCAGATCTATCTCCCCGCGAATCTCCATTTTTCCCTACAAGATTGCAGTTTTATAGACAGAGAATTTGCGGAGTTGCTGCAAAAACACGCGATAGCACCGTGCAACGAGGGGCCTCACGGTTTTTGCAGTAACATTTTCCTCGTACAGAAGAAAGGGGGTGGAAACAGACATGTCCTCAACCTGAAGGACTTCACTGAGTTTCTCACCTACAATCATTTCAAGATGGAGGGGATCCATCTTTTAGCAGACTTGTTGCAGGAAGGAGATTGGCTAGTCAGGTTGGATCTCAAGGACGCCTATCTCTCCATTCCAGTTTTCCCGCCACACAGTTGTTTCCTCCAATTCCGGTGGAACGGTCAGTGGTACGAATATTTGGCCCTTCCTTTCGGCCTCTCATCAGCTCCGTGGTGTTTCACCAAGGTGATGAAGCCAGTTGTCGCCCACCTGCGAGAGCGAGGGGTGAGGCTAATAATCTATTTGGACGATATCCTGATCATGGCTCAGAATCAGAACACCCTTCTACAGCATCTACATCTCACAACGATGCTCCTTCAGAGTTTGGGGTTTGTGATCAACCTCGCAAAGTCGGTGGTTTCCCCGACGCAGTTAATAGATTTTCTTGATTTCCCGATAGACTCGAGGACGGCTCAGTTGAGCCTTCCCAAAGCGAAGTTGAGAGATTTCAAGAAGGAGATTCTTGCATTACTGAGCAGGCAGACGGTCTCGCTCAGAGCCATTGCCAGAGTAGTGGGAATTCTAGCCTCTTCAATTCAGGCCATATTTCCGGGCCCACTCCATTACAGGGCCATACAGCGTCTGAAGATTCAACTCATTCAGAAAGGGTTGTCCTACGTGGACACCATCCCATTGTCTCAGGAAGTCAGGACCGAACTACAGGGGTGGCTGGGCCATGCAGATGCCTGGAATGGCAGGGCAATCTTCGGTTCCCAACCAGAGGTGGTTATCGAGTCCGACACCAACCGTTGGGGCTGGGGCGCGCCCTGCAGAGACATCTCCACAGGCGGAAAATGGTCTCCACAGGAATTGTCTTTGCACATAAACTGTCTAGAGCTACTTGCCGGGTCTTTCGCAATTCGGACACTATCCCCGAGGCAGACCTCTTGTTGCATCCTACTCCGCATGGACAATGTGTCCGCGGTGAGGTATATCAACAAGTTGGGAGGCACAAGATCGTCTCTTCTTGTTGAGATACCCAAGGACTTTTGGCATTATTGCCTCGACCACCAGATTTCGGTGATCGCGGAGTACCTACCGGGCCAATCCAATCAGGTGGCGGACTGGAACTCCAGGCACCTCATGGATTACAGCGACTGGAAGTTGCTTTCCAGAGTCTTTCAGTGGCTTCAGGACATTTGGGGTCCTCTTCGCCTCCAGGCTCACGTACCAGATTCCTCAGTTTTTTCAGCTGGAGGCCGGACCCGATGGCACGGGCGACCGATGCATTTGTGCAGGATTGGTCGGGCGCGACCCAATATGCGTTTCCCCCATTCTAATTGATCCCCAGGGTAATGACACAGGTGATCAGGCAAAGGGCTGTCGTGGACATCTCAGCCGTGGTTTATGAAGTTGTTCCAGTGGAGTTGCGGCCTTCCCAGGTTGCTCCCCGAGTCGACATTGTTGCTCCTGCGCCCTCTTCAGGAGCGTCAACCCATGATTTTGGAGGTACTCCTCATGCTGTTGGCATGGAGGCTTTCAGGAAACAGTGGCATATGCCAGGAGTTACGGACAAGGCTTCTGAGTTTTTCAAGCAAGCCTGGGCACCTTCCACAAGGAAGCGTTATTCCTCAGCCTGGAAAAATTGGGTGGATTGGTGCTTGGAACGACATTTGGATCCCGTGAGGGCGGAATTATCCCAGGTGTTAAATTTCCTTTCGGACAAAGCTTTGGAGGGCCTGGCTTATCGCTCAGTCAACAATTTTAGATCGGCCATTTCAGTGGGTCATGAGCTGGTGGATGGCAAGCAAGTGGGTATGTACCCGGTTGTATGCAAGCTTCTTAAGGGCATCAGGGTCACTAATCCACCTAAACCCAAATATACGGGTCTGTGGGATGTTTCCTTAGTTATATCATTGTTCAATCGTTGGCCTACTAATGCTCTTCTTTTTAGGAAGCAACTATCAGCCAAATTGGCTATGTTGCTATGCCTGTCAGCGTGCAGACGTTCATCAGATGTGAGAGCTCTCGACGTTACAGATAGAGTATTTACCCCAGAGGGGGTTTCTTTTACTATTACCGGAAGTACCAAGACACTTTCTCGGCACATTGATAACAATGCTTTCCCAGAAAATGAAAAATGATGTGCAGTAAATTGTTTAAAGGCTTATGAAGAGTGTACAAGGGCATTGAGACCGCAGGGTTGTTCTCAACTGTTGATTGCTTTGTTGAAGCCGTACAAGCCAGTGGTGGCTGCCACAATTTCCAGATGGCTTAGATTTATCATGCAGGGAAGCTGGTATTGACATCCAAAAGTTTAGGGCACATTCTGTTAGAGGCGCTATGGCCTCAAAATCGTACATGTTGGGTTCTAACATTCAAGACATTATGTGTTGTGCAGATTGGTCTTCAGAATCAACTTTCCAAACGTTTTACTACAAGCCGGTGGGTGACATTACTTCTGTGGTATTTGGACAGCGTTAAACTAGCATAATCTGAAGCCTCCGGTCCTGTAATAGAATCAAAAATTTGCTAGCATTCGCGCTAGAATTTTCAATTCTTTTAAGGACACGGAGGCAAGGATTATCCCACCTGGCTTTATTTACAGTATTAAAGCTTACCCGCTCAAGTTGCATGTTATGACGTAATCGATTATACAGTGGTTACGGATGTTTCATTTCCTTTATTTCAGGCTCAGACAAGACGTCTGAATAGAAGACGATGGATGGCAAGAGCTTGCGCTTGAAGACTTCAGGTTATACTCCACGTTGGAGGAAGTTTTGGACTTGTTCATGTTAATATTTGGACTTGCGTTCTCTGCAAAGAAAGAGGATGATGGGACCACACAGAAAGCTTTTATGGATTGTGGAGGCGTGGCTTATATGTGTGCATCATGGGCAATGTAGTTGTTTTACACTAAATTGTATGTTTTCATTGGCTGCTGTTTTTTGCAGTAAAGATAAGAGAAGCATAATCCTCGCCTCCGTGTCCTTAATAGAATTGAATATTCTTGGCGCGAATGCTAGCAAATGTTTGATTCTCGTTATCCGGGCAGTCTCCCGTCTTGTTTGCTGGCTTGCATTATGAACCTCTGAACGCCTTGCTTCCGCCTTTGTACGAAGCTCGTAGTTGCTCACGTGACTTTGGGCGTGGGCCACGCTTTGCTATGCCTGACCTTGCCTGGCTCCCGGTGTCGGCGTGTCATGGCGACTCTTATTGATGGGATGGTAGCTTCATTCTACGATCTATACTTGGCAGTTTAGTTGTAGGACAATTTTCTCTTTGATCTGTGAAATTCTTAGTTTTTGTTGTGCACATATTGGTATGTTTGAAGGTAGTTGTTGGCTTGATTCATGTTAATACGTGTCCTTGTTCGTAACTGTCCGGGTTCTATCCAGGCCCGGTTCTAGAGGGTGGGCCAGGTGGGCCTGGCCCACCCAAACATGAACCTGGTCCACCCAAACATAAACCTTGACCCTCACAGTGAATCTGCCACCGATGTCCAACAGCAATAGGTGATTTATGATCCTGCTCGAGAGCTATCCTTTGTCTGTTGTTAGTTTTTAAATGCAGATAAACTGAATTATATGTGGATAGCTCAGTGGGTTACTGCCTTTGTCACAGACATCCTTTTGCTACTTGCAGTTTAGAATTTACTATCCTAACATAGGTTAGTGACCTATGAACTGCCATTAAGCTGCATAGAAACTTCACTTTCTTGTGTTGTGATATAGTTAGAACTTCTCCGATCTTTCATTATTCTAATGTAGCTAAAAGAGTTTGTTTGGGCAGTTATACACTTTTATCAGTAAAAGCCAACCCCCAAACTCTGGAGTACTCTTTAAATCCTGACTTGGTGCTTCTCCAGACAAAACCCTCATAAAATATATTACAAACTAGTATGGATGACATGTGATTTCTACACCTTGTAATCCTCATTGGCTTATGTGACATTCCCCGTAGATTGATGTATTGTCTCTGTATAAAGTGTGCGTGATTTACTGTGACACCCTACACGGATATGAGTAGCACTATACAACAATAAGCGCTATATAACAAATGAAATGTATATGAGAGAGGGGTAACGGAGAGATGAGGGGCACTGGTGGAGGGTGGCAGTGAGGGTATCCAATAAGGAGGTCATTGGGGAGGGGCTACAGAGAGAGGCTGGCCGCTGGTGGAGGGTGGTAGAGAGGGTGTCAGAGGAGGAGGTCATGGGGAGGGGCTATGGAGCGATGGGGGGCACTGTTGGAGGAAGGCAATGAGGGAATCCGAGGAGTTGGTCTTGGGGCGAACGGGGAAGCTACAGAGACATGAGGGGACAGGAGGAGGGTGGCAATGAGGGAATCCGAGGAGGAGGTTATGAGGAGGAGGGGCTATGGACAGATGAGGGGCACTGTATGAGGGTGGCAGTGAGGGAATCCGAGGAGGACATGGGGTGGGGCAAACTACAGAGGGATGAAGGGCACTGGTGAAGGGTGGCAGTGAAGGAAGCTGAGGTGGAGGTCATGGGGTGGAGAGAACTACGGAGAGATGAGGGGCACTACTGGAAGGTGGCAGTGAGGGAAGCCAAGGAGGAGGTCATGGGGTAGGGGGGGGAACTAGAGAGAGATGAGGGGCACTGGTGAAGGGTGGCAGTGAGGGAAGCAGAGGAGGAGGTCATGGGGTGGGGAGAACTACGGAGAGATGAGGGGCACTGGTGGAAGGTGGCAGTGCGGGAAGCCAAGAAGGTGGTAATGGGGTGGAGGGGGGGAACTAGTGGAGGGTGACAGTAAGGGACTCCGAGGAGGAGGTCATGAGGTGGGGGGGAACTATGGAGAGATGAAGGGCACTAGTGAAGGGTGACAGTGAGGGAATCCGAGGATGAGGTCATGGGGTGGAGGGGGGGACTACAGAGGGATGAGGGGCACTATTGGACGGTGGCAGTGAGGGAAGCCGAGGAGGGGGTCATGGGGAGGAGCTACGAAGTGATGAGGGACACTAGTTGAGGGTGGGAATGAGGGAGTCTGAGGATGAGGTTGTGAGGGGGAGGGGCTACGGAGACATGAAGGGCACTGTTGAAGTGTGGTAGTAAAGATATCTATGGATAAAAAGGTCATTGGTGGGGAGCCAAAAAAGACTTTCGCTCCAGCACTAAAGCCGGCCCTGTCATGGCCTTTCTGTTTTTGTTTATTTAATTACCAGTTGGAGGATTAGGACAACTGTGGAGCACACTTTAAAGTGCATGCTAATTACATTTACTGCTATATTCAATGTTTCAAGTTTGAAGGTGTTTTAACTAATGTTTTTTACCAGGAATAATGAAAGTGGAACAGCATGGGGGCTGATATCGGGCTGGAGTCCACTGTCAGCTGTGAGATAAGATACACTGGAGAGGCGTGGTAGAAAAGTGGATAACCAAGCCTGTAAGGGAGTGCGCTGCAGAGTCAGGGGTGAGGTGGAGGTAGTAATGAAGAGGGATTCTCTCTGAAGGCTCACACAGAGGGAGCCCGAGTAGTGTCACTTGCCTGATACTCCCACTTTAGAAACCTCCTTTTCCCATCAAAGGGACATAACATGGAAAAAAACACCTTTTGAGAGTGATAACGTTTAGAAAGAGATTTGGAAAAGAGTGCGTTTTACTGGAACTTGTAAGACTAAGAAGAGATGAAGGAGGGCCCTGAAGCAGGCCTGGCTAGACATATAAGCGACAAATCGGGCCTGCAGTACCCCACCCGAATGCACCCTTGGTCCACCCAAATAAAAGTTCCTGGAGCCGGGCCTGGTTCTATCTTCCGCTATTCTCACCTCTATGTATGGTTTCCAGGAGTACCCACTAAGATGTATATATTCCTTCTGCCTCTGGTGGTGTTGATATTGAGGTGTAGCTATACAGGGGAACTTAGGCCGTTTTTTCATGTGATGGTTTGCATTATTGTGTACGTCTTGAAGTTGTCCACAATGTGATATCTCACTCATTTCCTTTTATTAATTTGTTGATAAATAATTTGCTTTCAACTTCATGATTTGTATTATATAGTTTATAGCATTGATTGTTTTTTATGTTTCTATTAACTTGTTAAAGAATATTTTGTTCACAATGTCAAGATTTGATTTATATATTCTGTATGATTGACTTCCTTTTTTCATATTACTTCTAATAAAAATATTTTAATTAGACCTACACACACTACTTCGTTTTATATGATTATTCTATTGTGATAAAAACTGTTTTTTGGTTAAAGTGCCTTGGTTGTTATCTCTCATGCTATTTATCCCTGACCGAGGACTTGTAGTATCTACTTTCTCAGGGGGTCCTAGATATATACACATTATCTCAATCATTTCATTCAGCCCATTCTCGATCGTGCTCAGATACATTAAAATTTTTCCTTCAAACCAGAACAATAAATTGTCAATGTTGTTTCCGGTTACATGCTTCAGTACTGTCCATTTTATATCGTTGGGGCCATGTTTTTTTTCGATGCAGTGTGTTACCATCGGTGCATTTGTAATCTTGCATCTTATACGGGAGCGATGTTGGGTTATTCGCTTTTTAATAGGCTGAGTGGTCTTGCCAACATAGGCCTTAGGGCAAGGACATATAACACAATATATGACGTTGATGTGTGTTACAGTTGGTGAACTCTTCGTGCTTCACAAATTTGTTACAATAAGTGAACTTGGTATCCTCGATTGTGCTGTCACATGACAGACAATTCCTGCATCTCCTGTGGCCTTTGATGGGAGTCAAGGACAATAGAGTACGTATGGACTGCACAGTCTTCTTTTTGCGGTGTTTGCGCGCACCAGCCTGTCCTTTATGTTTCTGTTTTTCTTCAGGGCAAAGATGGGAGTGTTTCTGAACGGTTCCTGTTGCTTCACCGTATTCCAGTTTTTTCGCACAATTTTTTCCACTTCATTGGCGAGGCCCCCCTGTTGTAATTACACATCTTTTGTTGAGAACCAGCTTCATTAACTTCAACTTCATCTTTATGTGCCAGAGCAGGAGATAATGCTTTGCCACACAGAAATTGGTTACATAAAATTCGTGTGGGAATTTTTATTCTGAGTCATTTTATTCTGAGCCTCCTACAGCAGTAAGGGTAGAGTATTAATACTAATGTTAGAGTATTCGTTCCATTGTGCAGATATGCCCAGGTTATTCTTTCAGAATAGATCAAGGAAAAATAGGGGTTTAGCACATCCATAAAGGTTCACTGCCACAGGAGAGTGTACAAGCATTGGAAAGGGAAATCGGCCTGGCCTTTAAGTGCTAAAATATGCAGCACATGCATGCAAACATGTTGTTTCCATGCATTAAAACCGAACCTGTTGGCTTTGAGGTTACTTTGCTTCCAGTTGTTTGAAAAATTAAAAATGTTACACTCATGAGAGCTGTAATAGAAGAGTTGTGCTGGTTACCTCCATAAACATGTAAACACAAAAGCACAAATATATAAATGAACTTGCAACACACAAGTACAAATAGAAACATTCCTTAATACATATACATACTTTTTACCGAACAAACTACGCACGCAAATGCATAAATACATTGTGGCACAGAAATGAGGCAGCAAACTGGTACACAAAAAGGCAAAACTACACACCTCGGCGAACACTGTCTCAAAATGCACGATCAGAAAAATACGTTTCCAGCACATTAATAAAAGTTACAGAATTTCAGAATTAAAGACGAAAACCTCCAGAAACAGCGACGACGGTCTATTAAAGACGTTGCTGACCAGGGGAAAAGGGAGCTAAGATTTCAAGTTTCTGCATTCCCCGTTGACCAAATTGTGTGATCTTATGTAAAACCATCTAATCCCACTGTACCTCAGATCCATGTTGATCAAAATTGTGTGCCCCACAATATAAACTGAATAAAACACTTTGGGGCATATTACCAAGCAATAGCGATAATTATCGCTATGCATGGTTAGCGGCAATAATAATATCGCCGCGCTCTGACGATTTTTAACGCTGAGATACCTTGATATTATCAAGGTTTATCTCAAAAGCAGTAAAAATCCTGCGAAATGCATGAATATCGCTGAAAAATCAGCGATATTCATGCATTATCGTGACAATGCTCTTAGCCGGAAAAAAACCCCCAGGCTCTATTGAATAGAGACCATCGTCCTGATGAGAACCCCTAAACTAATCTGGGTTCGAAACGCGTAGACCGTTGAGAGCCATCGAAAAGTTCCAAACAGATTAGGAGACTATACAATATATCTGAATTTTTGCATTTATTATATGGCTTTGCTGTGAACATTGTATTTCCAGCAGTATTTTATCTGTAAGAGTATGAGTGGAGTATGGATGAGAGCTTGTATGAGTTTATGAAAATTTGTATTGTTTTTGAAAAACATTGTTTTTGAAAAATGTTGTGGTTAGGTTTTGTATATGAGGTCCAAAAAATTGGTAAGAATCAGGTGAAATGTAAAATGATAAATAGTGTTAAAATAAATACTGACTAAAAACGAATGAATTAAAAAGAAAATAAAAATCCAAAACATTTGATTTCATTCCAATGTTTATAGAGTAAAAGTATTGCATTGAATCGTCTAGCACCAGCATCCTCTGTTGTTATTCAGTAGCTTGTGGCCAAGCTGTGCTATTGGGAGCCCAGACCCAGTGGTGTTATTGTGCTTGTTTTGATTTGCACAAGAACTTTTAGAGTACAGCAAGAACTGTTAGTTCTTAGTGACGTCTTATGTCCAACCTTACGTCAAACCCGGCACCTTCCAGGTATAAATATACCAACGTTGCCTTAAGCAAACACACGGTGGTTTGGAGCAGAGCGGCTATCTACTTACCCGAAGCCCAGCTGATGCGAGAGCCGAAGGAAGCCGACCCTCCCTTTTGACGCACTGAGAGAGACGCTGTCTTTTCACACGCCGAGAAATCCAGCTCCGGTGTTTCCAGTCACCCTTGCGGGTTGCTGGGAGATCGAGTCCTGAGAGAGAGATACAAGACCTCCTACATTCTATTACCAAGGTACGGAGCTGACTAAACCCTTAAGAGAATTCTTGATTCAGATTCTTGGCAAAAAACCAACTTAACTTAAACTGCAACTTACTTACTCCTTCCCACGTATTAGGCTTAGGTCAGGTACACCGGGGTAGGCGTATCTTAGAAGCACCAGTTGAGTACGTTAGTCAATGTTTTTATGTATGTATATATTTTATCCATTTTAAAGTATCATATGGCTAAGAAACCATATCAATGCTTTTACAGTATTATTTCATAATACTCCTTTTACTGTACGCACTTTACTTTATGATAAGTATTGCAATTGTGGCAACTCACTTCTCTTGCATGAGAAAGAAGACTGCTCAATAAATAACACCTTTTATTGAAAACACCCGTCTCTCTATTTCTCTGCACTCTTGGTGAAACTAAGTATGCACGATTGACTGAGTGAAATAACTGTCTATTGTTTTCACACGACTCTAGAGATACACTCTTTATTCTGAGGGAGCAAAGTTGTCATGTTTATGCGGTTGTCAGAAGCTAATCCCTTCTTGTCTAAATCAGGACGGTTAACTCTTTCCTGAACATTCCAGAAAGTTTCTAGTGACCTCTGAGCTAGCTGGCAAAACTAATTAGGTCTAACATAGTCAGTAGAGACCTAGATGACCTCAGTCCTACGTCTAAACTGCTGTTTATGTTATTCCAATGCGCAGAACCTATTGGGAATATAGGAACTACACTACATGGCGCCCAACGTTTGGTAAGGCGATAATCTAACGCAAGACATTAGAGTAACTCAGTCGTGCTTTTTCACACAGACCCCTTTTCTGGAGTGGGTAAAAGGTTCAAATCTGCCGGAACTTAGTAGGAAGAGATTCCTATGTATTAGTTTTTGGGTTAGTCAACGTTGAAGGATACAATGTTCCAAAATATTGTGCACCTAATCTTTGCTTCCTTGAAACTTGATCTGCAACAAAAAACTTTCCGTTAGTAAAAATGACGGAAAGTGAAGACGAAAGGGAGGAAGCTAAATTAGCAGCTCAACTCCTAGCGGATGACACAAGTCTCCAAGAAAATGACCCGAATACTATAATCAGTCCGGTAACTGTAAGAAAAACTATAACTAAAAAACTTATAGAAAATGGAGTATCATCAAGAGGTGGTACAGTCATATTTGTGGTAGAGGCCCATGAATATCGGCAGACAGAGGTATTCTATTCATAGATACAATTTCCAGCAGCACACGCTGTGACACACGAGTTCCACTATTACAAAATATGTACAAATATGAATACGCTCCTTTCGAGGACGTTGAAATCTTACCAAGAGCACCTGCTCTGGTTTAAGGGCGCCCTAAAACATCAAAATCACATCACCAGGCTCGGTCCACCAGGTAGACCAGGAGCAATGCGGCCGGTTCTAGCCAGCTACACACCACATCCCGACATAGAAAAAATGTCAGACCGGGAACTTTTAGCACAACTAAAGCTACTAATTAAAATACATAGACAATTGGTTCAATATGTCATGAGGACTTTAACAGTCCAACCAGCAATAATAATTCCACAGACCACCCCTCACCAGGGGAACACAAATAAAATCACACCACAGAATATACAATCAGCGATTGGCAAAATACCCGCAAAACGGGAATAAATTCCATTCCGGTTAGCACAAAAAATCACTCAAATAGAGGCAGTATTTCCTGATACTACATCTCATGAGAAACACAGAATTCTCACTATCTGTCTTCCAATGGGGATCGCACTACATGTGGAGGACTGTGACACTTGGGCACAGTCTTTGCTTCTATTTACACAAAAACACATGGTGTTCCGTCGATGGCGGTTATACCAGACGTACTAAGACAGATTCAAAATGAATACGGTCCAGAACCTGCTTTTACTCTGGGTATGAAATTACTGAAAGACTTCAAGCAGGTCTCGGCTATATTATTAGCCAACATAAAAGGAGAAGCAGCATCTGTGGCGATCCGCCAGAAATTGAAAGAAACAGATATAGCAGAACAACCTTTTGAACTCGCCAGAATCATAGAAAAATCCTATGAAGAACTAGGTAGAGATAGTTTGGGTGGGAAACCAATAAAACCCCAACTAATTGAAAATCCTGAAAAAACATTTATTAAAAAGGGGTAATAAACAATCCACTCCCAGAGAAAAACGGTTCCAGTCCGGAGGAAGGTCTCCTCAACGGAGAAATAGATCTCCAGACCGAGGAAACAAGTCTCCCCAAAGGGAGCCCTCTGAGAAAAGATACAACCTTAGAGATAGGGATAAATTGAGAAAACCTGACAGATATCAAGATATTGATACACGTCCCTCTCGATCTTTCCAGACTTCCTCACAGAAATCGGAAAGAAGAGGACGGTCAGAACACAAAGAAGAGCACGTCAAGACCAAAGACAAGGAACCTGCTCATCAAAGTAAAAAAATACAATTTCCAAGAAAGAAGGTAGCCAGTATTAAAATAAAACATGTCGAGGATACTGAGGACACAACTAAAAAACGGAGAGTGGGCCCAGACAATGCTAGACAGCGCAGCAGAAGTGACCATAGCTTGCAAGATCTTGATTAATCTGCTGGAGAAAGTGGACACGAATGAATACATTCAGCTGAAAACTGCAGATACCAGAGTTAGCAAACCCCATAAATTATACGAGATAACATTGCGTATAGAGGGGGACAAAACTAGGAAAGTAAGGGGTCTTTTTTGGGATAACCTTTCAAAAGGCTATGACATCCTGTTAGCTGAGAAAGACTGGCCACCAGAGTTTGTCAGAGAGTGCCCTCATGGCGAAGAAATGATTATGCCTGCCTTCTCAAATCATATTCCAATTCATAAAAAATACACATTAGCAAGAAAATGGGCAGTGGCCCAAGCTCCTGCATTATATAAAAATCATGTAGGATGGGATGAGGATTCTCCTCCTCACAAAATCCAGTTAAAAAATCAACCCACTGCACAAAGGCAGTACCCAGTTAAACAAGAAGCTAAAAAGCAAGTCAGGGAGATCTTAGATCAACTTGAATACCAGGGGGTGATTGAAACATGCACCTCAGAAATGAACAATCCTTTGTTTCCTGTCTCCAAGCCAGACAATTCATATTGTCTAGTTTTGGACTACAGACACTTAAACTCCTGTTGCAAAACATTTGCAGTACAAAATTCACACAGTGCAGCACTAATGAATAACATTGTGCGCAAAAAATATAAAACGACATTAGACATCTCTAATGGATTTTTTTGTCAAAAGATTGCACCTGAAAGCAGGTATTTGACCGCTTTCTCAATAATGGGGTCGCAAAAACACTTCTGTCGACACTGACAGGGATTCAAGAACAGCCCAGGATTATTCTCAGCAAGGGTAACAGAGTTACTACAAATATATGATGATGAGGCATTATCTTATGTCGATGACATCTATCTAACAGATGATGACCTGGAGACACACTTGAAAAGAGTGAACACTATAATACTTGGGTTCGCAGCTGAAGGGTACAAATTCAACTTTAAAAAGTCACGAATTGCTCATCTAACTGTCCTGTTTTTCGGATATGAATTATCAAGTGAAGGCAAAAGCCAGGCAGACAACTTCTTAGAGAAGTGTGCTGTATTCCAAGCACCAAAAACGCTGAAGAACTTACAATCAATACTAGGTTTCCTGAATTTCGGAAGAACATACATTCTAAATTATGCAGAGAGGGTTAAACCTCTCTATGAATTAATAAAACCTGATTTCAAACCAATCTATTGGACTCAGAAACACAAAGAGATTTTAAGATCATTGCAAGCAGACATGTTAGCTAAAACAACATTGCAAAAACGCGAAAACGTACGCAACCTTGTAATCCGAGTCATCCCAGGAAGATTCACATACCTGACCTCTAATGAGGGAGAAACGGTACCAATAGCTTACAAATCACATTTGTACACACAAGCTGAAATGAAATTCAGTTCTACTGAAAAAATTCTAATAGCGGTTCAAACTGCTGTAGCAAAAGAGAGAGCCCTAGCCCAAGGCAGAAGGATATCTGTTTTAATAGCAGAATCAGCCCTTGAGGCACTAACAAGCCCACGCAATCTGAATGCCATGGCACTAGATCCAAAATGGATACAATGGGAAAATTCTCTTGCTGCAGAAGACGTGAAGCACTATTTTGACCCAAAAATGAAAAAACTAGAAGATCTAGAATATGAAGAAAAATATCCTCTGCCAATCGAAATTCTGCCTCTCGAACAATACACATGTGTAATCTACATGGACATATTTGCACAACACTACGATGTAGAGAAAAAATCCTACAACGCAGCGTGCGTGATTGTTAAAGGTCGCTGGCGCTTTGGTAAATTCAGACCAATAATCACCAAAACTGAATCACTCAGAAACTGCTCAGCTCAGCGAGCTGAAATAAGATCTTTAAAGATGGCGCTTGAAAATGCCGATAGCAAATTCCCCACACTAATAGTGTGCGATTCGCATTACTGCGTCAAGTCTTACAATAATGACATGCAGACATGGATCAAAAATGGTTACAAAGATGACACAGGAGCCACAATAAAGCATAAAAAGCTTTGGGAACAAGTAGTTATTTTGCAGAAAGAACTATGAAAGACTCACGTGATACATACACTGAGTCATCAATGTGATGGCGTTCACGTTGCAGGGAATTCATTGGCTAACAGAGCTGGCGGTAAAAGCCTTGTTAAAAGGCGACTATGCAGCATTACCTCTCGGTTATCCACTCAATAATACATACATAATTGATGCAAACTCCGTTCCTTTTGCTCAAATCCCTGGAGTGGGAGTAATTCCAAACACGAACAGGAGAGTCTTATTAATAGCAGATGCACACATGGGAGAAGGTCTAAGGCACCAAGAGATCGTGAAATCTCTAAAAGAATTACAATCAGAATACTGGTGGCTGGGGATGAGCCTGCAAAATTACAAATTTGCAAAGGGTTGTCCAAACTGCAACAGAGATCGCAGTCGTGAACTGGACCAGACTACTGCCAGGACACCAATATTAGAAAGCATCAGTCTATCTATACGCAAAAATCCTGCCGGAGAAATGCGTTCCCATAATTATTAAGACTAAAAACACTTAAAAATGCAGACACCAGCACTCGGCTGACGCCTGAACTGTTATACAAAGATTTGCGAGTCTTTATCGGCACATACGCAATTGGCATGCTACATTCTGACCAGGGTCCTGCGTTTAGCTCTCGAGCTTACAAGGAGGCCATGGCCAGCATGGGCATTGCATTGCGGTACTCTTTTCCCTTCCATCCTGAGGGAAATGCGGTAGTGGAAAGAAAAAAACGGGACATAAAGCAATCTATAACGGCGAGGGTATTAGGTTCGGGTGATGGGTGGGTCAAACATTTACCAAATGTCCAACGTAGTCTTAACAATCTGCCAAGAAATTCTCTAAAAGGTATCACTCCGTACGAACTATTGTTCGGTACTAGATTGCACATCCAGGACTTAGATAGTCAGACTTCAGTGGTAAATAAAAAATCCTTTGATATCAGAGATCGTTTGGCTGTTTTACAGGACTTAAATGAAAAAAGAAGAAGTCTGAGCAATATAAAATTAAAGCCAACAGCCACTGAAGAAAAACCATCTTTCTGGATTCCAAAGATTGGGGATCTAGTCAGAGAGAAGATCGTGGTGAAGAAGGAATTTGGGCCTTCTTACAGAAAAGCAGTACCTGTCTTAGCTGTCAGCGGAACAAGATCAGTTGTACTACCGCCCCTTGTAGGTAAAAAGGACAACCGAGTTGTATCCATCGACCTGGTAAAACCACAATCATGTGGCTAATAATAAGTAGTAGGCCCAGTGGACTCCTAAGAAATGGCAGAAGACCAAATCTTGCTACAATCCAAGAGGTTCAAACTGAGAGACTAATCACATTTGATAAACCTGCAGTGAATAAAAAAAGGACTATGCAACAAAGCCATGGAACTTGTGCCTCTTGAAACCCAAATTGCAACAGTTCGTCAAGAAACACCTGTCTACAATGATGTAGCTTCAGAATATACTAATGTAACAAAGAAAGATCCAAAGACAAATGAGTATCCGGAAGCAATTCCAACAATTGACACAACTGCATCTGGCTACTTCATCAATTTCGATGACTTTTCTGAAGATCCAAGCGAGCATGACGAAACGCCAGCAACAACAACTTTCAAAGACAAAGTAACTGAACTTTTTCACCAACTAAAAGAAACATATCTGATTTCACCATGGATTGAATTTTGGATTGTGTTAGGTGTACTTTTCCTCCTACTTTGGATCATCATGGTTCGATGTTTGGGAAAATTCATTGAAGGAAAATATAGTACAATGGACACAGCAAGTCAGAACATCAACTTAGTCCTAAAGCCTCACAAATCCTCTCACATCGAGAAAAGAGAACTGTCATCAGTGAACATCACAGCCAATCCAATACCCGGTGGGGTAGCATGGGACAAAACTGATTATGACATTTATGGCCCGATTGAGCTCCTGAAATATCCACACCAGTTCAAGGTTTCATAAGTGACTTTGTAAAACCAAGTACTTTCTCTGATGATTGAGACTTTGAAAATATTAATAATATGATGTCAGATTTAGTAATGTCAGCAAAATTCACTGAACAAGATTATTTGCAGGGTTCAGCAAAATATGAAGAAATGTGCTGCTATAATCATTTTGGTCATCACTATTTGCATACATCTGCTCAACCTAGAAATGTTTTTAATTATAACCAATGGGAACATTGTGCAACTCCGCCAAAAGGCAGCTCGAAAACAATTTATGAGAAATTCCCATACTTCTCAGGGTTTAACACAACTGATCCAGAAACGTTTTATTTTAAAATGTTAAATAACACAGGAATGAAAACAATGTTGACAAATACTAAATTGATTTATTCTGACAAATTTTATGACAAAATGTCTACATTTGGTTTTGAATTTTGGAAAAACAACATTGAAACAAAAACCACCTGGGGTTCAAAAGACTGGCAGGTACAAGATCTAGAAGCATTATTTAGAGCCTGCATGATCCCAGAACAGATATTATTCCTGAATGACACAATTCAGCAAACAACCTGTCTTGGTTTAGCCAAGATAAAGGACTTAAATAAACCGTCTATTCCGAAGCCAATACCTGATAGTAATAGCACTACAGATGTTGAGATAGACGTATCCCATATTTTACACCAAAACAGAACAAATCCTGATTGGCAAAAATGGTTGATCTGGCCCACAGACACAAATAACTGTCAAGATAGATTCCTGAACAAATTACAGGGGTTGAAACAGAACAGGCCAGACCCAAGATACTCCCAGAGACAACATCCAGGGATAGTTACAACATACAGTGTAGGGAAATTATGCCTCGAATGGCTACAGAAATCCACACTGGCTGAAATTAAGCAACACTTGACTTTACTTAAAGACGGCGCTGACTTGCGTGATTTCATACTGGTACCACGTAAACAGCGTCAAAAACGTTTCATATACGCCGGTATATACGCTGCTTACAATGAGGCTTGGAAAGTAACACAAATTGAAACAGCTGAAAAAATGCAAGAAATTGATAGTATAAATTTGGAAAAATCACTTTCTGTAGTGGACAATGGGTTAACGACTCTGTCCTCCAGAATATATTCACTGGACAGCATTGTATCATCTGCTATTGATATAATAGAGCAGGACTTACTAATGTTACAACATGGTCAGTCCCAATTGCGTTCTATTGTACAACTTGGCTGGACGTTGTAAAATCTGCGTTCAGGCTACGTTCCATGGCGTCTAATCAACATAACGTCATTATTCTCTATCTTTAACCTTACTGAGAAACAAAACAGTTTGGCACAAAAAGGAGCAGACTATACGATTCTGAGCATTGAAAAACTTGAGAGATTACCATTGACAATGTCAGAGACCTGTCATTGAATGGATAATACACAGAATAATTACTATTCCGATAACAACTTTCCAGTTTAAATATTGCCAAAAATATATACCAGCAGGCCTGTATGAAAGGTTGGGTAAAGGATACATCAAGTCAACATGGAATTTACCTTATACACACAAATGTTATAGTGAAGGAAAAAAGGAGGTATTTCTTAGTGGTAATAATTGTAAAAAATCACTAAGCGGTACACTTCTGTGTCAAGGTATTAACTTGCATGGAGCCTGCGAGGGTTCATCAAACACCCTTTCTTGTCACCTGCATGGTACTCCTGCAACACAGATAGAGCCATTCTTTAGACAGCTTTCCAACGGCAGTTATGTTCCAATAAGTGACCACAGCTGTTGTGGCATGGTGCCAGGAAAAGCCTATCTCGTGAGCGTTACTTTCATGGTCACTTGCTGTATGCAAGTATTGTATCCAAACAGCAATCCAGACATGGAGGCGGCAATATGGCCTTCTTTGAATATCTCTTCTATTCGAATTGATACTTTAAGCAGAATGAAGTCAGTTCTTTTACAGACAACTGTGCCTTTAACCATGTCCAAAGAAATGTATGATCTGCAAGTTGCAAGGACAGCGGCAGAGATACATTCCCTATTATCAACAAATTGCCCCGTGCATTTCGTAGAAATGTTAGGTCAAATCTTAAACATGTCTGATACCAGTGGCATTTCACATGTATTTAAGACAATTTTTGCGGGACTGTTAGCACCCTTTGAAACAGTTCTGGGCATTTTCCCGAATTTTGTCCATTCCCTTTTCGGCGGCCTGCCTCTTCTTTTGGGACTCGTAGCAGGAATTTTATTTTTGATCCTTCTGCTCGGATATGGCAAGCCAAGCCACAGACAAAGCTCCAGCTACGATGGAAGAGACGATCCTAGCAATACCCTACCGAGACCGAATCACTAAAGTCATTGGATTAGCATGGCTAAGAGATCTGAATACAACATGGTTTCTTTCATTCAGACCCATCTGGCAGAATTGCATTTTACCTGTGCTTCGATGTCTGCGAGGCGGAGAAGAATGCGTGTTGGACGTCTGTCTTACACTACCATCAGCAGTACCAATGGATATCGATACTTTGCTAGGTCCTGTAACGACTCATGCATCGTGTTGTCCCCAGCGGCTACCTATTCTGATGACGGCATTCGTTGAGACTTCACCATTACGAGTAGGTGGCGGTGAAGTACAAGAGGAAAGCAGCACCAAACAGGTACAACCTTCTGTGAGCATTGCTGATCCAGACATCGATGATAGCAATCATTCTCACATGTGCACAATTTCAACTTTTTCGAACTTGGTTGAACTTTCACCTGATGTTGTAGACCAATTTTTTGCGAGCCTGTCTGAAATGATGTTCTCTCCAGTCAATGAGAATAACTTTTAAAACAACGAGCACACAGCGTTCCCTGAACTCTGAATTCGGCCTTCAGTTTTTGATAAACAAAACTACTGAAAACATTTGGAACTAATTTTTCCCCTGAAAGCGAAATTATTTTTTTCCACTTCCAAAATATTTACCCTTTTTCTGGCACATGGTAATCTGCTTAAAGTAGATCTATTCTTAGAGAACAGAGCTTCTAATTTAGGAACTCTAGAGACAATATTTTACCTCAGCCTCTAGCACATGTACAGCATTTGTATAAATATGTGATGAAATGGTCTCGACCTTCTTTTCTGTATTTAGAGCCATTTCATGTGTAATCTTCGCAATTCATTCAGCTGATATATATATGCAATTAACTGAATGATACCACTGCTTGAAAAACGTACAGTACCAATACTCATTTTCGTGTATTTACCATACACCAATTTCAAATGCAAATTATGTATTTTGGGGTGGGTTGGAAAACACACATGCATCGTTATATGTTTAATATTGCTTAGTTTTCAGTAATGATGGACATTAGTACGTGGAGTGGGTGTTGTGTTTCTATCTAGGACCCTAATTCGATATTCCCGATTTATGCCCTTATATGATTATAATAAATAATATCTTTATAAAGGCATAAGAATCATATCCATATTTAGTAATAGCCCATGCAGTCCAAATATGGCAAGGCTACTCCCCTAGACTCCTAGAAAGTACAACGCGTTCTTTAAACAAACCAAGCCTCCAGCAGCCTGGGAAATACCCTTGCTCTTGTTTTGATTTGCACAAGAACTTCTAGAGTCCAGCAAGAACTGTTAGTTCTTAGTGACATCTTATGTCCAACCTTACGTCAAACCCGGCACCTTCCAGGTATAAATATACCAACGTTGCCTTAAGCAAACACATGGTGGTTTGGAGCAGAGCGGCTATCTACTTACCCGAAGCCCAGCTGATGCGAGAGCCGAAGGAAGCCGACCCTCCCTTTTGACACACTGAGAGAGACGCTGTCTTTTCTCACGCAGAGAAATCCAGCTCCGGTGTTCCCAGTCACCCTTGCGGGTTGCTGGGAGATCGAGTCCTGAGAGAGAGATACAAGACCTCCTACATTCTATTACCAAGGTACGGAGCTCACTAAACCCTTAAGAGAATTCTTGATTCAGATTCTTGGCAAAAAACCAACTTAACTTAAACTGCAACTTACTTACTCCTTCCCACGTATTAGGCTTAGGTCAGGTACACCGGGGTAGGCGTATCTTAGAAGCACCAGTTGAGTACGTTAGTCAATGTTTTTATGTATGTATATATTTTATCCATTTTAAAGTATCATATGGCTAAGAAACCATATCAATGCTTTTACAGTAGTATTTCATAATATTCCTTTTACTGTACGCACTTTACTTTATGATAAGTATTGCAATTGTGGCAAATCACTTCTCTTGCATGAGAAAGAAGACTGCTCAATAAATAACACCTTTTATTGAAAATGTCCGTCTCTCTATTTCTCTGCACTCCTGGTGAAACTAAGTATGCACGATTGACTGAGTGAAATAACTGTCTATTGTTTTCACACGACTCTAGAGATACACTCTTTATTCTGAGGGAGCAAATTTGTCATGTTTATGCGGTTGTCTGAAGCTAATGCCTTCTTGTCTAAATCAGGACGGTTAACTCTTTCCTGAACATTCGAGAAAGTTTCTAGTGACCTCTGAACTAGCTGGCAAAACTAATTAAGTCTAACATAGTCAGTAGAGACCTAGATGACCTCAGTCCTATGTCTAAACTGCTGTTTATTGCGTAGTATATCAGGGACCCCCTGGCAAGGATAAAAATCCTGGGGCAGGGAAATAGTTCAATATGAAAGTATATACCCAGGCCTACAGTTATAAGGACAACCAAGGCTATTTAAACAACACACTTTTTTTTTTTTTTTTTTTTTTTTTTTAAAGGGGTAAACACACAAATCAAGTTTTTTTCAGATCTTTAAGAATTTAATTCTAGTGGTAAAAAATTGATAAATGACATATAACAAAACAGATATATTGGATACAGTTAGTACATTGTTTTCATTAATAAATTTCATAAAAACGACATTTGTTCTGATCAAAGTGCAGGTTTACGGATAAAGTCTTCCCAGAAATTGTTGGGGGGCTGTTTATTTCAACGCGTTTCGACACGTGGTTGTGTCTTCATCAGGAAAATATTTATACAGCCAATTTTCTAGACTATCTTTTTCCGCTTTTAAACAGTTTCAGAACGGTGAGGGCGAAGAGTGAGGCACCTTTCTTTGCCTTTGTAGTCAAGTTTGGTATGTGAAACCTGGGTATGGCGGTTTCACTGCATACATCCCACTTTCCTGTTCGGACAATTAAGACACACTATGCTCTTTAAAAACAAGTATTCTTATCTGAATTATTTTGCCAGCATTATGAATCCTTAGCGTTATAGATCCTTAGCGTCATGGATATTTAAACAGATAAAAGCGCCAGCATGGGACGTCATGTATGAGTAAAAATCGTCTTTTTTGAATAGCAGCAATTCTTTTTCTTACTTGGAGGGATTTGATTAATCCTGTCTGTTCAAGTACACGAGCAGATAGACGAATAAAACAGGGTTTTCATATTCTATTATCTTCAAATTCTTCTAGGAGCTCCTGACAGTTAACCGTATTTTTATTAGCGTGGATATTTTCAACGGTTTTGGATAATGGTGGACTTCTCTCTCACGACGCCTCTCCTGGTGCAGAAGAAAGCCCTTTCTTCTGCACCAGGAGAGGCGTCGTGAGAGAGAAGTCCACCATTATCCAAAACCGTTGAAAATATCCACGCTAATAAAAATACGGTTAACTGTCAGGAGCTCCTAGAAGAATTTGAAGATAATAGAATATGAAAACCCTGTTTTATTCGTCTATCTGCTCGTGTACTTGAACAGACAGGATTAATCAAATCCCTCCAAGTAAGAAAAAGAATTGCTGCTATTCAAAAAAGACGATTTTTACTCATACATGACGTCCCATGCTGGCGCTTTTATCTGTTTAAATATCCATGACGCTAAGGATCTATAACGCTAAGGATTCATAATGCTGGCAAAATAATTCAGATAAGAATACTTGTTTTTAAAGAGCATAGTGTGTCTTAATTGTCCGAACAGGAGAGTGGGATGTATGCAGTGAAACCGCCATACCCAGGTTTCACATACCAAACTTGACTACAAAGGCAAAGAAAGAAAATCATATCTGTGATTTGTACCAGGTGCCATATATAGTGCCTGTAATATATACGGCGCATGCGCAAAATAACAGGAACAACCTACGACGCCTCTCCTGGTGCAGAAGAAAGGGCTTTCTTCTGCACCAGGAGAGGCGTCGTGAGAGAGAAGCCCACCATTATCCAAAACCGTTGAAAATATCCACGCTAATAAAAATACGGTTAACTGTCAGGAGCTCCTAGAAGAATTTGAAGATAATAGAATATGAAAACCCTGTTTTATTCGTCTATCTGCTCGTGTACTTGAACAGACAGGATTAATCAAATCCCTCCAAGTAAGAAAAAGAATTGCTGCTATTCAAAAAAGACGATTTTTACTCATACATGACGTCCCATGCTGGCGCTTTTATCTGTTTAAATATCCATGACGCTAAGGATCTATAACGCTAAGAATTCATAATGCTGGCAAAATAATTCAGATAAGAATACTTGTTTTTAAACAGCATAGTGTGTCTTAATTGTCCGAACAGGAGAGTGGGATGTATGCAGTGAAACCGCCATACCCAGGTTTCACATACCAAACTTGACTACAAAGGCAAAGAAAGGTGCCTCACTCTTCGCCCTCACCGTTCTGAAACTGTTTAAAAGCGGAAAAAGATAGTCTAGAAAATTGGCTGTATAAATATTTTCCTGATGAAGACACAACCACGTGTCGAAACGCGTTGAAATAAACAGCCCCCCAACAATTTCTGGGAAGACTTTATCCGTAAACCTGCACTTTGATCAGAACAAATGTCGTTTTTATGAAATTTATTAATGAAAACAATGTACTAACTGTATCCAATATATCTGTTTTGTTATATGTCATTTATCAATTTTTTACCACTAGAATTAAATTCTTAAAGATCTGAAAAAAACTTGATTTGTGTGTTTACCCCTTTAAAAAAAAAAAAAAAAAAAAAAAAAAGTGTGTTGTTTAAATAGCCTTGGTTGTCCTTATAACTGTAGGCCTGGGTATATACTTTCATAATAAACTGCTGTTTATGTTATTCCAATTCGCAGAGCCTATTGGGAATATAGGAACTACACTACAAAACAGACAGTAGCAGCACATTTTTTTCGAGGTAGATTTCTGTTGGAAAGGTACTGTCTGCCACATTGATTTACCATCAGCAAGCTGTTTTATTTGGCTCTCCATAACCTGCGCTATGTACAGCGTATCAACATTTCAAAAATGACAATGACAGTATCTGAACCTTTACACAACTGCCGTAGGTTTCAGCAGGAGGACAGAAAATAGACTTGTATTTTATAGTAATACTGTGCCCTTGCTTGTGGTCGCGTCAGTCCTTCGTATCTCTAAGCCTCCGGCAATGATTCTAATACCTCACAAGTCAGGATGAAATGCATTTCTCCTACCACAGTAGATGCCAAGGCCTCCTGCTTGTTCCATGCCACCTTGTCCCATACCCTGTCCTTTGCATCACTTCTTTACTTTTCCCATACTGTGGGTATGATGATACTTTATTGTCTTGCTATTGTCCGTGCTTCATTTGTTTCTCGTCTTCAGCTGCTCAATTAGGGCAGACCTAGACCTTTTTATGTAATATTTAGTGGTTAACAATACAACAAGCGCTCTGTTGTGCTCAAAATAGGTTGTTCCTGTTATTTTGCGCATGCGCCGTATATATTACAGGCACTATATATGGCACCTGGTACAAATCACAGATATGATTTTAACAGAATGCAGTGTTTACGACATCAGATTGGTTTCCACACTTGTTAAATACTATTTTTTAGTGGTACTCAAGACAATTCACAATTGTGCGATATAAACGGAGCAGTATCAGCATTTACCAGGTGCAGAATTTCTTGCTGATTTACCGCAAGACTGTAATGAGTACCTTTGTAATGCAGAAATATACCTATTATATTTCCATATGCGGAAATTAATATGGATTTGCAAACTCTTGGGAATCTGCGACTGTTTCATATTCGCAGGAGCAAAAATTCGTATAAAGTCTGTGAATTGCTCCAAATATAGGGCAACCACAAAGGAGAACATGTATTACTTTTTCTAGGAAACATTTAGGAACCAGGTCCTGAGGTACAAGCAACCTACGTGGAACTAGTCAATTTATTTTGCCTGCAGGCGAGCTGCTTTTTGCCAGAGTCCTTGTCAGTAAATCTGAGTGCAGTCCTGCACCTCTGGTTACCTTTAGCTTCAGGGCTGAATTTTACAGCAGTTTTATGATATAGAGGTGAAAATATAATAATATTTGGGACAGTATTTCAGTCTAAGAACTTAGGAAGAGTTTCTGAGTTGATCTGTTCATTTATTTTACAGCTATATTATTGTATTGCTCATATTAGGTACCTTACGGCATGTATACAGTAGCTATGGCTGGACATTTACCTATATTTAATTGATTTACACTGTCATATAGTATCTGAGTTCCTAACCCATAGCCACCTTTTAATTAAGCCTAGGATGTTCAACCTCACTATCTGAAGAAAGTCAAGAGTCAATAGGGAGTTTTTGCTGTATTTGAATAATATATTATCATTATTATTATTATTTAGTTTTGAATGGCGCTCTACTAAGTAGGTGTTTTACTCAAACGACTCAATTTCTCAATGTATTGGTATCCTGTAAATCCCAGGTCCCTAGGTCACCAGTGATGGTTGAGAGTTTTGCAGTTGAGAACAGCTGATGACACCATACCTCGGGAAATGTTTGACGGGGGAAACAGCCGGAACACCACTGCCTCAACCACGCATGTTCCGAGTACGCAAGTGCTGGCATGCTTGCCTTAACCACACATGAGTCAATCTTCTCACACTTCAGCAGCAGCGATGTGGCGGTTAAGATGTGCTTTTATGGTGAAGTGCTGGTTGCAAGTGCAATGCCCCGATTCTGCTCCTGCAACAGGGATTATGCTTTGGTTCTGTTTCATGCAGACAGAAGATGTATTGGTTCAACTGGAGCAAGAATGGGGGGTCCACTTCCAATCGACCAGACAGAGGAGTCGGTGGTGAGATTTTGATTTCCCTAAATATCCAAAAAGGAGACACACCGACAAGCCCTTGGAGATCACTCTAGGTTCAAGCAGAGTTCGGGTCTTCCTCAGTACAGCAGTGGGTAGCAGGCAGCAGGGAAGCACAGCCGAAAATAAGTTATTCCAGAGCAACAGCCCAGAACAGTGACAGTGCTTGTAGCAGCACTGCAGTCCTTCTTCATGACAGAGCTTCTTTACAGGTCCAGAAGTATCTGATTTAGTAGTGTCGGAGACCGACGACTTATTGTGCCTTTGAAGTGGGGGTGACTTAAAAAAAGAGTCTTTGAAGTACTCAGAGGTCCTGTATTTCTAGCCCTGGCTCCAGACTCACTCCAGGTAGGTAGTCAGCCCTTGGTGGGGGGAAAGACAATGCCTATTCAGGTGTATGTGGCAGCAAACCCCCTTCCATCCTGCCCAGTATGAACCTTCAGGATGCAGATGGGCACTCAGACACACCTAACCTCCCTGTGTTTGTGGCTGTCTGGAGGGAACACATTATGTGAAGGTGCTACCCACCCCAGACATGTATTGGAGACAGGCTGTAAGCACACAGAGCTTTAAGAGCAGTGAAATGGCAACTTTCTAAAAGTGAAATTTCTAAAATAATATTGTTAAATCCAACTTCACCAGCAAAGAGGATTTATCATTACCATTCCAATGAAACAAAACATGAAAGTGCTACTATTTCTCAATCAGGACTTACAGCTTAAAAGTGTAATAAGGAATTCCCAATGTTAGCCCACAAGAGGAGTAGGCCTCACAGTAGTGAAAAATGAATTTAGGTGCTTTGCACTACCAGGATATGCAAAACATAAAAGTACATGTCCTACCTTTCACTTGCAAAGCACCCTTTTATGAGCTATCTAGGGCCTACCTTGCGGGTGACTTATGTGTAATAAAAGGGGGGTTTAAGGCTTGGATATGGATTTTAGAGGCCAAGCCGGCATGGCAGGAAACACTGCACACACAGGCTCTGCAGTGGCAGGCATGAGACATTTTTAAAGGGCTACTTGTGCTGGTGGCACTATCGGTGCTGCAGGCCCACTAGTAGCATTTAATTTACAGGCCCTGGGCATAGGCAATGTGCTCTAATAGGGACTTATACATATATTAAATATTCCAATTGTGGATAAACCAATGTAACCATGTTTGGTAGGATGGCACATGCAGTTTAAAATGGTCAGCCATGGTAATGTGCTCAGAGTCCCATGGCCAGCAAAACGAATCAACAAAAAGAGGAGGTAAGCAGGCAAAAAGTTTGGGGAAAGACCTCCCTAAGACTGACAGGTATAACAGCCACAACAGCCGGTTCAAGTCGATGAGTGCCCAGTTTTAGTAATGTAACTCTTCTTCATGCAATGTTTCTGTATTCCTTTTTTGTGCCAAGAAACACAGTAACAGAAATACTTCAAAACATACTTTTACTCCTTCTGACCTCTTAACGGGGTACCTCCTGGATTTGAATTTATAGACAATTTGTCAGGCACTACACATCCCATATATATCAAATTTGGTTCCCAATAATGTTACTTTCACTTCTCCCTAATTATGCCTTAAAACATTTCCCACAACAACAAGGTGATGAGTGGAATGCTCGAATTATTCGCAGTCACTAGCAATCATATTCCAGTACATTGTTTTTCACCCATTGTGCCACTCTACGCAAAGGCCTACCTTATACAATTCAGTGCTTATCCTGCTCCTCAAGAGAACACTCATTCTCAAAATGCCTTGTGAGGCCCCCTTCAGATGGAACCAAAAGCCACCTCAAATCAGTTTTGCTCTACTTGAGGCATGTCAATAAGGTTTAGCTTGTATGCTATGGTACAGTGAGCACAAGATCCACGTCTGGGCATACCCACCACATTTAGGCATCAACTGCAACAATAACAAGGTGATAGAATGTTTGAAATAATCTCAGTCACTCACCCCGGCCGCATTCCAGGCCATAATTATTTTGCCCTTCATCCCACTCTAGACAAAGGCCTGCCTTATGCAAATCAGTACTAACCCTCCTTCACATGGGAACAGTCTATCCCGAGTTGGTAGGCAAGGACCCCTTCAGAAGCGACCAGAGCCGGAGGACGCGCAAGCGCGTGATCCAAGATGGCTGCCGCGTGAGAGTCTTTGGGCGATTTAAGCCCGTTTTTCTTCCTTAAACGCTGAATTTCTGTCAGAAAATTGCCCTGGAGGAGGTCACTGCATTTATGAAGCACTTACCAGTGTTGTGGAGCAATTTAAGGAGATTCTGCACAGCGGAAGTGGGTTTTTTAACTGCCTAGTTCCTGCTCCCTGCACAGCATTCAGGTACAGCCAGGCTTTCTGTCAAGGGGGCAGAGTAAGCTTTCAGGAAAGGGCCTGGATTGGGCCTAGCCACTCCCTCAGCCCATTTTAGCTGCTGCACCAGTCCTTTCTTGGTTTTTTCCAGAACATTAGCTTGTTCACACACTATTTTGCTTCTGCAATTATAATTATGACTCTTTTTACTTGAAAATAAAAGTGCTATTAATAATAAAAGGAGGCAGCAGTAAGTTTCTCCTCCTCCTGCTAAATCTAAAGTAGTAGAGTCTTCTGAACCCTCATTATCTTTATTATTGGAGGAAATTCAGGCACTTCGTATCAATACAGACACTATTGCATCTGAAGTAAAAAATATGAGTAAAGAAATGGCCAGCCTGGCAATGAAAATATTGGATAATTCCATCAAAATACAGGATAAATTGACACATTTACTCCACTTGTGGCAAAAATTTCACCAATGTGCTCAACATTATTGGACTTGGAAAATCGTAACAGACAATATAATCTACGCATATTTAATTTACCTGAAGATGTTGAGGGAAATAACTGTAGATTATATTTGGAGAATTTATTGCCGGGTCTTATACAAATAACATTTTCAGAAAAGTTTCAAATTGATAAGGCCCATAGGATCCCCTCACATCGGAACCCTCATCACACAAAACCGCGACAAATGATTTTTAAATTTCTTCGACACCACCATTTGGTTCTAATCAGAAAAGCAGCTAGAGAAATAACTTCCTTCATGGTAAATGGGCATAAAATATTTATTCATCAAGAGTTCGCCAAAGAAATTGTCTCAATTCGCAAAGAATTCACTGCTCTTCATCCTCAACTACGAAGTCTAGGCTAAAAATATGGTCTCTTTGATCCATCGACGATGCGCATTTGGAAGGATAATTTTTGGAAATCTTTTCAGCGTCCAGAAGATTTGAGACATTTTTGGGATCTTCAGTCACAACTCTCAATGGATACCAATGACTCTGCTACTTGATTTTTCCCAGATATGCTTTTTCTGACACAGTAATAACATTTCTTTATAATCGGCTCCAGCGGTTCCGGTCATGCTTGTAAAGCGACGGTGCGTTTCACATTTAGGTCTTCTGTTTGTCATTTTTTTATGTTTCTTCATTTTTTCCTTTCTTCTTCCTTATCTGGAGCTACCTTTTTCTCATTCTCTTGATCTTCTTTTATCCTCCTTTTCTTGAACTATTTTCTCCTCTCTTTTATCATGGCAATATACATAATATCAAAGTGGTTTAATTAAATGTTAAAGGGTTACGCCATCCAGTTAAGTGAACAAAGATTCTAGATTATCTAAGTTGTTGCAAAGCTGATGTTTGTATTATACAAGAGACTCATATAGATGATAACATGTTAGATTATATGAAGAGGAAATGGTTAGATGCTATTGTTTCTTCTCCTGCTAATGGTAAAACAAATTGTGTAGCTATTTTCTTTGCAAAAAAAATTCATTTTCAAATTCTGAGTAAAACTTCTGATAAGAATGGTAGATACAAGATTCTTTTCTTTTTTTATTAAATGTTTATGGGCCTACATCTGATGACCCAGTTTTCTGGACTAATCTTACAACAGAGGTTCTGAAGGTCAGTAATGCCCCGTTAATTGTTGGAGGGGATTTTAATGTCATTTGACTTTTTATTAGATAGATTATCTCTTTCTAAGTTTCACCCTGCTAAAGTTTATTATTTTGCTTTCAAATCATTTATTCAAGCAACTAAGTTAGTTGATATTTGGAGATTACATTTTCCAACTGAAAAATGTTTTACATTATTTTCCAATCCTCCTAATTCCCATTCTAGAATTGATAGTTTATTGGTTTCCAGGCAACTAATTAGTTCAATCTTATCCTTATATTGGTAACATTGACATCTCAGATCATGCTTCGATTTCTTTGGTTTTGAATTTGGAATCAACTTACACTAAACAATCTAGATGGCAAATGAACACTGGTATAATTCTAAATGATCACAACATGCCTAAACTTTTAGCCGCCATTCAAGAATATTTTATACTCAATCCTGAAGGTTCCACTTCTATGAATAATAGATGGGATGCTTTCAAAGCTCATATGGGGGGTGTAACAGTATCTATTATGGCTCACGAACCCAAAACCTTTCATGCTAATGCTAAAAATATACAAAAACAGATTGCGAAATTTTAACGACTTTTTATTACATCCAACAACCCTCAATATAAATTTAAACTACAAAAATTGTGTTATAAATGTAATTCAATTCTTAGTAAAAGAGCAGGTATTCAAATCTCTAATGCCAAAGCCAGATTCAGTTTTAATGCTAATAGATCCGGAAGACTATTAGCTAATTTTTTACGCATAAAAAAGATAAAACTCAAATCAATTCAATTCATGGTTCACATGGTAAAATTGCTCTCTCTCACAATGAAATTGTTAATTAATTTTTGCATTTCTTTTCGACATTATATAATAAACCCGATTTTCAGGCTGTTTCCTTAAGTGATTCCTTTTTAAATTCCTGTGAGTTACCCAAGATTTCACAAACAGATACATTTGGACTTGATACACCTATTACTAAAGAGGAAATCTTATTAGCTATAAAATCTCTTAAAAAGAACAAGTCTCCTGGTCCTGATGGAATTCCAGTGGAATTTTACAAAGAATTATAGTCACACCTTTTACCTTTTTTACACCAACTATTTACGTTTTTTGGATCCACAGGAACTACCTCTAGTTCTTTTACAGAAGCCTTAATTATAGTACTTCCGAATCCAGATAAAGATCCCACCCTTGTTTCTAATTATCGCCCTATATCCTTAATTAATCAAGACTGTAAATTATATGCTAAAGTACTTGCTACTAGATTGGGCCACATATTAGCTTCTATTATACACCCTGATAAATCTGGTTTTATGAAGAATAGATATTCTGCTAATAATGCAAGAACTTTACTGCATGTTATTGAGCAAAGTCCTACTTTAACCGTGCCATCTGGAATTTTAACCGTAGATGCTGAAAAAGCATTTATTAAAATCAATTGGCAATTTTTATTTCATACGTTATCCTCATTTAATTTTGGAGTTAATTTTATTCGTTTGATTTCAGCTCTCTATTATGCCCCTACTGCTCATTTATTTATTAACGGCCAAGTATAAACTCAATTTTCGCTTTTTAGAGGTACTAGACAAGGATGTCCTTGTTCTCCTCTCTTATTTTTATTTGGCATCGAACCTTTTCTTACTTCAATAAGAAAATGTGATAATAGTAAAGGAATCATTATCAAAGATGATACTGTTAAAACTCTCGCTTATGCGGCTGATGTGCTTTTATTTGTTAGTGATCCCATATCTTCCTTCCCCTCATTAATGGATATTATAACAAATTACTCTACAGTTTCTCTGATACACTTTATAATCCAACAAAACTGATTTTTTTCCTTTAAATGTTTATTGCACTCCTGATATGCTTCCCATGCAGGAAATTATTTGGCAAAAGAATAAGTTGAAATATCTTGGAATTTTATTCTGTTCATCCATAAAAAGGGACAATAAATTTAAATTGTGATTTCATTCTCAATTATATTAAAGAGAAAACGTCTAAATGGTCATCATTACATCTTTCATGGTGGGGTAGAATGGATTCTGTTAAAATGACTATAGCTCCCAAAATATGTTATACCCTTGCCATGGTTCCTACCCAATTTCCATTAAAGTTTTATAAAGATGTTGATACAGTTTTGTCCAAGTTTTTATGGAACAACAAATCTCATCGTATTAGTTATAAAAAATTTAAAGTGCCTAAACGTAATGCTGGATTCGGTATCCCAGACTTTTTTATTCATCATAAAGCTTTTATTTTAAAACAAAGTTCATTATGGTTTAATCACTCCTTTTTAATTAATCCTCCTGCATGACTCTCTATTGAGAAATCAATTGTAAGTCCATTTCCGTTACCTACTTTGGTGTCCATGCATAAAAATGCTAATTTTTTTCAAAAATCTGTTATTGTTAAATCTACTAAAATGATATTTAATGATCTTGATTTAATTTTTCTTGTTCCTATGAACAATACTGACGAGTTATCATTATGGTATAGTAATGTTATTAAATTAAACAAAAATATTAGTTTCTGGTATTCATGGATCAATGCTGGTATTTTTTTTATCTCAAAGATGTTTATTCCAATAATACTTTTATTTCTTTTGAAAAGTTGCGAGCAAGATTTGGTTTAATTAAATCTGACTTTATTAAGTATCAATATTTGTGCAATTCCATCTTAGATTCCTTCCCTAATGCTATTCCCTCTAATATTACAGCTGATTTATCAATATATATTCAAACAGTCTCTACATCGTCTCATGGAGTTTCCATTCTATATAAACAATTATCAGATACTCTAGGTAGCAATATAGAGATGTTTTCAACTTTTAGGAACAATGAACTTTCACTTTCTTTATCTATGGACATGTTGAAAGATATTTGGATTAGTAGTATATCTGGTTGGTTACCTGTTTCAATCTATCAAACCAATTCTTTTATCCTATACAATCGTTCATGGACTCCATCACATTTATTCCATGCTAAACTTCTTCAATTTGAAGATTGTTGGTATTGTAAATTACATCCAGGTAAATTACAACATATGCTTTTTGATTGCCCTTTAGTTTTCAAATTTTGGTCTGAATTTTGGGATATCATAAAAAAGATTTTAAAACTTCAAATTGATGTTTCTTATCAATTAATAATATGTAAATCTGCTATTATATCCCAAAATGTACATGATTTAGAAGGCAAACTTCAATTTCCTAGTCTCAGCAGCTTTAAAATCCATCACTTTCTGTTGGAAAGATGCATCTATATTATCTGTCAATGCTTGGTGGTCGTGAGTTATTTTTTCTAGAAGAGGTGCTCTATTATCTATGAATGGGATTAATCACAATTCAATATCCTATCAATCCCTTTGGTTACCTGTTGATGTATATTTATCCTCATAATGTTGTATTGATAGCTTCAATTTTGATTTGAATTATACCGGACTATTCTCAATATGAAATATTGTAGCTCTGTATACATCTTATGCATTAGTTGTTATATTTGTCCCCTCTCGCCCTTCCTTCATTCTTCCCCTTTATGTATATTTTAAACATGTTATATCTGTCTACCTATTGTAATTTTCTTACCGATTTTGGTTAATATATGAATTGTTATTTAGGTATTTTTGCTATACAATAATGTTTTATGTATTGTCTTTATTAGTTGTATATATACAAACACTCAATAAAATATTTTGAGGATGAGAAGCGACCACAGCCAACCGAGATTGGTTTTACCCTATTTTGGGGATTTGTCAGTATGATATAGCTTGAGTCCTATGACACAGTAAACAAGGGAACCAATGTTTGGGCAGACTCATCACACTTAGGGCATCAACTACAATGACAAAAAGATGATACTTATAGCCACTCGGATGTGGGGACATTCCACTGCATCATTCTTCACTCACCATGTCACTGTAGACAAAGGCCCACCTTATGCAAATCATTACTTACCCTTCTCCACATGGTAACAGTATGTCCCTAACTGCACGGTGATGCCCACTCTAGAAGGGACCTCAAGCAACCCAGGTTAGCTTCTCTGAACTTGAGGCTTGTCAGTAGGGTGTAGCTTGGGTCCTATGGCACAGTTAGCATGTAACTCTCTTCTGAACATCACCACACACAACAGAAAAAGGGGTAAGAGGACAAATGTCCCCCCTCGACCTCCAGTAACAATGTAACACACAAACAAAGAGGGTCTATGTGCTCAGACTCACTGTGATCTACGGTCAGGGAAACACCAGAAAAGTTTTAAAACTGCCCTCCCACATCGTAAACTGTGTCATGCTTCATCATAGGATTGCTAACACACCTCCTCACAAGCCAACGCTGGAGGTGGAGCAATAGGGAGGGAAAGACAATACAACACAAAAAGATATTGACGAGAAAGTGGGATCCCAAGTGGAAAAAGGTACTGAAAACCTAGTCTAAAAACTGGACACGGGATAACCTCAATCCCATTTTAATCCTGGATTTCCTTTCCATATCAAAATGGGCTAAAAGCTGTGCAAGAAAATCAAATCTGCATGGTCCAAAAGGATATCTGTACAAATTGTGGGTCATCCAGAATGATCATATTTCTCTGGTTCAGTTCAGGATCAGTGACCAGACCGTATGTCACCCTGTAAATGGAGTAATTAACAGTGCTTACCTCAGCTTCTGAACAGCGGAGGGAGGGGATAAAAATATCTATATTTGTTAATTACTTGACAGCCCAGACCCACTGAAGAAAGGAGGACGCCCTTAGACCTGGAGACAACATAGGAAGGGGCTCCTCTTCGAATGATTGGTGGGAAAGGCACTGGCAGTGATGTCAGTGATGGAGCAGAGTGAAACCCTATGAGCAGATGTGACCAGTGACTCCTGGATGACGCCATCTTGAACTGTTCTAGCATGCTGTGCAGGAGGGTTGGGATGGGGTGGAGAGGTGATGTGTGTGGCACCCCAGGATTAGCCTGGGGTGGTTTGCTTCTAGATGTCCACCTCATTTAAAAACTCTTGCACACAGAGAAGACTCTCCCTTCGTTGGTGCTTCTTGCAGCTGGACCCTGGGGGTTATGGCTGTTTTAAGGTCTGCGACGTTTGGCCTTTACCAACATGAATTGTGTGGGGCTCAACTGCCTTTCCCCCAAAAAAACTGGGGTGGGTCCGGGTGCTGGTGCAGGATTTATGTATTTAATTCATTCAGTGAAGAGGCTTGCCTCCCCATTTCCTCTTTAGCCTGGGAAGCTCCCATATCCCCAGGGGCTGATGCAAAGGAAGGGGGAGCACTGCTGTGCTCCCCCCAAATGTGGTGGGCCCATTGCCCACTCCCCAGCCACCACGACATGAGCTCCCTGTCCGCGGGCAACAGAGAAATGCTGCCGGCTCCTGTGACAGCACAGGAGACTGCTCGCCGAGTGAAGATTTGTTGGGCCAGCTGCAGGTGGGTTCCATGACCTGCAACCAACAGAAGGAGGCATGCAAGGTGCCCGGATGGGACCGTCCACCCCAAGATAAAAAGAAAAATAGAAGAAATAAACAGAGGCACACAGCACAAAGTCACGTGCCAGAAAAAACCAAACAGTGACTCTCCCTGGTGCAGCTGAAGAGCCGCTCATTTGACATTCAGCCCTCCTGGTTGTAACGCCCCATAATGACCTGCGGGGGTTTCCTGTTAGCTTATATTTCTTGCTTTTTGATTGCACCAGGAGGGCAGGGGCACCACCAACAAATTCACAAAGTGTTTTGGGGGGCTGGTGTAGGGACAGCAGTCTTTCACGAGTGATATTTGAGAACTTATCCTGCATTTGCCGGAAATCCATGACCCTCTGCAATTTTTACTTAATTTTTAAATCACTCCAAAGGCTGGAGCTTATGCTTCCCAGGTGGGAGTGCAGTGCCTACTAGGGGCTTGTTCTATAGTTGCATTTAATGCTGCCAGAAGGTATGTAAGAAACATATGTGATTAGAAAGTAGCCCTCTCTGGGGATTTTAATGATTGCATTGTGATGACTAGAAAGTATATAAAAACCACATAGACAAGTTATGTTCATTTCAAAACGCTTTATTGACATAATAATGTTGACAATGATTATTGTTCAAGGTGGATATGCTTTATTAACATTAATTTGTTATATATGGTTATGATGGATGATTGCATTTACATACAAAATGATGTTTTCAACGTGGTTTGTTGACCTTGAACCTTTGACCAAGCCAATAGGTTTACCTTATATGTTTGTATGACCCTTTAGTGTGTCAAAGGTGATGATGTAATATTATCTATGATATTTTCAATCTGTCTAATATATACATATGTAGACTAATCCACACAGTATTTAGTAGTGTGTGTATTAAATGTAATTTTCCCTGTTGTAAAGAAAAAGCGCTGTCTGAACAATCATTTATTGATTGTTACTGCGTGCCAGTGAATGGTGAACGCTGGCCCACACCACCTCCCCTGAGTAGGCTTTGATTGTTCTGCTTTGCTACCCTGAGAGAGTGAAGCACTTCAATGGGTTGCTTGCTGCTCAATAAGGAGAAATTGTGGTCCTATTACTTGTTCCGGCCACAAACCTAGTAACCCAATTTCCTACATTACCCATGGAGGTTGTTCGGGGGCATTCGAAAGCCAATTTGTTAATTGCAAGTGTAATGCAATTCTTGTGCTGCTTTCCCATCTAAGTTGCCCTGGATGTTCACAATGATGCCACTTTTCTATTGCAGTTGTAGCCTCCATATACTTATTGTTTTACAGTCACATCCTGAGCAGGAGTATTGCACACTGTTATAGCAGCACCTTGCCAGCTGGCCCATTTTTAGGCATTGTTGGACACCAGGGCATCCTGATTGCAGTTTATATTTTGCCTCAGGTTTCGAGAGTGAGCTCTAGGGTCTAATACGTTTCAGGGCATTGTTGTTGCTTCCTATTGTTTATTGAGTGGAGTTAGGCGCCCTCTGCAACTTTCTTTGAATTAACTTGGTGGTAGGGCCGAGGTGTTCACTACTGTTGCAGGAGTAAACCCCACTTGCACAAACTGGAGTGGCTTAATTTCCCCCTCCTCTCATTTGTGCACTATCCTACTCAATACTAGCCTTCCTCCCTTCTCCCAGTTTTAAGCAGAGGGTTAATACCCAGCTGCACCATGGGTACCGGTCCCATCTATCAGTTTAATGAGGCCAAGAGACAGGTTGTCTCATGCACGTAGACCCCCTAAAGGCAATTAGTCACTATATGGATCAATCAATCAGGGGCTTGTAAAGCATGGCTACTCACCTGTAAGAGTCTCAAGTCTAGGGGGGCTTCTCGTCCCTCTGGGTGTAGGATCATTAAGAGAGCCAGGTCTTGAGGTCCTTCTTGAATTGGGTCAGCGATGCAGATTGCCTGAGGTGGAGGGGCAGGGTGTTCCATGCCTTGGTGGCGAGGTCGTCACTGAGTTGTGCTCCACGTGCTAGCCAATTTTCCAGTGTCCACGTGGCTCTCCTTCTGTGCCTCAGGCATTTCATTCTGTATCTCCCCACTCTTTGAAAGGGGAGTGAGAAGGCCACCAATGGTGCTTGGGATTTAGTCAGTTATCTGCCTCTCACCTTGGTTACATCTGCACCCCAATGGAGTAGCATCAAAGGGCGGTCTGCACTTGCCTTTCAGGCCTCTGTTGTGCATTCAGCAGGGGGCTCGCAATGGCATCTTAGGTGTTGCTCTTCTTCAAGTACTGTCTGTGTGTCATTTTGAATCCTGTTGGGAGGGATTCCTTAGGTTGCCGATATTCACACCTACAGGGCGTTCATGGGTATTGCTGTTAGTGTTACCATGCAATACCCGTGGAATTTGAAGCATTCCCAGATTTATGATAAATTGTAAAACCTGGGAATGTGTAAGAATCTGGCATTAGGGAGGCGCAAGGAGGAGACATGTTTTCATTTCTTCCCATTTTTTTCTTTTTCTATGTGTGCTGAATTCTGGAGCACACATAGAAGGAGGAAATCAACTGTATTGATTGATCTCTAGGTGTCCCTTCCTGCACAAAATCAAACAGCCCCGCAACTCAGGCACCCTTGCACCATGGTGCAATGATGCCTGCTTTGGTGCATGGAAGCCAATTTGTGCGCCAGCGCTGGGGAAAAGCACAGGAATGCACCATATCTCATTGATACTGCACATTCTTTCCCTTTTGTTTTGACGTAGAGCAGTACAGCAAGATTCCTTGCGGCTCTGCCCTATGTCAAAACCTCATGAATAAGGCCCATAGTTTCTAAGGGCCACATGTATCATGCATCTTACCAGTCACAAATGGCCTGAGTTGCAGGATCTGGATGTTTGCGACCAGTAAAATGCATTTTGGTATGCATGAATTCCAATTTGCAATTCAGTAAAATCTTACTGAATCGCAATTCTGAATTTTGATTACAGACTGATTCAGTATTAGGAAGGTTCATGTTTAGGGCGTCCCTTTCTAATACCGAATCACAGTGGTATGTATGAATGTTTTTCGACCGAGCTAAACAGGCTGGATTTAAAAAAAAAAAATTGCTTTATTGAAAAGCAGTCACAGATATGGTGGTACGCTGACCCCAGCAGGCCATCATCGCTGTAGTTTTAGTGATTCCTAATGGGTTGCAAATTGCGACATGCCTCATTAATATTAACCCCTTCGACGCTCATGACGAGCTGGGCTCGTCATGAGGTAGCCTCCTCGCACGCTCATGACGAGCCCAGCTCGTCATGTAAAGTGCGCTTTTGAAAAAGTCAGCGCAGCAGCAGAATTCCAACCGCACGCATGCGGTTAATGAGGTAAGTTAATTTGCAACTTGTTAGGAAACGCTAATTGAAACTCATGGAGTTTTATACATTTAAATAGCGATTGCCTATTTGCGATTTCCATAGAATCACAATTAGGTAATCACTAGTGGAAATAATGATACATGTGGCCCTAAGTAAGAAAGGAATCGTTTTTGTCACTGCAGTAGATGAATTGAAAACATGTTATATGTGGCTCCAGTGCGAGCTTTAAACTAACATGACGACTTGATTGTGTTTTCTATCATATGGCCCACTTTCAAGGTGGCTGTTCCAAAGCCCTGTGATATTGTAACTTTTACCTAACGTCTGAGTGGTTTTTCTTCAATGCCACAAGGGTCAGCATTTCGTTTTAACCTTTCAGTGACTTTTCTTTACTGCTGCTGAGGTGGTGCATTTTTCCCAGTGGCTTCTCTTCACACCTACTAATGCAGAGAATGTCTTTTTTTTAACGTTATGGCAAGGAAGCCTTTATAGTTCAGCTTTTTTCCCATGAAATGTATACAAAAGCTCACTTACCATGTGATCATCATTTCATTTGATCGGATAGCAAGCAATAAGAAGGGTGCAATGACTGCATGCTAATGATATGATATCTAACACATGGTCATCTGTTTTACAGAAAAATGACCCCTAAAGAGTCTGATGATGAAGAACAATCTGATGAAACAACTCCCAGCCTATCAAAGAAAGTGCAGCCACTGCTCTTCCCAAAAATACACTCAACAGATCTGGGATGAGTGTACCCAACCATATGTCCAAGGGATATCAGGACATTTCAGGCAGAGCTGTGTCCTCTGATGTGAAAGTGAAGGGAGACTGCACTGCCAATAACATCATATCAGATTCAAAAGCAGCAACTCATCCATCAGATTCAGTGTCAGATCCACTTTGGAACCATTAGCAGCATCGACACATGCTGCTGCGTCATCAATAACATCCACCTGGGTCACATCCGTGACCACCATCATCACAAAAACAACCACAATAATCTTTGCATCGATTGTCAATCTCACCAAATGTGCTAATGTCCTTTGGAAAACAGGTGAAGCCACATTCAACAATTTTAGAGACAACTGACATCCTGAAGAAGCAACTGCTGCAAATGCAACTGGCAGATCTTGCCTGAAGATGCTTTGATCAATCTAACACCCGTTCCATGACCACATGGCTGTGACAATACTGTCAGCAGATGATGGAGGGCTGTATGTCGACTGATTCAGCCCCCAAAAGCCTGGTTACTCTAGGAGGAAGGAAAAAGATTGCCATGTTCCAGATTAGGCAAATATCTCTAAGGGAAAGCCCAACTCCATATGTGTCATCCACCACATCCATTCTCCATCCTTGCAGGCATCACCACAGAGAGAACGGAGATCAGCCCATAGGCCATAACTATTGGGCTTTCCAGGGTAACCAGGAACTAAAAAATTAAGAGGTCTATTTTGCCTCACTGGCCTTTTGTTTCTCTGCATTTACATTTTGTTACCTAATATTCCACTCGTTTTCTACTGTGTTATCTGTATATGAAGACTTTGTTAATATGTTTAGGAAATTCATAACTATAATTGAGAGGTCATGGTAACAAGCCTTATCTCTGTCATCGCCGGTGCCTTGTCATATTTGTCTGAATGAATATCAGACTGCTCTTTGTGGCAATGTATAGTAAAATTAAGTAACACTTACTACAGAGTCATGTAGTATTTTTTTTCACATATTTATATTGTGTCTTATTCAGAGGTATTTCAACATGAGTGGAAGGTAATTGTCTGTTACTCAAATTACCAGATACACTGTGGTCAAGCAAGTTTTCTGTCATTCATGAACTCAGCATTCGCTTGCATAGAAAATCATGCTTTTTACAATTATATATAATGCTTAGGTCCCAAGACATTGATATGGCCTGGTGATTTGTGCAAAGAACAACTTTTCTACATGTTGCACTTGTTGCAGAGCAGATGTTTTAACATAGGTCCTGACTTGTGATAGAGCAGAGGTTTCCCTCTTACAAAATTGTGACAATTAAGAAAGAAAACAATTGTGACAATATTTTACGTGAATGACACAATTGTATGTTAACTTTCACGTTTCTTGAAAATGACAAAATGCAACTTTGATTGCTGATACTGCATCGAAAAAGCATGCAGAATGCAGGAATGATTCTATATCATATTTACGTTTACTTAATAGATGTGAAATGTTAACACTTTCACAAGTCTGATGTTGTGATTATCATGATACAGTGACTACAAAATTTATATGCAAATTGTAAAGTTCCATGTGCTAGAAATTAATAGTACCTTATTTGTAACGTGTACATTGAAAATGATAAAAGAAAAGTTTGTGCTAAACGAGTTTTAGCTAAAATAACATCTGTGAATCCTTTAACTAAATGTACTTATAACAAGGTGTGCGGTTTAATGACATATATGCAGAAGAGATTTATATGTATAATTTCCATATATGTGTAACAGTGACATTTTTGGAAATGGTTTATGAGTACCATGATTTGATTGAAATGTTTAAATAATGCATTTAGTTGTGAGATTATTAATATTTGCTATTCAATGTGTGATTCTTATTTAAGCAATATTCCATTGTGACTGAACTGTATTTCACGTAGGCCTCTAATCTTACCTCTTGTCCCAAATGTCAACTCACAAACTGAATAGTCTGAAGCCCGTGGGAACTTTTAGCAAAGTTGCCACTTGCATTCCAACCCTCAATCGGTTCCCTTGACATTTGTAGCACAACTTGGCCATATTTGCAACAAAACTGACACATACTAGAACAGATGCTTAGGAAAGAACTAACGGAAGCTTCAAGAGCATGATCTCACTTACTCTCTGAGTATCGTATTGTTCTTATGACTAAACTTACAATGGTTAAGGATGCTACGTAATGTGCATCATCTAATTTTTCTGGATTGTATTTTTTCTGGATTTTTCAAACTACATCATCCTTATCCTATCGTAGAAAACCAATGGGATGGAGTGGTCTGACATTCCTGATGATGTTAAGGGGTGTTACCCCTCCACCCATGAGGTATAATTGCTCAAACTTTGGAACTGAACTTGGGTTTTTCGCATGCTCGCCCATTATGCAGTATTGAGACGCAAGGCTTGAACAACTAAAGACAAGTCAAACTGTGAGGTAATACTGTGATCTGCTGCTGGCTGGTATGCAACCATAGTGGAATGTTTTCGGCTGAAGGGGTTTCGCCATACTGCTGTGACTTTGACATTACATCGATGCCCTGGGATACATTACCGGTCTTTAACTAACTGGATCTGGTCACTTGGAACTATCTGAACTTTCCCAAGGGTTTTCATGAGGCTCAACTGAATTCCTATCGATCCATATGCTATAGTTATCCTAAATGCCCCATAGCTGAGCAAGATTTATCTCTTCACCACTTGATCTCACATGAGTTTGATATTGCCTGTTAAACCAATGATAGCCTAATGTGGGATCATATGATATGTATATAAATGTTTCTTTACCCTTGAATAGAAACTAAAGCTCTGAGATTTAAACCAAACGATGCAGATTCTGGTTCAATATTTACTTGTGGGTAAATCTTTTGATTCATATTTAAAGGACTGTGGATGACTTACCTAAACTTTGAATCATAACCATTGTAGTGCAGCAATTATCATATTGTTGATCCTCATTTAGTAATTGCTCATCCTTCAAATATCTAGTCCCTTTCAGCACAAACTAAGATCCATCTGAGAACCAACTGAGTATGATGGTTGCTAGAGGCAAAACGAAAGAATTATACAACAGACTCGAAAATAAATAATGAGAAACTTTTCTCTGGGTTTAATTTGAGCCTATGGTTTCCAGTGCTCCACGCCATCACTTAATTGGCTTCCGGTGCTCGGCACCAGCACTTAATTGTCAACACTGCCTTTATGACAGTCTGCCACATGGTGGCGCTGCTCATCTAATTTAGAGATGAGCATAACAACAGGTGTTTATGAATACAATACACATTAACAAATTATTAATACTTGCCTCCCCAGCCACCCCTTTTGTTTTGGGGACTTGGAATAATCTGAACAAAGCACTTGTAGGTGAGAGAGATGGTTAGAAGTTGTTTTGGCAGTGATGACAGGGGCGATGGGTGGTGCAAACTGCAGAGGTCTCCTGGCCAGAGCCCTGGCACTTATTATTTTACAAATTAAGCACTGGCCCAAAGCATAATGCTACAACAGTTGTAATTACAATTTATTTAACAAATACAGAAATTAACTTGTGTTGTCATTATCACCTGTGCATTACAGTGTTAGGAATTTAACCCAAGAAAAAATATTGCGAGTGATATTTTCGCATGTTGTTTTCAACGTGCTATCGTGTGAGCAGATTTAAGCACAGACATTTTAGGATACAAGCGGTATAGGCTTTATCACACTACTCATAATTAGGGCATACATTTGACACTAAATTTGGATATGTAGACTTGTTTTATTTTTGCTTGTGGAATAATATTCTTCCTTATGAAACACCCTTTCTCCTACACCTTTTGAATTAAAGGATTATTCCCCTTTCTTGGCACCGCGAAAACATATTTGCTCCTACCCGTGTCTGGGGTGGCCTCTTAATGCTTTTAAGTTTGGAAACAAAGTCCAAATACTTTGAGAACATTCAAAAATGTGTACGATTTTGTGGTGACAACTGGTTTCGGTGGTCGCATCGAGAACCGAGGTCGAACATCCCTGCAACTAGATTTGCTCACTAGAAATTTCCACCGTACTGTCAGATACTCTGCGTGACCTATTACCATTTGTTTGTTTTTTTGTCTTTTTTTCCGTTTCAGAGAGGTCACAGATAATTCATTTATCATACATGAGAAAGAGTTGTTTGTCTGAAGAGTCATAAATATAGGAATGCTTAGCTTCTCCCCCTATATTTCATTCTAAACGGTAGAATGCACGTAAAAGAATCACACAATTCAGCAAATATCCGAATAGACCCAGACCTTAAAGTATATAATTTTCACATTCTTTACAAAACAAAATTCCATTGCTCAACCGAAGGTATCTGTGATGACCGCCAAGATTTGCATTTAAAGAGCGTGCCACCAAGATTATTGTATACCTTCTTTTATGATTTCTTAAACTCTTTCCCACTCTGAGAATAGCCCAATACAATGAATTAGGGATGTGCGGGAAATATCAGGCCTAGGTGGGTATCATAATAATGCAAAATGTCCTGCCAAAATCCCTTAATTTTTGGACATAAAAAAAAACAATGTGTGTTCGGTTACCTACCCATTTTTGTGAACATCTAAAACAGGCATGTGAAATTTGTGGAATAATCCTGTGCAAAAAACATTACACCTATTAATTTTCTAGCATGAGGCTGGGGAAATTTTCATAGCTTACGACTTATGAAACACTTCTAAAAAATCTGATTTTCCAAGATCTAACTGAGCTTTGAGCACTACTCTCAATGAGGTCTTCCACCAACTCATCTCTGACCCTCTTTGGGTCGAGTTCTTTAAAAACTGAGGACCACGGTCAAAAGACGAAATAATAAAACCTTTATGTAGCCAAGTATGTGGTTTAATATTCGTCCAAGTTAACCATGCTACAGGAACTCTATGTAACTTGGCTCTCCTAAATATGTTACAGACAGGCTGCAGGTGGTCCAGAACACGGCAGCCAGAATGCTTCTCAAGATCCCCAGACACAAATCAGAGTGATCGTCTCTGAAGAAGCAGCACTGGCTACCAATCCAATCCAGGGTTAAATTCAAGGTCCTCTGCATGGCCCACAAATCCATGCAAGGGAGAGGTCATGACCATTATAAAATCCCTGGTCTCCCTATAGGTTCCCAGCAGGCACCTCAGGTCAGGAGTCAGGAAAACGAGATGGGATTAAAGAGCCTTTTCATCTCTGGTCCCAAAACTTTGGAATGCAATGAACTTAGAATTAAGAATGATCAAAAACGAATGGTGTTTCAGGAAAAAAACTCAAAACCTGGCTGTTTCCATGAGACCTCACATATTGACTCCTTCTCTCGGCAGCGCTGGGAAGCCTTCGGGTAGCCATGCACTTTATAAATTCCTTAAACATAAACATGCATCTTGACCCATAAAGTCTATCAACCGCATAAAGCCATTTATTCTCCATCTTTGGACCACATTAGAACCGATACGTGGCTGGTCTAGCCAGCTAATTTCTTTGAACCAAGTGGAAATATTCAAAATTGCAATCGAGAAGGATCTGAACAAATTATTTCTTCTTTTTCGAGCCCCAAAAAAATCTTGTATCTGACTTTCTTTGGGGATGTAGTTAGACTCCTAAAATTGCTGATCTTGTGCTTGCTGAGCATTAAATACATAAAATCAGACTGAAAGTGTCTGGCCTTGTGGAAGTGGGGCAAGAATGTGCAAAATTTGCAAAATATTAAAGCTTTAGGTCTGGAAGCCTAAGCCCTTGATCCTCAATTGGTGCATATAAATCAGAGAGTCAACCACAGGGACTTATTATTACCAATGAAGCCGTATATCAAGCTCTCCATTTGTTTAAGAAATGTGTTCTGCAAAAAACAGGGTAAGGAGGAAAATAAAAAATTAAACAAAGGCAATGTTGACATTCCTATTAACGCAACTCTACCCATATTAGAGAGGGGGATATTACTCCATTTCGAGAATAAGGATTTAACACGATGAACCAAAGGTAAGAAATTCAGATTGTATCAGTCTTTGATATTAGCAACTTTGACAATTTCTAAATAGCGCTTAGGATGTGGTTTGATTAGTGGCTGAAACTCTAGCATTAATGATTCAAAAGTGCAATTGCAGAATACCATTTCTGTTTTTCCCTTTATTGATCATATATTTACCAAATTCCTGCAACTGGGCAAACAACTCTAAAACTCTGGATTGAACTTTTAGAATGGGACATAAAATTACCATGATATTATCAGTGCATAACTTGATTTGGAGGATTCCGCTAATACGGGCTCTTGATTTAATTGTCCGCTCACTTCGTATTGCCAAAGGCTCTATAAAGAAAATACAAATAAAATCAGAGAAAGTGGGCACCCCTGTTTAGTTCCACCAAACTTTGCAAATACCGGCATCCAAAAAACTTACAATAAGCCTTGCGCATGCTCCTTCATGAAAATGACATAGCACAGTGAATTGTTTCGGGAACTGAAACACAGTCATGTTATAAAAGAGGCTTTCCCAGCATACCAAATCAAAGGCTTTTTAGAATCGAGCAATCCAATATGAGCTGGAATCTGCTTGATATTAAAAAGAAGACAAGAGCCTCAATTAAAAAAGAGTATTTATCGATAATTGCCTACCCATGATAAACCCTTTTTGATCTCTATTTAGCAACTGATGCACAATTGGGTTTAATCTGTTATCCTGGAGCTTTGTAATAATTTTATAATCTGATAGAGTAGGCTAATTAGTTTGTATGACTTCAAATCTTTTTAATCTTTATCCCATTAAAAAAAACTTACCACCATTGCAGTCTTAAAAGACTGAGGTATGGCCCCCACTCGTAAGATATGATTTGCTAATAATACAAGATATGGCTTCAAGATCACAGCAATTAAAGAAAAAACTCAGCAGGTAATCCATCTTCTCAAAATGCCTTGCCACTCGCTAAAGATTTATCCACACTGCCCTCTTTCTCTATTTTGCCAGGGTAAATAACAGAGTGCCTGGCTCGTTCATCCAAGATGGGAAAGGGTAGGTTTTAAAAAAAAGAGTGCTTTGTATCAAGATCAAATGTTTGTGCATGATCGCACAAACTACTATAAAGCTGGACACTTTTTTTTTAATACCCTTAATGTCGACATTATGCGTATTAGTCATAGTATCGATTAATGCTTTAAATGTATTTTTAGAAGCTTTATCTTGTGCCTGCCATGCTAAAAAACACGCTGCATATTCACTCTCTTCATACAGTTGCCGCATATATGCTCTGTTGCTCAAATTAATCACTTTGCAGTAGTAATCCTGCATATCATTCTTAGCCTGCTCATATAGGTGACGATTATAACTGTTTTACTATGAAGAAGGTGGAGTAGTGTGGCTCACTGGTTAGAGGCGGCAGGCCTGAGAGCAGAAGTCAGCCTGGGACCAGGGTTCAATTCCCGACGCGGCAGGGTCGTGGACCTTGGTCAGCGGACTCGATAATTCTCGCTTCGGTGCTTACTCTAATCAGGGGTTCCACTCGGCAACTCTGGGCATTAGTTTGCCTAATCTCCACAACGGCCCCACCAATTCCGGGGATGCCTGGCTCCACCTTGGGGACTCCCAGCAAGGGACCATCCCACAGGGAAAGCCAGGACGGGTTCCCCAGAGTTATACAGCGCCGGGACGCCCTGTTGCTGGGCAGCTGTGCGCTTTACAAGTATACTACATTTACATTTACATTTACATTTACATTCTGGGCATATCTTAGGTGATCCACTAGGCCTTGTTTTTCTAATCGTGCATGCTAATCGTGCATGCTGCCACCTAGCAATATTCTTAAGATGTAAGAATCACCCGCATAGTTGGCTGAAAGGCATCTCAAACTACTTACAGGATAGCAGTATGCCTATTTAAGAAAAGGAACTGCGAGGTTTCATTCCCAATTTCTTTCACCCAATTCTCATTCTCTAGTAGTGACCTTTTGTAAGACAATCCTCAGAAAAGGAGGAGATTGCTCAATGTTCACTATGTGCATCTCTAGCATCACATGGCCAGAAAAACCTTTGGGGTGAGTATTATATTGCTGAAGAAGTAGCTTCTCCGAGACAGTCTGGCTGTGGAGTCACATCTTGCTGAAAAACAGCTACATTCACGTTGTGCGGGAAAGTTTGCTCTCCAGGGATCATGCAAACTCAAACTGTTCTTAGGCTCTGTCAAGGCTTGGATGATCTTCAATCTGTTTTGCCTGTAGTTGTTTGCTGTAGAGTCTAGCCCTGAGGTCTGAACATTAAAATCCCCTCACACAGGAGAAACACAAGTGATTGAAACAGCTACACCAGGAGCGTCAGCCTATATGAAGTAGGAGCATTAATTGTTGCCAGGGTATTTATTTATTTATTTATTTTATAGCATTTATAAGGCGCACAGCTACCCACAAAGGGTTTCCCGGCGCCGAAACAGCATAGACACAGAACACAACTAGAGAAAAACAGGTCCGAAAGCAAATTATTTATCAAACAGCCAGGTTTTCACACTTTTTCTGAAACTCCTATAGTTTTCTTCTTTGCGTATTGCAGTGGGCAGTGTGTTCCAAAGAGTTGGACCCAGAAATGAAAAGGATCTTCCTCCCATTCTAGCCCGTTTAATCCTTGGTACCGCAAAGTTCGCTGATGTAACTGAGCGAAGATTGCGGTTGGGTAGGTAAGGCTTGCCGAGATCTTGAATGTACTTGGGAGCAGTCCCTGCTTTGATTTTGAAAAGGTAGCTCAGGGTTTTAAAGCGAATCCGATTTTCGACCCTGAGCCAGTGCAGGTCCCTAAGATGTTTGGTGATCCTGGCATATCTCGGGATTCTACAAAGCAGTCTGGCCGCAGTATTTTGCACCAGTTGTAAGCGTCTTATTACTGCTTTGTTTGCACCCAGGTACAAGATGTTACCGTAGTCAAGCCGAGATGTCACTAAGGCATTGACTACGGTCTTCTGGGTGGTCGGTGGTAACATCCAGACAATCTTGCGTAACCATCTGAGAATAGTAAAACAAGTGCCAGCCACTTTATTTGCTTGTTGCGCCATGGATAAGTTGTCATCAATAATGACCCCGAGATTTCTGACCTGGGAAGCTGGGGTCGGGAGCTTGCCTAGTGAGGTCGGCCAATGGGAGTCGCTCCAGAGATCTTTACTGTTCCCTAGGAGAAGGACCTCCGTTTTTTTCCCCATTTAATTTGAGTTGGTTGGCCGACATCCAGCAGAAAATTTCATGGAGGCCTGTTTTAAGTGTAGAAGGAACAGACGGGTCAGATTTAGATAGTGAAAATAGAATCTGAGAATCGTCTGCATAGGTCATCAAAACCAGACCAGAGTTCTCTGCAAGGTAGGCTAATGGGCGGAGGTACAAATTAAACAAAAGGGGACTCAGAATAGATCCCTGTGGTACACCATGGGGAGAATAGAAAACATCCGAGCAGGCCTCAGAGGAGATGATCTGGAAGGTCCGTAGGGATAGATAAGATTTGATCCATTCTAACGCCTTGCCCTCGACACCACTCTCCCCCAACCTGATAAGCAGTTTGGAGTGAGAGATGGTGTCGAAGGCCGCGCTTAGGTCCAATAGGACCAGGGCCACCGTTTGGCCATCATCTCTGAGCTCTCGGATTTTTTCCGTGATCCCAAGCAGGGCGGTTTCGGTGGAAAAGCCGCTCCTGAAACCGGACTGAGACGGGTGGAGTAATTCATTATTTTCCACAAATGTGGAGAGAACTTCATGAATATGCCTCTCCAACATTTTAGAAAAGGCTGGAAGCAACGCTATTGGTCGATAATTGGCCAATATCGTAGGATCGGCAGCTGGCTTTTTCAGCAAAGGGCTAACTATGGCATGTTTCCATAGAGCAGGAACAGAGGCCTGTTCCATAGATGCATTGAGTATCTCTATAATGGGCATCAGGGTGGAATCCTCCAGTTGGCTAATGATGCTGATTGGAATAGGATCGCGAGGAGATCCTGATTTAATAGATTTAAGCAATTTCCTCAGTTTATCCGGTGTAATGGGAGGCCAGTCTTCAAGGTGACAATTGCCTTTAGAGATTTGAGAAGTGTCTTCTTGATTAGACGAGGTGGTACTATTTTTATCGATATTAGAGACAATCTTCTCAATCTTTTCAGTAAAGAAGGACGCCAAGTCCTGGCATTGCTGAGTACTAAGAGGGAGAGCATCCGCTCTTGTATTTTCTCCAGCCAATTCCTTCACCGTGTTAAAAAGAGTCTGGGATTTATTAATAGCTGTGTTTATGGTCGTGGTGACATAGCATGCTTTAGCTTTCATGCATGCCGAATGATAGCTATTTCTAGTCCTACGGTAGATCTCTTTTTGGTGCCCTTCGTAGTTTTTTCGCCACTGTCTCTCCAAGTTCTTACAAGTGGATTTTTCTTTCTTGAGGGCCTCTGTGAACCAGGGGGCCGGAGGACGGTGTGCTTTCCCCTTGCAGCGCGATAAGGGCAAACAGGCATCCACTGCATCACTTAGCCATATCTGTGTGGCCTCAGCTATACTTTCCATGTCTCCATCCAGACATGGGAGATCTTTGTTCAATGCACTATTTAGATCATCTAGGTTTAAACTTTTCCAATTTCTCCTCAAAGATTCAGAAGGAGTAATAGAGAGACGTTTAGTGGATTGAAGAGAGATAGTGAAAAGTACAAGGAAATGATCTGACCAACAGATAGGGATCGTGTTTAACCATGATAATTCTTCCATATTGGAAATGATGGGGTCAAGCAAATGTCCTGCTTTATGTGTAGGGCCCTTATTACGCAGTGTCATATTCAGCGCCAAAAAGTCATCAATGAGATTTTTGCACGTCGTATTGTTCTTATCTTCCAGATGGAGATTCAAGTCCCCAAGTATTGTAAAATTTTGAGCCTTTAAATGGTAAGGTAAAATAAAATTTACCAAATTCTCAGACCATGAGGGGTTATTAGCTGGTGGACGATAAATAAGTAAGCCAGAGAAAGTGAAATTGGGGCTAAGGATAATTTTAAAAAGTGCTGCTTCGCAATTAGGAATATCTACAGGTTCGAAATTGCATACGAAATCTCTGCTATAAATAATGGCAATGCCCCCTCCTATTTGGCCCACGCGATCTCTCCTTACAATAGCATAGCTCGGGGGGAGTGCCATAGCGACATCAGGACCTGTACTATCATGGAGCCAGGTCTCTGTGAGAAATATCGCACTGGGCTTCTCTTCCATTAGAAGATGGAAGATATCTAGTTTGTGTTGTGGTAATGAACGACAATTAACCACATAAAAAGTAAAATTACTAGGACAGTCTTTCTGCCGATGGATTTGATGAGGGGGGCCCTGCGAGATATCTGGATAAGGCTGGAAATTTGACAGGAAAAGGGAACACTTAGGACAAAGTTGTGTTCCAGCACGCACTGGATCCAGAGTTGTGCAGTTATCATGTCTGGCAGGGCGTAACGCTATGAGGGACTCGCGAGTGAGCATCATACCTGCAATACAGAACGGGCAGCGTTCTGAGCCCTAAGTCCCGACCTGGCCCGGACGGGCACAGACGGGCTGACTCTGGCTGGACTCCGGCGAAGACGAGGCGCGCCCGCAAAACGCGTCCGCTATCGCGGAGTACGGCCGTTTCCTTTTATCCCAGACACTAGAGCGCTCTCACCGCTCTGTCCCGCCCCAAGATGGCCGCTACAGATTCCCTGAAGCTCGGTGCCTTGCCCTTAAGTCGGCAGGCATCGAGCGCGTGTATGCTGCAGTGGGTGCAGGTAACAGACAAATGTGCTAATAACTAATTCGGTATTTTAAAAAGCGCAGGTCCAAATTCACACAATACAATTTTACACAATTTTAAAAGTGGCAGTTCGATTAAAATTCGGCTTTCGTGTCTCCTTCGACAGAGTATCTGAGCAGTGAGATAACAACCTGCCCAAGTGCTCGCTAGGTAGGGTATAGAGTGTACCAGCAATTGAGCGATGCACCCACGTCTATCTCCCAGCTTTATCTTCTTGTTTGGCGAGAACCTCAAACTGTAAATGCTTATTAACAAAGATGCTCATGGCTATGTGGGTAGAATCTGAGAAAGAATGACATTGAAATCCTGACCATGTCTGAGAACATATTAACATTTGATGAATTTGAGCTCGGGATATGAGTTTCTTGCATAAATATTATATCTGTTGCATGCTCTAATATCCATCTATCTACTGCCTGTGTCTTGTGCTTGTTATTTAATCCACATTTAGCTAATTTCTCCCCAATAAAACACATTTTCTGTAAACTGCACAGTGTGTAGGGAAAGCCTAGACAACCCGTCCCTATGAACAAAACTCCCTATTAATAAAGTACATCATCACAATATAATAACAATTGCATCGTATGTGGATAAGTCTTCAACAAGGATCACCCATACCTCTGGAAGATGCTCCCTGCAAGTAAAGAGCCTAATGCACTGCAAAAGTATAATAAATGTGATAAGTTTTAAAAAAAGATAAAAAAAAGTAAAACAGCTTGTAAAAGTGCTAAGTTGTAAAGAGCTTCGATACAGAAAACAACAAATTCACTAATATCTACTCCAGTGTTTAGCTGCACTAAAGAACCCTTCTGTTTCTTCAGCACTCTATGCAACACTAAAGTCTAAAAGCATTTTTCCTGATAATGGGATATCTCCTTATTTTTCCTTACCAGCCCCTCCCAGCTACACAGCCCATCCCACTCCACCAACACATACTGCTCTCAAAACCACCTTTGGGGCGATGCCTGCTATTGCCCCCTGTGGGTGGGGCAGTATCCACTTTTGACAGCTGCCTTTACCCTAGGTCTATCCTATCATTACTTTGCATTTAAAATATCAACCACCTTAACATCGGAAACCATCTGCTATACTTATCTAATATTATCTAATATAATGAGCAGACCCAATTAATCTGAAACTTTCTATTCTCAGCGACCATCAAGTCAGTAGCATCCTTATATAGTCAATTGCTTACGATGAATAAACCACTTCCTAGAACTGCGTCGAGTCGCCACACTTTGGATTTATTTTAAAAATGCTTGCCATGCTCGACTAAGGAAAAAATCTCAAAGATTCCCTTGTACAACATTTTCATCTAGGATTACTGTACAAGTTGGGTCTGTATGCCTAATGACTTATAGGAATCCATCAGATTTTTAAAATCACGGAATCTCTTTGCTGTTGCTGCTGTCATGACGGGGAAAACATGAAAAGAGAACTGTTCTGGTGCACCAAACGATTTCTGCTACCTGGCTTCAGTTAGAATCTGTTCTTTTATATTGAAATTTGAGAATTTCACCAAGATTGTTCATGGATACTTGGACTGAGTGTTCCGTATCTGGGCAGAGGCAAGATTTGCACACGTTATTGTGAGGTCTATTGTGAAGTAACACAAAAACTATTTTCTAGCCGGTTTCTCAATCAGCTGGATAGCTCCTTCCATATTTTCTGTCACACAAACAAAACACAGATTGGAACAGCGTGAGTAATTCTCCATTGTTCTTCTTTCTGCTTTAAAGCCTGAATCTACCCGAAGTATTCTGAATTTTTCTGAAGCTGCCCCTGTTGGTCTTCGAGAACGCACACTCGCAACTCAACTTCCTCGAGCCAATCGCTAACTAGTGAAAGTTGATTTTTTATGTTTTCTGACCTTTGTTCTTGTGAAGTCTTGAGATCTATGATGTCCTGGAAAATTATCTCCAGTACCTGAGTAGTAGACGTAGGGAGCAGCGGAGCAGTCTTTTACAGGTTCTGTTGAGATTGAGTGAATCCGAGAAGAGGTTAACTCACTTGACTCTAAACCAGTTATTGAACTAGCGTGGCTAGTCAAGATGACTTTGGAAGGCCTATGGCCTGCCTTTTGCAAGGATAGCAAAGTATTTGCCATGCTAGAGTTTGTACTTAGATCTGTGATAGTTACAAAGAGAGCTTGAACAGCACCGACACCCTTGTTGTCTGACTTGTTTAGCTTTCCTTGGGCTGCTTCTGAGCATGAGCTTGAAACCTCTCTACCTATTTTTTCTGTAGGGCTGGCTATTGGACTTCTAATGGGTCATCCATTGCTGTAGGTGATGGTATTTGATGATCTATCAAATCTGTGGGAAATACTTGTATTCATAGGATGTGTATGACTTGATGTTCCAGCAGCATGTATAAGAAGACCCCTTGTTTTTTTTTTTCACAGTTGCCAGTCTGTAATTTGTCTCCCCACAACCAGATAAGCTGGTTAGCATTTTAGAGTCCATGTGCGACTGCTTGTTCTCATGAGGGGGGGGGGGGGGAGGGGAGGGGTCATTACAGCGTGAATAAGATCTCATATCTTGATAGTGAAAAAAGCATCAATAGCAGGGCGTTAAAAACTAAAGCAGAGGAGTCTCATTTTACTTCTCTTTACTCCTCCCCCTGAATACATGGTATCAATGTATGCAGCAGCATCATTTATTGAAAGAAGCAGTTATATGTTAAATGATTTGTCTCGCCCAGAAAAGATTTTTATAATCACTCTCCTTTCCTCAAGTGTATCTTTCAACAGGAAAAGGATATGCACAAACGATGAATCAGCTGCTTAAAAGTGCTCTGTTGTTGCTCCCCGCTCACTCACTGATCCCCATATATCAGTCCCACATAGGAAAGAAAAAAATGGGGATTAACATTCCTACTACAGAGTGTCAGCGTTTCTTCTTTATATCAGCATTTGTCTAAGTGTGCACAGCCACAACTACTTGAGTTCTCTGTCTGTCGTGGTGGTGAATACTCACTCTGTTTTTTGTTGTCAGACTTCGGGTGCATCAAATACCCGAGCTGCGGCAGAGATGCCATTTATTGCCTTGCATCGTCTCTGGCATCTGTGGTGATGAGGAGCCCTGCCCCCGGGTTAAGGCGCAGCTGTCAAATGCAAGCACCCTGCTTCAATGGTCCCTCATCTATAATCATTTGTGAAGGTAAACTCCCACAATTCGTTTGTTTCAGGAGGAGAAAACTAGTGCCAAGTGACTGGGTTAGCAACGTTTGACATTAAGATAGCAGTCATATAAATTAAAAGTACACAATCTGGACTTTCCTCATAGAAAACATGATAGAAGGAGTGTGGTCAGGTATTGTTTATAGAACCCTGCTGTAAAGCCGTCAGGCCCTGGTGCCTTGTTTTCTTTGAGGCTGGCCGTGGCTTTCCTTATCTCATCCTCTGTGACTGTTAGCTCTAGGACGTCTCGTTCTCGGTCTGTTAGTGTGGGTGTGGCTATGCTGTTAAGGAGTTCCTCGCCCCCGTCCTCTTGTAGCGTGTCGTCTCTTGTGTATAGACCCTCATAGAAGTCCCTGAATACCTCCAGGATGTCCTTATTGGCAGTCTGGGCCTTGTTGTGTTTGTCTTTGATTGCCCCAATTGTGTGCTGCTTTTGTTTCCCTTTCAGATAGGTTGCTAGGTTTTTCCCCGCTTTGTTGGCAGTGCATAGGTTGATTAATTTGTATTTGTTGATCCAGGTCCCTGCTCTTTCGCTTAATATTCTGTTGAGCTCATACTTCAGTTTGGTTAGCTTTGTGAGTGTGTTGTTGTCTTCTAGGCTGGCTATGTGGCTGTTCTCTAGTGTCTTGATCTCTTTCTCCAGGTCGGCTATCCTTTTGTTCCTTGCTTTGTTCATTTTCCCTTTTATTGTCATTACTATCCCCCGTATGGTCGCTTTAAGGGCGTCCCATAGTACCTCTCTAGGTGTTTCTGGTGTGTCGTTGATTGTCAGATACTCTCTAATTGCTGTGTCTATCTCTGCCTTCGCCGATGTGTGTTGAAGAAGGCCGTCATCGAATCGCCACCTGCGTGTTGGCTTTTCGTTGTGTCTGCCTGATAGGGATAGGCTTATATGTGCATGATCTGATATTGTTCTGGGTCCTATCTCTGTGTGGTCTATGAGGTGTGTGTGTGTTTCTGACATTAGTATATAGTCTATCCGACTATAGGAGTTGTGGGGGTTGGAGTAGAATGTATATTCTCTGGCGTCCGGGTTGCTTAGGCGCCACGGGTCCTTAATCCTCAGTTTTGTGCACAGGTTCCTAAGGATGTTAGGGCTAGTAGTTGGGTAGCGTCTGCAGGGGTGCTTGTCTATTGCTGGGTCCAGGACTTGGTTAAAGTCTCCGGCGACGATCAATAGATCTTCCATTGGTAGGTTGTGTAGCTGGGCACCTATCCCCTCCCAAAATTGTTTATCCTCACTGTTAGGGCCGTATATGTTTGCGACATGGTAGGTCTCTCCTGCTCGCTTGAGACTGGTCACTAGTGTCCTGCCCTGGGTATCTGCTTGGTAGCTTGTAAGAGACAGGTTCGAGTTTTTGCTGATTAGTGTTATTACCCCATTCTTTTTGTTCTGGGCTGGCGATCCCACCACCTCCCCTATCCAGTTAGCTCTTAATCGCGGGATGTCTGCCTCTTCTAGTCTGGTCTCTTGGAGCACATAGATGTCGCTTTTAAGTTTTCTTAGGTGTTCGAGCACCTTCCTTCTTTTTACCGGGCTATTCAGCCCCTTGACATTTAGGGAGACTATTTTGATATCTGACCCTATGCTATTCTGGCTGTTATGTGTCATTAATGCTGCTTTGTGTTCGCTGTGCTGGTGGGCTACCATTAGGCTCTATTGCTCTCCTCGTCATGTGCCTAATCATGTCTTCATGTTTCCTTTTGCTCCTACTTGGTGCGAGTGTGAAAGAGAAATAAAAGATGCAAGAGTTGCAGAGAAATGAAAGATAGTCAGTAAGCCCATGTACAGAACCCCCCCCTCCCCTTTTCCCCCCCTCCCCACTGTCCCATTCTCGCCTTCCCGCCCCCTCCCTCCCTTACTTGCAAAAAGGGTGTGCGACGACAAAGTTCCTCTGCTCGCATCATCCCTGAGGTAGAGTTGGTTTCTTCTTTGGCTGTTGGTGTGCCTCTTTACTTCCTTGTCCTTACATTCTGAGGTAGATACGCTGTTCTGTGTTCCCCTGCTGAAGCTTGACGTGTGTCTCTTACTCCGACTGTTCGTTCAGCGGCGACGCGCTCCTCTTTGCTGCCCCTGGGCTTTTGTTCTCCTCCATGTCCTCCACTGCTGGACCTTGCAGGTATCGTTTTAGAGCCTCTGGGCATTCAAAAAACATCGTCTTCCATTTGTCTGTTACCTTGAATTTTGTTGGGCTGACGAAGCTGAACGTGGCTCCTCTTCTCCGCAGGGTGTCTCTTTGTGCCAGGAAGCCTTTCCTTAGCTCCACTGTCGGCTTTGAATAGTCCTGGGTCAATACTATCTTGTTGCCGGCCCACGTTAGATTCTGATTTTTCCTGGCGAAGGCAAATATGGCCTCCGTCTGATTTAGTCTCAGCGGGTTGCAGATTATCGCTCTTGGGCCTCTGCCTGTGGCTGGTTTCCCCGCTGGTACCCTGTATGCCTTTTGTACCTCGAAGCCTCTCTGGAAGGTGATACCTGTAAGTTGTGGGATCATCTCCTCCAGCATGACGGCACAGGAGCCTGCCTTATCTTCAGCCCCTTCCGGCACTCCTAGTATTCTTACATTGCCCCTTCTTGCCCTGTCGTCCTTCTCCGCTAGCTGTTTTTGTACAGCATTTGTGGCTGTTCTCAGCTCTGCTATAGCCGTTGTGTGCCTACTTGTCTCATCTTCTACCGAGCTTATTCGGCTTTCTGCAGCTTCTATTCTTGTGTTTGTTTTGTGGAGGTCCGCTCTAATGGCTGCCATCTCAAGTTGCATGTTCTCCAGCTTGAGTTTTGTCTCTCTTCCCACCTCATTGCCTTCGTTCACTTTCCGCAGGATGGTCTCCAGTGTGACAGGCTCGCCTCTTGCTTTGGACGGGGACCCTTGATTGTCAAATTTTGGTTTCTTCTGCTGCTCACTTGTTGGTTTCCCATCACTGCCCGCCATTGTTCTGATGCCCCTTCTTGACAGGATGTTGACCAGCCTCCCTCCCGCTTGTGCAACCTTTGGTGTGCTCGTTAATTTTGGAGTAGGCGGTTGGGCAGCTTGTCTGTATCTGCTCGGTTCCCTGATGTGTCTTGTTCTTGTTTTTGCCTTCGGTCCTGCCAGCGTGCAGGCTTCCCAGTTCACAGGGCTCTTTGCTCTTTTGCGTCTCTGCCTTCGTTGAGGCGATGTACAAGGAGCGCCCGTGGGCTGTTTTGGCGCAGTGGTGGCGTTTCGCACTACAGCTGAGACTTTTAGCACTCCCTTCGCTCTGTGCACTCTGTGCACTCTCTGTGGTGCATGTTTGCTGCCTGGGCTGGTTTTGGCTGTTTCTGTTTATGTTTATGGCTGTTTTAAGGCCGATTTGGCTATGGTTGTTTTGGGGAGGGGGTGCTCGCTCTGCCCGTTCTGACTCCCTGCTGTAGGTGCTCGCTCTGCCCGTTCCGACTCCCTCTGCCTGTTGTCTCACAGGAGTGGCCGATTCAGCTAAAGTTCAGCAAGCTCAGTGTCTCGTGCCTTTGCTGGGGCGCTGTCCCCTTTCTCTGACCCCTCTTTGCGTCTAGCGTGTGCTCGGGGGTGTCAAACATCGCGCCGTCCCCTGTTGCTCTGTGCAGCCCCCCTTGTTTCCCCCTTGTCCAGTGTCCGTGAATGAAAATATGCCACGTTTGCTGTTCGCACTAGGTCGCACTAGTTCCTTGCCCCTGCCGGCCCCGTCTGATAATGGACGCGCTGACTGGGCTCCTCTCCGTCTTGCCCTCGCTAGGCTCTCGCCTTACGCTCTCGGCGCGCCTCTCTTCTCAGGCGGCGGTCTCGCTCCTCAGCCCTTCCAGCTCCTAGCGTCAGTTGCGCACCTCTCTTCAGCCTCCGATGGTCGCGCGTCTCCGTCTCCTTGTCCGCTGTCGCTTTCTTGCTGCCTTGTGCCTCCCCTTCCGCTTCCGGGTCACTCGGTTGCCTACCCTCCGTCTTCCGCTTAAAATCGGGGAAGACTTCCGGGAATGGCGCCTTGTAGCCACTTACTTCCGGTTCTCTTGGTTTTGGTCCCCCGACGCTGGAGGCAGCTTGGCTTCAGGATAGGTTGGGGTCGCTTGCTTCCGCTCCTTTCCCTTTGTGCCACGATCTTCCTCTTCTTATTATTGTTGCTGTGACTAGTCGTCCGCTTGGGCTCATCAGACTTGCCTTATAGTGGCTGGAACCGTTTTTTTAGCCTGTCCTGACAGGTCTCCAGGCGCCGCTGCCTTGCTTCAGAGGTGGGGGCCTCTTTCCTGTCTCTCGCTCCGTGCCTCCGTGGCCTTCCCCTTCTTGCCTCACACCGCCATCTTGCTTCTTTGCGCTGTTTGTGGGTGCTCGGTGGGTTCAGGCGCTCATTTCTCTTCCTGTGGTTGCGCTCTTCACCTCTTGCTCAGGAGTCGGCTCTCCATTCTGGTCTGCCCGCTCCTGCGGGCAGACACAGATGATGCTGCCAGTCAGGTGGGGCCTCGGGGGAGTGTGGTGGCACTCCCCCCTCCTTCCTCCTGCTGCGGGGATTGTGGCGGCCCTCTCCCCTCTTCTCCACTCACACCGGGGCCCGGAGCTGGGGATCCCGGGCCCCAGGAAATTCTTTCTGGGGAGCCTGATGATGCTCCCTGACTTCCATCTTCATCAGGGCTCAGAGATGGGGATCCTGGGCACCAGGAGGTTCACGCTCCTTGACTTCTTTCTTCACTGGAGCACGACGGCACTCCCCGACTACTGCGGGCCCGGAGATGGGGTTTCCAGGCCTCTCGCACCATTTTCAGGGGAGGCATGATGGTGCTCCCCTATCTCAGTATTTGGCGGGGCCAACGTGGGCTCCTGGCACCCCCTGGGGGCAATTTCTCAACTTTAATTTCTTCTGGGGGTAGCCCCCCGGACCTGACCCACCCAGAGGGCACATCAAAGACCTGTGGCGAAGCCCCATACGCTTTGTCGTCGATTGGATTAGAGGTCAAATGTTGCCTACCTTCTGGGCAGCATATCTCAGCCCCAGGGGACCGATTTTAACCATTTTGGCATCTTCTTGCTCCTGGCTGCCAGCCATAGCCACCTGGAGCACTTTTCACCACCCTCATCACCTCCAAGAGGGTGACACTGCAAGGAGCTGTCTTCACTGGCTCCCTGTGCCAGCCTTTCACTCGGCTCTCCTTCTGGGCCTCTATTATCCTTATGCAGAATCCCGGGCTTCTCCTCACTGACCCTGGCCTCCCTCAAAGGTGCAGTCCAGAGTCCTAGGACAGTCAGGGGGTTCCTCCTTCCAACTGCCCATGGTGCCAGGCTCCAGCACCAAGTCTTCCTCTGCAATACCATACTTTCATGACCCTTTACTTTAAGAGAAATCAGAGCGGGCTGGCAGGAAGGAACTTCTGCCCTATCCTGCAGCAACATATCACCTCTCAGCCCCTGCTGCCTCCTTCCTGCGCAGGCCTCTGGGATACTTCAAAATGGCTTCGTCCAGGGGTCTCATGACACTTGGTTTCTGAAAAACCCCCTTCCCCCCTTGCTGACTTTGTGGCCTGGATCAGGCCTGGTGCCTGGCACCAGGTGACAGATGTTTATGGATAATCTGCAGCTTCACCCCCATCTCTCTCTCTTGGAGAGAAGACCTTCACCCTTGGGAATGCTTGCAGTGAAAGGCTAGGCCTCTGATGCTACAGCTTGGCAAGGAGGGTAATTAATCCTGCCTGGCAGGGTCAGGCTCTGGTTATGAGCTGAATTAGAGGTATATGACATTTCTGGATGACCCATAAGCAGTACAGATATGGGTTTGGACTCAGCAGAATAATCTTTTTACCCAACTTACAGTGGACTTTGGTGCATGTCTGGAATTTGTAGGCCCTATGAAACTGTATCTACCCATTGAGTCTCTGTCTCCATAGGAGAGTAATGTAGTGTTCATACAGTGAAACAGTAAAGCACACTGACTTTTTCTTACATGTGTATCCTCACATTATAAAGCCTATTCCATGTTACCACCCAACTCTGCATAGTCCCTGCCACACCATTCTAACTGTACCTACCCCTGGGCTGGGCACAACAGGAATCTCCCCGCGCAGTCCTTACACGGGTGCACACGCGTGTGCACACGTACCCACATGTAACCAGTCCAGTGCCCCTTTACCCTGGCTGCAGAGCAACAACCTTCTTTCACAAGGCAGACACTGATGAAATCCACATGCAGTCTATTTCATTATGAGTTCACTGCGGGTGAGTCCCAGCTTATGAGGATCTGCCACAGTAAAAGCTAAAAAACTAGGTGTTCAAAAAACTAACAATCCGGGCAGCTCAGATGGTCAGAACCACCTTCTAACACATGGAAACTGTGTTGTGATCTCCCTGCTCACAGAGTCCTTTGCCTAAGCTCCTGATGCTGAGCATGTCTTTCTGGTTCTGCACATGGACATAGGATTGGGCAAGGGCAATAAATCCTCCCCAGGCTTAAACACAAACTGTTTTCTAAGTAGGATTTTGGCTAAATGACATAAAGATACAAAGCCAGAAAGAAAAAATAAACCAAGGAGAGAAGAATTGTTGGGGAGACAAAGAAAGTGAATTATTAAACAGGGTAGATGTGAGTCCACCACAAGTAATACATCCACTAACTGGTCAGTTTATACACAGTTCCAATAATTTAGAACTGGGTTCCACCCCTAATTGCTATGCTATAGAGCATGCATCCTAAAGTTAGAAAAAGTGCAGAACAGGCGGAATAAATTTAGCAGCAGCAAAACAATTAAATAGTTAAATACAACACAATAAATTCCCACAGCCAATTTCAAACAAACCCGAAAAACACTAATAAGAAAAATTACCAGACCTGGGAAACTGAGATGAATATTTAAAGAGTTTAAGTTGAAAAGCACAATGAAACAGCAAGTTATTTATGGGTTTCGTAGACTGAGATCTAGGCACTTATTATGAGTCTGGCGGTCCACGGACTGCCAGACTCACGGTGGTGGTCTTCCGACCACCCTCTTGCGACTAGGGCAGTCAGGCTGCAACGGGACGCCGCAAACATGGAAAACACCAGGGAACCGTCATTCCCTGTCAGTTGTGCCGCAGGCCTAAGGCTACAATATCCTTGGCAGGACTGTCGTGATCCCGCCAAGCATATTATTAATTTCTCTCTGCCACAATTTTTATGGCGGTGAGCCTACCATAAAAAAATGTTGTAGAGGAAACGAAGGGTGCCCTACAGGCAGTAGCGGTCGGTGGTGGGAGTGCTTCAGGGCGTGACGTGGGGCAGGGGAGGGGTAGGGTGGGGTTAGTAAACTACGGAATACGGCCAAATACAGTTAAGTAAACATATAAATGAATAAAACGAATTTTCTTGCAGGCACTGCATTGCCAAATGCGATGCAGTGCGTGTAATGGAATTCATTTTATTTATTGATATATTCACTTACCTGTATTTGGCCATATTCCGTAGTTTCCTACCCCCCACCCTGCCCCTCCCCACCCCATGTCACTGCCCGCCAGCACTCCCACCACCGACCGCTACTGCTACAGGCGTGCATGCACTGCCTTTGATGATCCCATTGTAGTGCCTTTTTATCTGGTGGGCGGCTCCTACATGGGTTTGGCAGTGTGGGAGCGGGGCAGCGCTGTCCAGGCCCTGCACTGCCAAACTCATAATAAGGCCCCTAGGTAAAAGTAAGATGGATCACAATGCAGTTACCTTCTGATTTAGCACAGATGTAACACAGAGTAGCAAGCTGTGTTGTGTGACCTGGAAAGAGCGGTGCCGTATCTACAAAGAAGTGGTGCAGTTCTGCTCTCTCCCTCTGCTGGTGCACCTTCAGCAACCATGCACGAGCGCAGGCACCCTATTGTGATAGTTAAAGAGTGTCTTTATTGTGGTCAGCAAAATTATTTCCAGGGAAGGGGTCTCTTTCTGCACAAAAACTGTGCTTTAAGAGGCAATTTCCACTTTGTAAGTGTGCCACAGAATACAGATGCAGCACATATCCAAAGACGAAAAAACACAAGGAGAAATAAAAATATGTCTCCTTGTTATGCCGGCCTCAGGGAGGTGCAGGGTTGTTGGCACAAATATATGTCTACAATTCTTTTATACATATTGATTTGCAACAAAATCTTTGGGTGAATGCACTGAAACACCAATGGACTACCTGTGGAACGCATACATTCACGTTAAAATGCTATGCAGCCTACCTTGTGGGTTTCAATGCCTATGTAGGGGTGAGTAATTCAATATTTACAAGAAGGGATCCTGCCTGACAAAAAGAATTATTTTGACAGGTCTGCCTGCAGGTTCAAATCTGCAGCAGCCATGCTATGCAGGAAGACCTTTAGCCATATTTTCCTTGGCAGTCTAGTGGATACTGCAAAATGTGCTAAATCCACAGGCGTATTACAACATGAGTGCACTGTGCACTATTCACTGAGTCAGAATCGGACTCCTGCGTTTATGCCACAATAAACAGTTTAGACTGAAATAAAATTAAATTTAACTTTCAATGATCAAACATTGATGTTCATATGATCATGACAATACAAATGCTATTTCCATAAATGAGTCAAAAATAAAATACAAAATAAAATTAATTGAAGTGTATTGTCATTTCATATATGTTAAACAATATCAACATTTGACATGGTTATCAATAAACATTGTTCCTGTAACATTCAAAGAAATGCCGGATGCATTTCGAGACGTGTCAGTCTATTCCTCAGGGGCCAATCTCAAACTCTGTATATAGAGATGTCAATCCTGTCCGTCCTCCAAAAATGCCACATAGTATCTAATTTGCATCAGTGGAAAGTTCGAGTACCAATACCATCGAAAGTTATAACACCGCATGTAACAACTTTCTCGGAACCGGTTAAATTTAGTGTCATCTGCAAGCCGCCCGGGATATCCTTTCTACAAGCCTCCTTACACAAACGATTGGTCACTGAGGAAGGGACTGACACGTCCGGAAATGCATCTGTAGGCAGCCGACGGACTTCCTACATATGCTATGGATCTTCCCAGACATTCACAAGTACTGACAGGCCATCCTTCTGAAACTTAATACTGCTACGGGGTGGGAGACCCCTAGGGAACCATCACAGTGCTCATTGGGGTTAATACTGTTTCACAAGAAAAAGAAGCTAAGCAGGCGATTCATGATGTTGGGGCTGCTGCTGGCCAAACGCAAGGTTGCAATTAAATGGATGTCCCTCAGACGTCAGAAGAAAGAGGATTGGATGAAAGATATGGCTGAGTGGATAAATGCTGAGGGTTGTCACGTGAAGGCAACCCGAAGAGATGAAAGAGTGAATGAGAATATGAGGGCATTGGCTGTAATGCTAACATAGTTACTGACACTGCTAGATGAGTTACCCCAATAGATTTAAGGGGGACAGACGTTGCTTAGAGACGCAGAACCGCGGTCTCACTGCATCAGGGGACTTGGGAGGCTGGGGGTAGAGTGTGCTTGATTTCCACACACAACGACACATTGATGGAAGGCGTGGTCATTCAGGGATTCCCCAGTGCATAAAACAGTCTGGAGTCACCTGCACGAGGTCTAGATGAACAGAGCCCAGGGTGGGAGGGATGAGGAAGGGATGGGGGACGTTAATAGACGGCATGTACATTCAAGAGGATGAGATAATAATCCAATGTTATTTGCGAAATGTATACACTGTTTTTACATCGTTGTGGTGCCAATAAAAACATATTATAAAAATAACATGGCACTATTCAAAAAGTTGCATTTCGTCATTGATTGACACATGTAACTTATTTACGCCTGGTAGGTATTCACAAATGATTTCCAGGGAGCCTTAAACCCACTTACGAAGGTAAACATCTCTGTCACAAGTGATGTTTCCACAGTTGTTAATCCCACTTAAGGGGTAAAAAGTGGGCAATTTCCTAAAAAGAAAGAAAAGTACATTCGGAAAGGGGGTTTTATTTCTCCTGGGTTTCTGCAATTTGAAGACCTGCTCACAGTGGGAACTGAAGCACTCAGAAAGAAATCTGCATTACTTTTTAAGTATGCCTAGGAAACTGCCCCTGGCATTGCTTCACAGATGTTCCTGTTTGAATGTTGGTGAAGAACAAAAAGGAGGAAATGTATGTTGGGCAGAAGACTCCATTCCTACTTTTACTATTTTTTTTTAAATCGGGCCCCATATTGTTATGAGAGATTGATTGGATTTTATTATGAAGGCTAGTAGAAACAACGTTATTGGTTGCACAGAAAGTGAAATCTAAGCCAGCATTTGATTGCTAGCTGTCCCATATCCTCAGTCTTCCTATAGCATGATGATGGCAATAATGTGTGTGCTTGCTTTGCATGCACATTAAGTCTATCAGAGATGTGAACTCTGAAGAGAGCTATCCCTGCAATGATGTGTACATCTCAAAATGAGGTCCACATTCGAGTGCAATGGGCACAAAAGATATCAGGCCAGAAAAAAAGGCACTATGCAGTAATAGGAAATCACTGTCAACACCGTCTTATTCTTAGCACGTTGGTCTGATGTTTAGTTTGGAGGGGGTACTCTGTTGCAACAGCAGCAGAGCACCTTTTCCCTTAACCTTAAGTATGTCGACAAACCAGTCTACTCTGGCTCCACTGCGGTGAACGTGCAAGCCATTGGAGGTTAACTTTCGAACACCCACCCAAATTTAGAGAGGGCTCTTTTTGAGAAATGGAACACCTTGTTTGATAGGCAGCCGTCATATATAATTGGACAGGCCATCAAACTTTTACAACATTGACAGGAACCGCTGTGATGGTGCTTTCTGCCAACTTTAACAGTTACATGCATAGCTGAAGGTCAACTCCAACTTTGATGAATGGAGATCCCTAAGGATAGCGGGGACAATGTCACCATTCCAATGAAGTAATCTTCACACACCACACTCAAAATCAGACCTTTTTTTTGCTTCCCAGCTAGGCTTGCTTTATACCATGATAGCTATAAACATTTCGACCAAACAAAAGTCTATACAGTATACTATTAAAAATCCTCCTTTATATAGTTGTAGAAAACGTACTACTTCACATAGATTGTATACATTTTTATCCTGACATTCCAGAGCACATTTAATACACTGGCTGGCTGCACCTGTATAATAAAGCATTAGAATGGTTTAATTTCATTCGCGTACTAACATAAAGCACACTGATATGTTTTCCAGTTTTTGAAATATTACCATGAATACCACTTTCAACATGTTTTAACTTTCTTGGAACGATTAAAATGGATACACAGTAACGTTGATCTGCACAGAATACCAAATCAGAGTATAGAAGCAGAGATTATTCAGTGGCACACATAACCTTGTGCAGAAGCAGAAACGCTTGCATCATTAGGTTTCTCTGAAGCCTTTTTAACTTTTTCTTGGCTGAGCCTCAAAGTATGTGTTCCTTTGATTCTATACACATTTCTAAAACGGCATGTACACCAAGGCCCTCATTACGACTGTCCTTATAATTTTGAACACGTGCAGTAACTCCTTTAACACTATATACTAGAGTTGTGGGTTTTGCTGATTTTATCATACTTTGTACATACTGGGTGGACAAAAGAATGCAGCCCTGTTAAATCTCAGTAAGTCAGGCTGGCAGAATTTTAATGGGTGAAATGGACCTTGAAAATACTCGGACATGAGGATTGTGGTGCAGTAAGAACCAAAATCTTCATGTTGTTCCCCACTTCAATCGCAAAACTTGCAATAGGCGCTAATTATTAAACCCAATAATTTCTAAACAAATTGGGGGATATTCTCAAGAACGTGTGATAATTATCGCAAAATTAGCTTAGCGCAACTTTTTCACATCCCAGTCTTTCACGGGAAAATAACGGTGTGTTAACGTTGTATTCTCAACACGGCGGTACCAGGCGATAGTCTCACGATAATGTGTCAAATGACCACATTACGCGACACCTAAAAAATGCAAAGCACAAACGTGAAAAAAGCGGCGATGTCCCAAACCGCAATACAAAAATCAGCGACAGGCCTGCTATTCCCAAGCGTCATGCAGGAAAATGCACCATAAAAGGATAGAAAAAAACTGTGAGATGACAATGTACAAGTACAACCTCACATCAGTGATGTAGTGCAAATGTCCACTGTCCCGCATCAAATAGGCATCTCCTCACAAACAGTCACAATGTACATTATCATGCAGTCTGTAAATAAACTTCGCCAATGCATAAACATACATGGAACACACTTGAAACTGCATCTCCCCTTTATATTGCAGAGGGACAATCAACACGTCTGCAGAGCAGACACTACATCACGTCAGTGATGATGGAGACGACCCCCAGGACAACGACTACGACGAACTCCAATGGTTCATGGACAACCTCCGCACGCCACCTCCAGTAGCAGGGCAGCCCAGCATCATCGAGGTGAGCCCCCCCCCTGCACAGACCACACAGCAGGAAGCACCCACTACCATATCTGACTCCCAGCACCTCACTGAAGAACACATGGTGTTCCAACGCCGTGTGTTAGACCGCCAGAAGGAGCTGGCTGAACAGGTGCGGGTGGGGTTTGGCTCATGGCAGCCAAACTAGATGCCATCCGTGGGTGTCTAAGTCCCACCAAGGACCACTTACACTCCTTAACGGACACCCACAGTCTGTCCCATGCCCTCCAACAATCCATGGCTGGCATCGCTGGAGTCATGACTCAGAGGCAAAAACAACTGTCTAGTCAGAGTGGCTACAGCGATGTCATCTGTGATTTGGGAAACATAAGGAGGGTCATGGAGTTCATGGAGCAGATGCAGGTGCAACGAATGGCCACCACAGCTGCACACGAGAAAGCTGTAGATGGGATCTTCTATGCCCTGCAGATCCTCATCATGGGAGTGATGCCATAAGACATTGTGCAGATGAATGCTGCAGCTACTTCTACATTCACATCTCTGGCCCCTGATGTGTCAGTGTCACACAGTGCTGCGGACCAAACACCACCACCCACATGTGAGGCACATGAAACGTCAGAGGATGAAAATGAGGATGAATCTGCCTTAGTGGTAAGAAGGTAGCAGTAGCACTCTTCTCTGCCATATGGCTTGTTTCTGCTTGGTTCTGCCCTCTGCATCATGCCCTGGAATAAAACCTTCCACCGCTCCCCGATACACTCTGCGACACTAACCTTGGACCTCGACATGGACTGCCATATTTTGTTTGCTTAACAATGACACAGCAAGCAGCCTGCAGACTGGACTCTTCCCCTTCGGAGTAACTTGTCAATCCCAAAGGACTCTGGCTGGCCCTCCATGAGGCAACATTGTAAATTGTTGTCTGCATGGCCCAGTACTAAGGTAGCTTCAACACTCCACTGAATGTGAATAATACATACTAATACACACAGACGTGTTATGTCTATGATTTATCAAGTATGAAAGCATGGACGAATGTAGGGGCAGTGATTCCCCCTTAAGTCCATGTTGCTGATGTTGTGGGACTTGAGTCACAGGGTGCATCCCTGCATCATGGTGGTACATATTTGACCCCAAAAGAAGGTCAGTCGTCAATTGTAGGTCACAAATGACAGCCTATATGTAATGATTTGGGACACATGTGAAACAGTGATGAGTGGGATTCCGTACTATCTTTGACACACAGAAATGGCATTTCGAATAGGTGACACCCTAAACAGCCTCCCTGTACAGAGGTGACACACCCACCATCTATTTTCAAATTATGAGATTGTTAGCACTACATGTTGCACTTACACTTGTCAGAGTGATGTGTTTGTACAGAGGAGTAGCATGCACTCAGGGAATGTTTGTTGTAATTAATCTATTTACACATGCTGTGCCTGTGGTCATTTTGTACTGTTCCATGATTGCTAAGGACTGTGACAATGTGACGTGCTCATGTGAAGAAATTGTCAATGATGGTGTTCCTACAAGCTATTCATACTGCACCTGCAGTGGGGTGTGGTACATCAGCCTCATCTTCCTCATCATCGTCCGGTGCATCTGACACTTGTAGCCATGGGGCATTGGTGTGTACACATATGTTGTGCAACACACAACATGCAACGATCATCTTGCACACAATGTCTAGGCTGTACAGGAGCCTTCCACCTGTGATGTCCAGGCCCCTGAAACGTGACTTCAACACACCAAATGTGTGTTCCACGATGCCCCTGAAGCATTTGTGGGCTGCATTGTCCTGCCTCTGGGCTTGTGTGTTTGGGGCTTGGAGGGGTGTCATCATCCAAGGGCTGAGTGCATATCCTTGATCACCTGTGACAATGCAGAGAGACACGAGTCAATAGTTGGTTCTGCAGGATGCGTTGCCAGGCTCGCTGGTTCATTGGTGTGTAATATGTGTGACTTAGTGATTCCTGTTTGACATGTACTGCTTGTACCAAATGAGCGGCATCAATGTGTATTACGTAGCCTCACTGCTGCTCCTCCCTCCCTGAACCTATTTACTAGTGTGCGCAGCACTTAGCATCACTTGCACTCCTACAGCACACCATTGTCATGCCTGTCTGCGCATGTCCACAAGCCTGACAACGACACTGTGATGTGGTGCATTGAAGGTGGGTAGCCACATGTGTGTAGGCCTTTGTAAAGGATAGGGCGGATGTAGAGTTCATGGCTGGCTGAACTTGCGATGCGGTTGAGGGTAGACTTTTGGCTTATACTGTGGTAATAGCAACACATACAGCAGTTGGCATGTATGATCGGGGACCCCCGAGCGGGCTTGCGCTCTTTCATGTACCCCTTCAGCTGAGCCCGCACTCTGGGGGCATGCTACATTGCAACATTGTCCATTGTGGGAAGGGTGGCGCCAACCCTACAATCGGCAGGGGGCACAAGTAGGACAGGTGTGCAGTAAATTGCCCCCAACACGTGCGGGAAGCCAGCTATGGGGTAGAAGCCTTGCTTGTTCTCCAGCTGTTCCTGCACAGTGTGGGGTAAGTGAAGGTGCTGGGGTACCAAGCTGATGATGGCATCCAAGACAGGTGTGAAGAACTTTGATAGGGCTGGCTGTGAGACTCTTCTGACTCTGGCGGTTGTTGGTTGGAAGGTACCAGAGGCCAACAGGTGCAGCACAGCCAGCAGCTTTGTCTGCGGAGGGATGTTGGTTGTCCACTGTGCTGGTACCATCAGCCTGTAGGCAACGATGGTCAGGATGTGGAGGATGGTTGTCCTTTTGAGCCTGTAGTGGATAATGACATCCTCTGGTGTTAAGTCTGTGAGGCTGGTGCGTTTTCTGAAGGTCCGCTGTCCTTGTCTGTGCTGCCTCTGTCGTAGTCTGGGGGCAGGGGGGTCTGGGAGGGTGGGGGTGGGTGTTGTGGCCCTCTTGGGTGTCCGAGCTGCATGATCAGTAGCTCCATGACATCCGTTGTTCTTCAGGTGTGACTCTGGGCTGGGCTCCCTTTTATGGTGCAGGATGTCATCCGACTTAACACCAGGTAATAGCAGGTGTTAAATCCCTGCTGAAGCGCGTTATCGCATGTTTTGGGACCTTATCGTCAATCTTGCTGGTCATTGAGAATGTTGCAAAGTGGTGTTGTCGCGGTTTTTTGCACAGGAACGCCTACTCTCTATCTCATTAGTGGTAGTTGCCGGTGTCAGCTCTGGAGATGTTTTTTGCGGCTGCTATCACAGGGAAACTGTTGATGTCGGCTGTTAGCACCAGCTTGTGAATAGCACGATACATTTATCACCACTTTGGCTGCAATAAAGTGCTGATAACCCGGCGATATGTCCTTGAGAATATGCCCCATTGTTGTTGGGTTTTATTTTGTATGCTTCCTCCACCTGGAGGGAACTACTGGTTTTTACAGTAGTGGTCAGTGATAAGTGCAGAGTGAAAGTGCTCAGGTGATGTTAGTTGGTTAAAAAGTGATCCTGACACTGCCTAAACTGTAACTTTATTCAGTTTGGTGTGTGGGGACAGTATAAAAATAGTTTTGTGCAAAGGGGACCTAATTATGAGTCCTTCGCACTCAAAAATGTGGTCGACATGTTTCAGCCCCTTGTGGTGCCCCTGGGAGGGCCGGTGGGCTTTCTTCAGGACCTAGAATAAAATGTAGGAGATGGCTAATGTCCTACTATTAGGGTATATTATCAGAATATTAACTGAATGTAATGTCAATAGTAAGGTCAATAGTACCTGTAGTAGGGAAAAGAGAGTGGAGACAAAAAAACATGTGGTGATAGTGAATGTGAGTGCGATGACTAAAAACAGTTTAAAAGTGGTCTCATGATGATGGTCGTATTGTTCAACTTGAACACGTCATAAGAGGTATAAGCAAACAGGAAAAATGGCACTTCTTTTACGCTGTACATACTATAGGTAGGTCCACAGTGGAGATGTCCTATTGTTGCAACATTTTTCACTCATGTGAGTGTGCGTTGTGACCAGTAACATTTATAGCATGCATTTGGTAAAGTGAACGTAGTAGCAAGGGGTATAGAACACCCAAACACTGGTTGCAGGTACAAGTGATCCATTCCCCATTGATTATGACTGACTCTAAGGAAGCTGAAAGGATCATAGCTCATTCTATCTCTCCCCACCCTTGATTTGAATGTCACAATGTCAACCATAAGTATAATGTGGTAACAAGATATTGATGAAAAAGTATCAACTTTACAAAGTACAAAAATATGAACCGCAAAACTATAAATAGGAAAAAATATAGTAAGTATAAAAATGTCTGGCATTCAAATACTTGATGCAAAATTATTTGAAAAAACGACATTATACTTAACAAAAATATAAATCAAAAATTATAAGAAAAGGTATATAAAAACGTATATATTTTAAATGATTATTAAAACATATTAATACAATTAAATCAATTGTTTAATTATTTCCAACTACATTTAGGGGCCGATTCCGATTTGGGAAAAACCACTCCGAATAGCAGTTCGGATCATTTTCCCCATATGAATCCTACCCTGAAACCTCCCCCGTACGTACGATGAAGTACGATTCGTACCAGGAGCAGGACTCCATACGAATTGTACAAAGACTGTAAGACGCTAATCTCTGTACGATTCTCCCTCGGAATCCGCTGTTCGCGACATCCATACGGTTCCAAGCAGATTTTCCCGACCCAGCTAGTACGATTTGTGTCGGGTACGCACCGTACAACGCTTTTTTACTGGAGCCCAAAACGTCTGGATAAACAGAGTATGCCTTGAAACAGGTACGGAACGGCCCCCCTGGGTACGGTGCGTACATCCCATGTCTGCAGGGGTACAGTTCGTACCCCTGCGATCAAGGGGTGTTGTAAACGTATCTAGGACCCTATTTAAATATTCCCGATTTATGCCCTTATGCGGTTATATCAAATCATATCCTTATAAAGGCATAAGAATCATACCAATATTAAGTCATAGCCAATGCAGTCCAAATACGGCAAGGCTACTTCCATAAACTCCTAGAAAGCACAACATGCTCTTAAACAAACCAAGCCTCCATCAGCCCGGGAATTCCCCCTGCTTCTGTATTGATTTTCCCCAGAACTCCTGGAGTCCTGAAAGAACTGCGAGTTCTTAGTGACGTCTTATGTCCAACCTTACGTCAAACTCTGCACCGTCCAGGTATAAATATACCAGCATCTGCCTTAGAAAAACACACGGCGGTTTGGAGCAGATCGGCTATCTACTTGCCCGACGCCCTGCTGTAGCAAGTGCCGAAGGAAGCCGACCCTCCCATTGACGCACTGAGAGAGACGCTGTCTTTTCTCCTGCCGAGAAATCCAGCTCCAGTGTTTCCCTATGACCCTTGTGGGTTGCTGGGAGATCGAGTCCTGTGAGAGAGATACAAGACCTCCTTCATTCTATAACCAAGGTACGGAGCTGATTAGACCCTTAGCTAATTCTTGATTTAGATTCTTGGCAAATTTATCTTAACTAAAACTGTAGCTCACTTACTCCTTCCCACGTACTAGGCTTAGGTTAGGTACACCGGGGTAGGCGTATCTTAGAAGCACCAATTGAGTACGTTTAGTCATGATTTTATCTATGTATATATTTGATCTATTTTAAACACCGTATGGCTTAGAAACCATACCATGCTTTTACAGTATTATTTCATAATACTCCTTTTACTGTACGCACTTTACTTTATAACAAGTATTGCAATTGTGGCAACTCACTTCTCTTGCATGAAAAAGAAGACTGTTCAATAAATAACCTCTTTTATTGAAAACGCCTGTCTCTCTATTTCTCTGAGCTTCTGGTGAAACTAAGCATGCACAATTGACTGAGTAAAATAGTTATGTATTGTTTCCGCGACTCTGGAGGTATACTCCTTATTCTGGAGGGAGCAAAGTTGTCATGTTTATGCGGTTGTCAGAAACGAATCTCTTCTTGTCTATTCAGGAAAGTTAAACACCTTCTTGTTTACTCGAGAAAGTTTCTAGTGATCTCTGAGCTAGCTGGCATTCACAATTAAGTCTAACATATTCAATAGAGACCTAGTTGACCTCAATCCTATGTCTAAACTATCGTTTATGTTATTCCAATTCGCAGAGCCTATTGGGAATATAGGAACTACACTACATGGCGCCCAACGTTTGGTAAGGCGATAATTTAACGCTAGATACTAGAGTAACTCAGTCGTGCTTTTCACACAGACCCCTTTCTCCTGTAAAAACTCCAATAAACGTCTGGAGTGGGTGAAAGGTTAACATCCGCCGAAACTTAGTAGGATGAGAATCCTATGTATTAGTTTTTGGTTTAGTCAACGTTGAAGGATACAGTGTTCCAAAATATTGTGCACCTAACCTTTGTTTCCTTGAAACTTGCTCTGCAAACTTTCTGTCAGCAAAAATGCCAGAAAGTGACGACGAAAGGGAGAGAGCTAGAATAGCAGCTCAACTTCTAGCGGAGGACACAAGTCTCCAACAAGATGACCCGGATGCTATAATCATCCCGGTAAATGTAAGGAAAACCATAACTATAAAACGTATAGAAAATGGAGTATCACCAAGAGGTGGTACGGTCATATTTGTGGTATAGGCCCATGAATATCGGCAGACAGAGGTATTCTATTCATGGATACATTTTCCGGCAGCAAATGCAGTGACACACGATTTGCACTACCACAAAGTAGAGGAATCTCCAACGGAATACGTTCCTTTCGAGGACGTTGAAATTCCACTAACCTACCAAGAGCATCAGCTCTGGTTTAACATCAAAATCACATTAGCAGGCTCGGTACTCTAGGGAGACCAGGAGCCACATGGCCGGTTCTAGCCAGCTACACACCACATCCTGACATTGAAGGAATGTCAAACGGAGAACTTTTAGTTCAGCTAAAACAATTAATTAAAATACATAGACAATTGATCCAATATGTCATGCGGACTTTAACAGTCCAACCAGTAATAAAAATTCCACAGCACACCCCTCACCAGGGGAACAAAAATAAAATAACACCACAGACTATACAATCAGTCATTGGCAAATTACCCGCAAAACGGGAACAAATTCAGTTCTGGTTAGCTCAATAAATTACTCAAATAGAGGCAGTATTTCCTGATACTACACCTAATGAAAAACACAGAATTCTAACAATCTGTCTACCAATGGGGATCGCACCACATGTGGAGGACTGTGACACTTGGGGAACAGTCTTTGCTTCAATATACACAAAAACACATGGTGTTCCGTCTATGGCGGTTATACCAGACGTACTGAGACAGATTCAAAATGAATACGGCCCGGAGCCTGCTTTAAATCTAGGTATGAAATTACTGAAAGACTTTAAGAAAGTCTCGGCTATACTAATAGCCAACATAAAAGGAGAAGCAGCATCTGTGGCGATCCGCCAAAAATTGAAAGAGACACATATAGCAGAACAATCTTTTGAACTTGCAAGAATAATTGAAAAATCCTATGAAGAATTAGGTAGAGATAGTTTGGGTGGGAAACCACTAAAACCACAACTAAATGAAAATCCTGAAAAGATCTTTATTAAGAATAATCTCATTACTGCAAAAAAGAAGTGGGAGGGGAATAAACAAACCACTCCCAGAGAAAAACAGTTCCAGTCCAGAGGAAGGTCTCCCCAACTGAGAAATAGATCTCCAGAACGGGGGGGGGCAGGTCTCTACAACGGGAGCCTTCTGAAAAAAGATACAACCTTAGAAATAGGGATAATTTAAGAAAACCTGAGAGATATCAAGATAATGATACACGTCCCTCTCGATCTTTTCAGACTTCCTCACAGAAATCGGAAAGAAGAGGACGGTCAGAACATAAAGAAGAGCGCGTCAAGTCCAAAGACAAGGAACCTGCTCATCAAAGTAAAATATTACAATTTCCTAAAAAGAAGGTAGCCAGTATCAAAATAAAACATGCCGAGGATTCTGAGGACACAACTCAAGAACGGAGAATGGGCCCAGACAATGCTAGACAGTGCAGCAGAAGTGACCATTGCTCGCAAGATCCTGATGAATCTTCTGGAGACAGTGGACACGAATGAAGACATTCAGGTGGAAACTGCAGACACCAGAGTTAGTGTACCCCATAAAAACTAGGAAAATAAGAGGTCTCTTTTGGGAGAACCTATCAAAAGGCTATGATATCATGCTAGCAGAGAAAGACTGGCCACCAGAGTTTGTCAGGGAATGCCCACATGGCGAAGAAATTATTATGCCTGCCTTCTGAAATCACATTCCAATTCATAAAAAATACACATATGCTAGAAAATGGGCAGTGGCCCTGCATTATATAAAAATCATGTAGGATGGGATGAGGATTCGCCTCACCATAAAATTCAGTTAAAAAATCAACCTACTGCACAGAGGCAGTATCCTGTTAAGCAAGAAGCTAAGAAACAAGTTAGGGAGATCTTAAATCAACTTGAATACCAGGGGGTGATTGAAACATGCACCTCACAAATGAACAACCCTTTGTTTCCTGTCTTCAAACCAGACGATTCATATCGTCTAGTTTTGGACCACAGACACCTAAACTCTTGTTGCAAAACATTTGCAGTACAAAACTCACACAGTGCAGCACTAATGAATAACATCGTGCGCAAAAAATATAAAACAACATTAGATATTTCAAATGGTTTCTTCTGTCAAAACATTGCACTAGAAAGCAGGTACTTGACCGCTTTCTCCAGTATGGGGGCCCAAAGGCAATTCTGTCGTCTCCCCCAAGAACAGCCCAGTGTTATTTTCAGCCAGGGTAACAGAAATACTACAAATGTATGATGATGAGGCATTATCTTATGCCGATGATATCTATCTTACAGACGATGACCTGGAGACACACTTGAATAGAGTGAACACCATTATACTTGGGTTCGCATCTGAAGGGTACAAATTCAACTTTAAAAAGTCACGAATTGCCCACCTCACTGTCCTATTTTTAGGATATAAGTTATCGAGTGAAGGCAAAAGCCTAGCAGACAACTTCTTAGAGAAGTGTGCAGTACTCCAAGCTCCAAAAACGCTGAAAAACTTACAATCAATTCTAGGTTTCCTGAATTTCGGAAGAACTTACATTCTAAACTACGCAGAGAGGGTTAAACCTCTCTACGAATTAATAAAACCTGATTTCAAACCAAATAATTGGACTCAGAAACACACAAAATTTTACGATCAATACAAACAGACATGTTAACTAAAAGAAAACTGCAAACACGCGCAAACGAACGCAACCTTGTAATCCTAGTCATCGCAGGGAGATGCGGATTTACTTACCTAACCTCTAATGAGGGAGAAACGATACCAATAGCTTTTAAATCACACTTGTACACACAAGCTGAAACGAAATTCAGTTCTACTGAAAACATTCTGACTGCGGTTCAAACTGCTGTAGCAAAAGAAAGAGCCCTCGCACAAGGTAAACATATAATAATCGTTACACCGGTACCTGCCCTAGAGGCAGTAACAAAAGCCAGCATTCCGAATGCTAAAGCTTTACATCCGAGATGGATACAATAAGTTAATTCTCTTGCTGCATCAGACGTAATATACGAATTTGATCCTAACTTAAAAACGCAAGAATTTCTGACTATACAAATCCAAAGATTAATGAAAATCCGTAAGCAATTCCAACAATTGACAGAAATGCATCTGGCTACTTCATCAATTTCGATGACTTTTCCAAAGATCCAAGTGAACATGAAGAAAAGCCAGCAAATAAAACTTTCAAAGAAAAAATAACTGAACTCTTTCATCAACTTGGAGAAACATACCTGAATTCACCATGGATTGAATTGTGGATTGTGTTAGGTGTACTTTTCCTCCTACTCTGGCTCATTTTGGTGTTAAGCTTGGGAAGATTTATTGATGGAAAATACAGTACAATGGACACAGCAAGTCAGAACATCAACTTGGTTCTAAAGCCTCACAGATCTTCTCACATTGAAAAAAGAGAACTATCATCAGTAAACATCACAGCCATTCCTATACCTGGTGGTGTAGCATGGAACGCTACTGATTACGACATATATGGCCCAGTTGAACCCTTCAAATATACACATCAGTTCAAGGTTTCATTAAGTGACTTTGTATCACCTAGTACTTTCTCTGATGATTGGGACTTTGAAAATATTAATAATATGATGTCCGATTTAGAAATGTCAGCAAAGTTAACAGAACATGATTATTTAGAAGGTTCATCAGATTATGAAGAAATGCTATAATCATTATGGTCATCACTATTTGCATAAATATGCTAATCCTAGAAATGTTTTCACTTATAATCAATGGGAACGTTGTCCAACACCGCCAAAAGGCAGCTCGAAAACATTGTATGAGAAATTCCCACATTTCTCAGGGTTTAATATCACTGATCCAGAAACGTTTTATTTTAAAATTATGAATAAGACAGGAATGAAAAACATGTTGACAAATACTAAACTGATTTATTCTGCAAAATGTTATGAAAAATTGTCTACATTTGGTTTTGAATTTTGGAAAAACAACATTGAGACAAAAACTGTCTGGGGTACAAAAGATTGGCAAGTACAAGGTTTAGAATCATTATTCAGAGCCTGCATGATCCCATAACAAATAATGTTCCTGAATGACACCATGCAACAAACAACCTATCTTGGCCTAGCCAAAATAAAGGATTTAAACAAACCGTCTATACCTAAGCCCATACCTGATAGTAATTGCTCTACAGATGCGGAAAAAGACGTATTCCATATTTTACACCAAAACAGAACTAATCCTGATTGGAAAAAATGGTTGATCTGGCCCACAGACACTAATAACTGTCAAGATAGATTCCTGAACAACAAACAGGGGTTCAAACAGAACAGGCCAGACCCAAGATATTCCCAGAGACAACATCCAGGTATAATAACAACATACAGTGTAGGAAAACTATGCCTCGAATGGCTACAGAAATCCACACTACCTGCAATTAAAAAACACTTGCCTTTACTTAAAGAAGGTGCTGACTTGCAAGATTTCTTATTGGGACCTCGCAAACAGCATTCATTTGGAAAAATCACTGTCTGTAGTAGACAATGGGTTAACGACTCGGTCCTCCAGAATTTATTCACTGGACAGCATTGTATGATCTGCTATTGATATAATAGAACAGGATATGCTAATGTTACAACATGGCCAGTCCCAATTACGTTCTATTGTACAGTCAGGCTGGACGTTACAAAACCTCCGTTCAGGCTACGTGCCATGGCGTCTAATCAATACAACGTCATTATTTTCTATCTTTAACCTTACTGATAAAGAAATCTCTTTGGCACAAAAAGGAGCAGACTATATGGTGCTGAGCATTGAAAAACTAGCAAGATTGCCATTGACAGTCTCCGAAAGACCTGTCATTGAATGGATAATACATGGCACAATTACAATTCCGATAACGACTTTTCAGTTTCAATATTGCCAAAAGCACATACCAGCAGGCCTGTATGAAAGGTTGGGTAAAGGTTACATCAAGTCAACATGGAATCTACCTTATACACATAGATGTTACAGTGGGGGGAAAAAAGAGGTGTTTCTTAGTGCTAACAATTGTAAAAATTCACTGAGCGGTGCACTTCTGTGTCAAGGAATTAACTTGCATGGAGCCAGCAAAGGTTCATCAAATAACCTTTCATGCCACCTGCATGGCACCCCTACTACACAAATAGAGCCTTTTTTCAGACAACTTTCCAACGGCAGTTACATTCTAATAAGTGACCGCAGCTGTTGTGGCATGGTGCCAGGAAGGGCCTATCTCATCAGTGTAACTTCCTTGCTGCATGCAAGTATTGTATCCAAACAGCAAACCAGACAAGGAGGCAACGATATGGTCTACTCTGAATATCTCTTCTATTCGAATTGATACTTTAAGCAGAATGAAGTCTATTCTTTTACAAACAACTGTGCGTTTAACCTCGTCTAGAGAAACGTTTGATCTGCAAGTTGAAAGGACTGCAGCAGAGATACATGCATTATTATCATCAAATTGCCCCGTACATTTCGTAGAAATGTTAAGTCAAATCTTAAACATGTCTGATACCAGTGGCATTGCACATGTATTTCAGTCAGTTTTTCGGGACTGTTAGCAACCTTTGAAGCAGTCCTGAGCATCTTCCCGAATTTCGTGCACTCTGTGTTCGGCGGCCTGCCTCTCATCTTGGGACTCGAAGCAGGAATCTTATTTTTGTTCCTTCTGCTCCGATATGGCAAGTCCAGCCACAGACAAAACTCAGGCTACCATGGAAGAAACGCTCCTAGCGATGAGATACCGAGACCGGATAACTAAAGTACTCGGCTTGGCTCGGCTAAGAGATCTGAATACTCCCTGGTTTCTTTCATTCAGACCAATCTGGCAAGATTGCATCCTACCTGTTCTACGATGCCTGCTCTGCGGAGAAGAATGCATATTGGACGTATGTCTCACACTACCATCAGCAGTACCTATGGATATCAATACTTTGCTTGGTTCGGTAACGGCTCATGCAACGTGTTGTCCCCAGCGGCTACCTATTCTGATGACGGCATTCGTTGAGACCTCACCATTACGATTAGGTGGCGGTGAGGTACGAGATGAAAGCGGCACACAGGTACAACCTTCTGTGACCATTGCTGATCTAGACACGATGACGGCAATGCATCTCACATATGCACTATTTCTACTTTTTCGGACATGGTCCAACTTTCACCTACTGTTGTAGACGAATTCTTTGCCAGCCTATCTGAGTAATGTTCTCTCCTAACAACGAGAATAACTTTTGAAAACACGAGCACACAGCGTTCCCTGAACTCTGAATTCGGCCTTCAGTTTTCATAAACAGAACTTCAAAAAACTATTGGAACTATTTTTCCGTGAAAGCGAAATTTTTTCCCCGTTCCCAAAATATTTACCTTTTTTTGGTACATGATACTCTGCTTAAAGTAGAACTATTCTTAGACAACAAGATTTCTATTTTTGAAACTCTAGAGACAATATTTTGACTTAGCCTCTAGCACATGTAAAGTCTTGTATAAATATGTGATGAAATGGTCTCGACCTTCTCTTCTGTATTCAGAGCCATTTCATAAAAGTAAATTTCGTGATTCATTCAGTCATCATTTCAATGTACAATATATGCATTTTCTGAATGATACCACTATTTGAAAACGTACAGTATAATACTCAATTTTCGTGTATATACCATTTCAAATGCATTTTATGTATTTTGGGGTGGGATGGAAAACACATGCATAGTTATGTTTAAAATTGCTTAGTATTTAGTAATGATGGACATTATACGTGGAGTGGGTGTTGTAAACGTATCTAGGACCTGAATTTAAATATTCCCAATTTATGCCCTTATGCAGTTATATCAAATCATATCCTTATAAAGGCATAAGAATCATACCCATATTAAGTCATAGCCAATGAAGTCCAAATACGGCATGGCTACTCCCATAGACTGCTAGAAAGCACAACGTGTTCTTAAACAAACCAAGCCTCCAGCAGCCCGGGATTCCCCCTGCTTCTGTATTGATTTGTCCTAGAACTCCTGGAGTCCTGAAAGAACTGCGAGTTCTTAGTGACGTCTTATGTCCAACCTTACGTCAATCTCCGCACCTTCCAGGTATAAATATACCAGCATCTGCCTTAGCAAAAGACACAGTGGTTTGGAGCAGATCGGCTATCTACTTGCCCGACGCCCTGCTGTAGCGAGTGCCGAAGGAAGCCGACCCTCCCATTGACGCACTGAGAGAGACGCTGTCTTTTCTCCTGCCGAGAAATCCATCTCCAGTGTTTCCCTGTCACTCTTGCGGGTTGCTGGGAGATCGAGTCCTGAGAGAGAGATACAAGACCTCCTTCATTCTATAACCAAGGTACGGAGCTGATTAGACCCTTAGAGAATTCTTGATTCAGATTCTTGGCAAAGCTATCTTAACTAAAACTGTAGCTCACTTACTCCTTCCCACGTACTAGGCTTAGGTTAGGTACACCGGGGTAGGCGTATCTTAGAAGCACCAGTTGAGTACGTTTAGTCATGATTTTATCTATGTATATATTTTATCTATTTTAAACACCGTATGGCTTAGAAACCATACCATGCTTTTACAGTATTTTTTCATAATACTCATTTTACTGTACACACTTTACTTTATAACAAGTATTGCAATTGTGGCAACTCACTTCTCTTGCATGAGAAAGTAGACTATTCAATAAATAACCTCTTTTATTGAAAACGCCCGTCTCTCTGTTTCTCTGCACTACTGGTGAAACTAAGCATGCACGATTGACTGAGTAAAATAGTTATCTATTGTTTCTGCGACTCTGGAGCTATACTCCTTATTCTGGAGGGAGAAAAGTTGTCATGTTTATGCGGTTGTCAGAAACTAATCCCTTCTTGTCTATTCAGGAAAGTTAAACACCTTCTTGTTTACTCGAGAAAGTTTCTAGTGACTTCTGAGCTAGCTGGCATTCACAATTAAGTCTAAGACCTAGTTGACCTCAATCCTACGTCTAAACTATCATATATGTTATTCCAATGCGCAGAGCCTATTGGGAATATTGGAACTAACCTACAGGGGTGTACGCACCGTACCCCACGATTGTGGGGTGTACGCACCGTACCCCATGATCGCAGGGTGTACGGTGCGTACACCCTGCGATCATGGGGTACAGTGCGTACACCCCATGATTGCAGGGGTATGCACCATACCCTGTGATCATGGGGTGTACGCACCGTACGGTGTGTATGTGATTGTGTGGTTGTCCGTATGAATCGCCCTTACCTGACGTGGACCGTACAAATCGCGTCCTCATACCCCGGTCTGGATCGTACTCGTCGGCTCGTACGGCATGTTTATGAATCGTATGGTTCACTGTGAGGGTCCATGTCATACGGTTTCAGCCTTGCAATTTGTACGGTTCGCGCCGATTCGGACGGATTGACGAGATACGGATCGTACTTCGCCATTCGGATGGACGGGTACGAATCGTACGGAGAGGGTTCCGGATACGATTTGGGCGGACGCTTTTTTTCTCGAATCCGAATTGACCCGTTAATGTATTGTATCTTTTTTCGAACTGAAACATAAAAAACTTGCTTATATTTTTAATGGAAAAATAATAAAATGCATGTTTTACGTTAATAAATTAGAAATATTAATTTTATTAAAAAATATATACATTTTAATGTTAATGTATTTATTCTTTTTTTCAAAACAGTTTTTTAAATAGACATAATCTTAACAAGGAAAAGTAAAACATAGATTAAATGCATTAATGCACTTAAAAACTCCCACAATATGAATGTTATTGTTAATTAATATAACTAGATAGATAGATAGATAGATAGATAGATAGATAGATAGATAGATAGATAGATAGATAGATCGATAGATAGATAGATAGATAGATAGATACAGGATTTCTTGAACCATTGCAAATATTTAAAATAGCCTAGGGACATATTAACACTAACAAATGTACTTATTGCATAAATGTAATAAACATACATATAATACTTTTAAATTTAAACTGAAACATAAAAGCTACACAAACAATTTAAAATAAACCAGTCAAACATACATTAACATTTACCATCTTACAAACATTTAGAAAAAGTTTGTGTGAAGTTTAATTATTCTAATTGAAGACCAACATTAAGAGGGGAAAGAGCATATATCAAAGGGGGTGACATTTCTATTCTAATTTCAGCCACGCAACCATTGGGGAAAGTGCATACATTTTTGGCTGGAGGTGTCTAATTCACTAGTATTACTCCAATCTGGCAAAAAGTGTGGGGAGTGTGGTTATTGGAGGTAGGACATGAGGCCTTCAAATTTACTCTCCAAGCTGAATTTACACAATATTAATCAGATAAAAGAATACCACATATTTAAAACAAAGCACTGCTCACACAATGTTCTAATAAAACCCACAAACCCAGAATATTTGCATATCAAATACATGTATATTGTCATAAAATAATATTGCAACACAATTGGGTTTAGAAAACTATTTTAAAAAATTTAACACCTGACATTAAAACTAGATCATATACCTCAATGTTTTGGTATACTATGGGGGATATTCTCAAGAACGTGTGATAATTATCACAAAATTAGCTTAATGCAACTTTGCACATCGCAGTATATCGCGGGAAAATAACGCAGTGTTAACTTTGCATTCTCAACCATGCAATAGTCTCACGCTAACGTGTCAAATGACAGCGATAAAAGTACAGTGACGGTAAAAAAACGTGAACCACAAACGCAAAAAAAGGTGCGATGTGGTCAACCGCGATAAAAAAATCTGCGATAACCAGCAACAGGCCTGCAATTCCCACACATCATGCTTGAAAGTGCACTATAAAAGCACCAAAAAACACAAACAAATTAATTTAAACTGCATTTCACCATGGAGGAAGCCGGAGCAAGTACAGAGGACCACCAGAACTCCACAAACCCCTAGGAGCCTGGGACCTCGGGGTCATGGAAGGGCAAGGAGAAGAAGAAGGGGAAGACGAAGTTCAGTATGCAGGAAAACAGGATCATCATCATGGAGGTGATAGACCAACAACTGTTCGTCACCTCCAACGTGTCATTGGCAAATAAAAATGCAATATGGCAGTCCATCCTGGATGAGGTGAATGCAGTCGGAGTAAGGAGGAGGACAATTGGAGAGGTCAGGAGGTGCTGGAATTATATGAAGCGCAAAACCAAGAGAAAAGTCGCTGACAACCATCAGGCAGCAATGCAGACTTGAGGTGGCAGTCCAGCGGAACACCAGGAGCTGGATGAGATGGAGAAAATGGTGTCCACAGTCATCAGTGGGGAGACAGTGGCAGCAGTAGGGGGTTCGCACACTGCTCGACATGACCTGACACAACCGCACCAGGGTGTGTACCGAACAGGGACTGGGGAGACAGGGGAAATGGGCACAACGGCACACATGCACAATTAAGTAGAGCACACTGCACACACACAATGACTCTGGATCATGTCCCTGATCCCCTTGGCACACTGCAGCACACATACAAACAGCAAGTAGGCCCCTGTCCGCTATGTGCAAAAAGGGGTCCCTCCCCACACAGCACCAATCTCACAACCAACCCATGCACAAGTGTTAAAACCAGCAAAGCTGCATGTCTGTGAGCCACACTGACAATGCAAGTGACACTGCATGACGAATAGCATGGCTGCAGTCCAATTATCATAACATGGTGCACGCCACAACACTAAGGTGGCTGAGTGTGGGCCACATCCGGAGAGGAGCAGGTTGTGATGACCTGTCTTCCTGTGTATTCTGGTTCCATGTTGGAACCTAGTGCTTGGAACCACATGACACCAAGGTTCCCATAACTGGTCATTCCAGGATTGTCAGTTGTGAGCTGACTGTTGGTTGGGGCTGAATAAATATAACCTACTGGACACAATACTGTGTATATTCCACATTATTACACTGGCGACACTTGTGGATAGGATCTACTCGTGCAGGACAGCCTAAACAACAGGAGATTAGCTAAATACTAAGAGAAAACCTCACGTGACTGGTATGTCGATGAAGGAAGATTGATCAACATCTCCATGGTACAGCTGTCACCCAGCGAAGAAAACGCGGTGAAGGAGGTGGAGAACGTCGAAAACGCGACGAAAATTGACAAAGGTAGACTTTTACAATGATTTTTGGAAGAAATTAAGAAAAAAACGAAGTTTGTAACTGACACCAGTTTTTGAGGGTGATTTCCCTTAGAAAAAAGTCTATTGGTTTGAAGAAAAGTTGGCGGACATCTTGGAATGGGCGAGTTTCAAGAATGAAAAAACAAGCGATATTGGCCATAGAAAGTGGAGCAATTGTTTCTTAGCGGCCATTTTAGGTCGGGGGAAAAAAAAACAAGCTCGAATAGCCACAGAAAGAAACATTTAATGTTGTGGCGGCCATTTTGACTTGGTTTGGGAAAAAGAAGAAAAGAAAGCCCAATTCACTTTAGAAACAAGACTGTTTGTTTGTGATGGATTAGTGGCGGCCATCTTGGATTTTTTTTATAGTTTTTTTTTCGTTTTTCTGATATTTCAAGAGGATTGCATCCGGTGAAACAACAGTTTGGAGTGAGACATTAAAAGGGTAACAATCTCAATGGTGAAGGAGGACAGAAGGACCTGTTGCAAGGAAAACGAATGAAAATTGGAAGAAGAGAAAAGTTGTGAGAGCAAGGTGGATGGAGTAAGTGACTCGAACTTGGAGTAGTACTGAGAACTACCGAAAAGGAAAACCAGACTTTTTAAGTTCTACATTGAGGAACTTGAAGCCTGTCGACGGTGATAGGCACACCTTTGAGGGAAGGGTGGTGGATCTTTGTTGATTGAGGTTAAAAAGTGGAATAAGAGTAAGAGTGTTGAGTGGAGCTTGGGCAGTAAAATGCAGAATGTAACTGCACCCCCCTTCTTTCTGATGGAACCAGGAGAACCACTGATTAGGTGGAAAAAATGGAAAAAAATATTTGAAAATTACGCAAGGGTGTGTGGTGCAAATTTGAGTGGTGAAAGGAAGCATGCTTTATTGATGCATTGTTTGGGCGGAGAAGGCCAGGAGATTTTGGAGACTCTTCCAGTCATTCCTCAAGCAGAACAAAGAGGATTGAATGAGTATGAGGTATGTGCTAGGCAGTTGGATTTACATTATCTTCCTAAAGTGAGTACAATCATGGAAAGGTACTATTTCGGGTTACGGGAGCAGGGTAAGGAAGAGAGTGTTGAGGAGTACATTACTGCACTAAGAAAGTTAGCTTCAAGTTGCAAGTTTGGGGGTTTGATGGAAGAACGAATTAGAGATCAGTTTGTTTTGAGATGTGTGAGTGATAAGATAAGGGAAGAGTTGTGGCTAAAGGATGAACCTGCATTGGAAGAGGTGGTAGGTATTGCAAAAAGGGTTGAACACATGTTAAAATGCGTTGGAGAACTAAGCAAGGAAAAAAAGGAGGAAAAGTCAAGTAGTTCTTCAACGCAGGAAGTGGTGTGTCAGGCTGTGAAGAGAGAGGATGAGAAGAAAAAAAAAGAAGTGTGTGTGGAGGAAAAGTTGAAAGGGGAGGTTGATGGTGGTGCTTCTAAAATACAGACAAGTAGGAAGTTCACAACTCCTTTTCAAGGAACTTGTTATAGATGTGGGAGATATGGACATATGGCTAATGCGAGAGAGTGTCCTGTTCTTAAATTCAATTGCAATGTGTGTGGTAGAAAGGGACACATTGGTAGAAATTGCAGAACAAGAGTTGGGAGAGATACGAAGACTGAGACTAAATTAGTTAGCTTTCAGATTAATGATGATGTCGTTGAACATCCTTCTGATTATGTGTTGATTGGGAAAGCAAGGGCGTTGATGAAATTTGATTCATGCTCACATGTTACTTTTTGGTGTTGACTGCAGGTTTCTTCACCTTTCTCTCATAGATGTTGTGGAGTGTCTCAGTGGAGACCCATTCTTTATTCTGGTGTTTCTTGGGAGCCAGTACCTACTGGCTGGTCATTCTGAACAGAAAGAGTTAACTAGTTGATGCTCAGTTGTGAAACCAGCAAGCTGGCTTCAGCATAGATAGATCCTGCACAGATCAGATTACAACACTGCACATCATTATTGACCAGTCTATGTCAAGTTCATCAGCTATGAGAAGGCATTTGACAGTGTGGGCAGAAAGACCATTTAGAAACTCCTCCGCCACTATGATGTGCCAGATAAACTAATAAGAATCATCAGGAGCTCTTACAATGGAATGACCTGCAAATAGTCCATGGAGGACAACTTACGGAAGCCTTCCTAGTGAGGGCCAGAGTCTACCAGGGTTGTTTGCTCTCACCTTTTCTCTACCTTCTGGACATAGACTGGATCATAAAGACATCCACAGTGAAGAGAAAAAATGGAATCCAGTGGATACCTTGGACCCAGCTCGACAACCTTGACTTCGCAGATGACCAGGCCTTACTCTCCCATACCCGTCTAGAGATGCAGGAAAAGCCTACCAATCTGGAAGCCACATCAGCACAATCTGGCCTCAACATCCACAGGTGAAAAAAACAAGATCCTGAAGGCTAACATAGCCAGCACAATTGCAGTCACTTTTGCAAGCAATGCACTGGGAGAGATTGAGGCCTTCACCTACTTTGGCAGTGTCATAGACAAGCAGGGCAGCACAGACGGTAATGTCAAGGCAAGAATCTGCAATGCAAGAGCTGTCTACATTCAGCTACAGAAGATCTAGAGCACCAAACGCCTATCACTGCAATCAAAGGTCAGGCTTTTTAACATCAAAGTAAAATCGGTCCTTCTGTATGGAGCAGAAACTTGGAGAACAACAGCGACCACTGCCAACAAAGTCCAGACCATATGGTGTTCTCTTTGGTTGCTGGTGTAGCTAGGTCAATCGCCCACATTGGTGGAGTCGGCAAAAAAATCTTCGATTCATTTTCTGCATCTTCTCTTTTTTATTCCAACAGATTAACCATGTTTCATCCACTTGCTTTTACTACATCCATAAGCATTACAAAACCATCCCTTTTCTCCCCTCTCACTACAGTGAAGCTGTTGTGCAGTCAGTTATCTTCTCACTAGATTATTATGCCCTCTCTCCTGGGCTTCCTGCCTTTTCGCATGCAGTACCCTTCAAATCATTCAGGACAGTGCTAGGCTCCTCATTTGAGACTGCTGCATCGCAATGCTATTTCTTCTCACCTTTCTGCTGTCTGCTGTATTTTTTATTTGAAACCCTACAACTGCAAGGCACTATCCATTTGTCATTGTGCACTGCATTAAAAGCTGTTAGAATTGGGGGTCTCAGGTTGGCACAGGTATGCACTTGTGACAAGCAGGGACCCTCTCCTCTAAGTCAGGGCAAATGACTTACTCCTAGATATAACCCCTGCTCACCCTCTAGGCGGCGTGGCGCGAGCAGACAAGGCTAAACTCCAGAGCACATACGGTTAAGCATTTGGTGTAACATACACACTAAATCATCAACCCACCACACAGGGACACAAGACTGTAGTTTTGTAGAAATATATGCCTTTATATATATAAAACTCTCAAGCAGGCTTGTAAATACAGTCTAAATGCTTTCAAAATGATTCCAGTTACTCATAATATGCCACAGTTCTTAGTATCCTAATGTTCAGTCTCTTGGAAGGGTTGAGTACTTCTAAAAACCCCTTCCCTGTTCATTAGGCACTGTCTATAGGGGCCAGGTACTGTACGTTCAAAGTCTGGGCCCTCTGGAACGCTCCTGTGCGCTCCGTACGATCACGGACAAAGGCCCTACTGAACCTCATGCTTCCTGCGTGAGAAGCGTACGCTACAAGCGAACCAAACAGGGTGTACGAGTAGTATTAGACTTGTGCGACCCGTACTACGGTGCGTTCTGAGCACAAGCGCCGCACGGACACTGCAGTCCGGAGCGCTGGGTACGGACAGGGGTACTTGATGCAGGTCCGGGTAGAGCGAGGCGGGGCGAGTTGTTGGTTAGCAGTGAGACTCGCACCTGGATATGGCGTACAGTACCTTTTGATCGTAGAGGTGCGGGCGGACACAAGCAGGCATAGAGGGGTCGTCCCACGTCACGGTGCGGTCTTCCTTTGTTGGCGATCGACGGCTCGCGGCTCGGGTGGGCTGCGTTGCGTAGCGGGCCGGGTCTTTCCTGCAGTGCGCTCCGGTCCTGAGAAGAGGGGGCAGGGCCCCGGGAAGCAGTGCGATGGGCAAACAAAGGTCTTCAAGAGTACAGCTCATACTCCTTCTCTCCACGTGCCGCTGCTGTTCACGAACAGCGGCGGCTGCGGGTTTCAGGGCAGTTTCACCTTGGGGAAGACGGGCACAAGGCAGGGTCCGTTCTGGCGGTGCAGACCACAGTTTGGCAGGTGGCAGTCACTGGGCTTTGGCCAGCGGGGCTGGTCTTTGCAGTGTAAGCTGGGGCTTGTCACGTAGTAGTTGCTTTGCTCGGCGGGACGGGGTGCCCAGGGCCTTTCAGAAGGCACAGAGATTTCCTCATGGTGCGCTCAGCTTCTCCTTGAAAAGCTTCTCTTTTCAGGGGGGTAGCGCCCAATGTTCCTGGGGTGCAGTCCAGGGGGCAAGTTCACCAGCAAGCCCTTGGAGATTGTTCAAATGCACAATTTGAAATTAAAAGTCTCTCAGTCTTTTTCATCCTCTTTCCTTCTTGCAGCAAGGCACCCACCACAGGCCAGGCTCTCAGGATTAGAGACAGTAGTCCTCCCTGCAGCTTTCCCAGGTCCTTCTCTTCAGGCAGATTTTCTTCTTGGCGTAAACAAGATCTAGTTTCTTAGGAGCAGGGCTCCTTCTTTTATACACCAATTTGTTTGTCTTTACAGGCCAGGGGGCCTGAGCCTGGTTCAACCCAGTTTTGGAGCACTCTGTTGACAGGAAGCTGCCTTCTTCTTTCAGGGTGCAGGGCAGGGACATCAGACACTCTGCAGGAGGTGGAGCCAGCATTGTGGTGGCAGGTCGCAGCCCTATTCAGAGTCAAGGGGCACTCCTCCCACCTACCTTGGGGTTATCCCTCTATTCACCGCCTGGCAGCCCAGACTGTCCCCTGGAATTCCCCAACCCTGTCACTCACACAAACCAGACAGCAGATACACATCCTGGCAGAGGCGGGCTGAAATAGTCAGGCAAGAAATTGCTAACTTTCTAAAAGTAGCATTTGCAAACACAGGATATTAAAATAAACTTTACTAAAAGGAGTATTTTATTATTCTGAGTTCAAGCATACTAAACTTGACTTTCTACCATGTTCCCTGAGCCTGCTGTGATTATAGAGTGTAATAATTCCATTAGCCCATTCTGGCCTGTGAGAACAGGTAGCCTTACAATAGTGAAAAACGAAAATGGCTGTAATTCACTATTAGGACATGCCACACTCATCAGGGCTTGTCCTACCTTATGCTTACAATGCACCCTGCCCTAGGGCCTACCATAGGGGTGACTAATATGAAGTTAAGGGAAGATTTAGGGACTGGCAAGCAGGTGTACTTGCGCAGTTAGCATGACAGTACCAGACTGCATGCAGGTCTTGCAATGGCAGACCTTAGGCACATTTTACTAGGCCGCTTCTGTGGGTTACACAACCAGTGCTGCTTTGCAGACATGGAGCTGACACACATCGGAACGCATTATTGAGCACTAGACTGGATTGTAGAGCATTTGCTACGAGGTCCTAATAGCGCCGATTCATTAGACGCTGAAGTTTCATATTGACTACAGACTCGAGGAGAGGTCACATCAACTATAGGCAGCCGGCCCGGTGGGCAGGCCCTGCCGACCTTCCTATACTACGTGTGTAGCCGCGATATTATCAAAGAATACATAAGATTGCTGCCCAAGTCCTGAGGAGGCCTAAACATATACAGGCTGAAACGTGTCGACTGTGGTTCATATTGGCCTCACTGAAAAGGTTGAATTGAATTAATGAAATGTTTTCTGAGAGCCTTAAAATTGATAAGGAAGTACAAAAGGTTGTTTTCTTCCCAGGCTTTTGTTGGATACATAGTGATGACCAAGATAAAGGAACAAGGTCTGATAATTACGTACCATACCTGTCCTTGTTAAAATAATTTGGGCAACGGAACCAGATAAAGGGTTCAAGAAAAATTTCTTTACAAATTTATTTTCAGTATTTTGTTCTTTTTAATGTTTATAAATATTGTATACACCGTATAAAAATGTATATATGTTTACAGAATTACTAAAAAACATATATGTTCAAAGAAATAAATCTAAAAAAAGATATGAATAGCACAAAAAGAGGAAATGTATTTTTCTACAAACAATTGGTTGACTAAAATAAGTTACTAAACCAAATTTGACTGCACTTGATTTATTTGAATTAATTGATAGCTAATGGATTAAGAGAAATAGATTGATATTCAGATTTAATCTTGGTATATTTGTGAGACAACCTAAGACAGTTAATTTATGGTTTCTGTCTTAATACAGATTTACAGAATTGTTACCATAGGCATCGTTCTACATAAGTTTGGCAAGTCCACCAGCAGCATTTGTATTTACAAGCCCTGGCATTCCTGGTGCACTTTACTGGGGACTGACAGTAAACCAAATAAGTCAATCATGGAAGTCAATTACATATACACTTTACTGTAGGGAGAGCATATGCACTATAGCACTGGTCAGCAGTGGTAAAGTGCCCGGAGTCATTAAACCAACAAAAACTGGTCAGAGAGAATATTGGAGGAAGGCAAAAAGTTCAGGCATGACCCTGCCAAGAGGGCCAAGTCCAACAGGTCCTTTCTTTTGAAAGCACTCCGTACTGTTCATTCCAGAATCCTATACTCTGTGCCATCCAAACTCCTGTGGCATCCTAAAATTTAGATGGTCCTGATTAGAGAGAGAGCCTTCTCCTTTCTAGTTGTGCTGGGCTGAGACTTTCTCCCTCTTGAGCTATGACGTGACTCCAATTTTTGGGAAAACACTTAAAACTATTCTTTCTCCACAATAGTAAAGTCTGCACCTCTCCTTTGAAGCTCTCTTAGTGCCAGAATTCCCGATTTGCTTATCATTTTCATTCATCCTATTCAAGAGAACAATAACTAGGTTAAATTAATTTAATGTATTTCCACTTATGTACGTATTTTATTAGGATTTTAAAGCTATTTCTAACCATTTTACTTATATCAAAACTAGGTAAGTTGCTTCTTGCAAAGCGGCTTCAAACAATGCCATATAATTAATGTCCAATTGATTTTACCTCCTATGTGGTCACTTCCTGTCAGTTTAAATCTTATGCAAATTATAGGGGCCTCGCATGTTCCTATTCTGCCCGGGGCCCCACAAATCCTAGGACCGGCCCTGAGTGCAGCTATCTTATAGTTTGGCACCGTGGATGCGTGTGCTCCATTAATTCCGATAACATTAAGATGTATGCACTTCAAATTTCTTCTACTCCCTTCCACGCAAATCACGTTAATTATTTCACCCTGACGAGACTAACGTCTCCTGTCTGTCCCTTTTTTCCTGTGGACTAAATACCTTGTTGAGAGGTAAATTGCTTCCACAAGCAATGTGGCTTCCTTACTGATGCTTGATAGCTACTCTTCTTGCTTTTTGAAAAAAGCATCTGTGAATTGGTGGTTAATATTTGATAAATGTAATTAATCCCATCAAGTCGAATAATCGATCATACTAGGTACCGTGGAAGACATTTTTACGAATTTAATACATAGGAGTCCTTTGCTTATCTCAGAAAACAAATGCTAGTGTGTAGGTAATATTTCATGCAGCTCTCAGGAAGCTCCATTTATTGGTAGACTTAATTTATTTTGTGCGAGCTAGCGGCAATAATCTCGAACAGGTGTAATATTGAAGATGATACACAATTGAGTATAACTTCAAAAATCATTAATGGCACTCACAGGAAGAAAAGATGATCCTGAAACGGGGTGTTCTCGGTTTGAAGCGTTTGATGTGCTAGCGACATTTCATTACGGGGCAGTATAGCGTTTTTCAGCTTCAAAACAATTTTTCTCGGAACTAGATTATTTCAAGAGTCATCCTTTAATGGGGGGGGGGCATTCGCGTGTGTGTAGGTGTGTGTGTGTGTTGGTGTGCTCTAATTCGGCGTGCACACTTTAATATTCACTATGGCAATGTGGCATTATGCATTTCAAGAGCATTTTCCTGAAAATCCCATGATGAAAGGCCTTTGGCCACTATTTTAAGTATGCATCTTTGATGTGACAGCAGCAGCTCCAGGGCTCTTTCGTGCATTTTTTTTCAAGAACGCTTTGCTAAAATAAGCTGAAGCAGAGAGTGAACCTTTTAACCTAAAGATGAGGTGTTTCAAGTTCGACTATGATCTATGCAACTTTTCTTTAAACTCTAACCTCCCAGACGGTGGTTCGCGAAATCCACTCTCTCGGATCACATCTCTACGGCACCTCAGAAGGTTCAATTAAGATGCAAATATACTCTTATTGGATGGTGATTGCCGCTCTAAAGGGAATATTTAAATTCCCTCTGAACCGTACACCTTTCAGCCTCCCTGGGATTAAAATTGGAATAGGAGTTAAGCTTTAAAGAAGATCTTCACAGCATTTGCTATCTGCTAAAACATATGTTCAAAAATATATATATAAGAAATAGAAGCTGGTTCAATAGGTTATTACAAACATCCCCAAGTGTCAATTTATATGAAATTAAAAATATGATCTTTGTTTCTCTAAATATTTTTTTCAGTCATACTGGCATAACCTAACTATCCCACAATAAATAATTCCCTATGAAACCTCACGGTGGCTTTTGAAAACGAAACAATAGGTGGGGGATTAGATAGAACATACGTTTTTCCTTAAGGACATAAGTGATTAATAGGGCTTGCTGGATGATTAATTCTATGTTGTTATGGTTTTATTGTATAAACATCATTGTGCATATTAATGCCTTTGTGCACTTTTGCACCCTTTATTTATATTTCATTTGTGAATGCGCATCCCGCCCTTGAAGCGGTCCCAAAAAGATCAGTGAAAGAGAGAGAGCGTGTGTGCATGTTTGTGCAAGGTTATGTGTGTGGGTATGTAGACACGTAAAAACACAAACACATATAAGCTATTAAACACATAAAAAATATCAACTCACTAAGGACGGCATTGAATAGGTCAAAATGTAAAATTCATGTGAAAATTCTTTTGCGACTTGAGACCTCCCTGTTACACTGAAGAAAGCTAAACAACCATCTTCCAACTGTCTGCGAGAGACTCAAATGTGCCGAAGGTGTGTTTTCAGCTTGAAAGAAAAAGTTAATTTCACTTGTTCCTGCTAATATTTGAGACAAATTGTCATGTGAATTTATATAGATTGAGACTGTGCAGGCTTTAATAAGGGCATGTTTTTATCCCCGCCAATTGCATTCATTCTAATTTGTGCATTGTTCAACTTGAATAAGTACATGCCAGGGTTTGTTGATTCTCTTTATAACATGTACACCTCTCCCAGTGTCTGTGCGGCTACCTGAGATTATCAGGACCTAATATATGTCTGGGCTTTTTGCCAATTATTGCCTTTGACATCCTGCAGTTCAACGTTCATATACTTTTCCTCATTAGCAGGTCTTCAGAATGTGTTCAAAACTCAAAGGTTCCTGGGGGCGTGGCTAACGCATCGCCTAAGATGGCGACGTAGCGTCAGAGCTCAGGCGCCAACCTCCGCGAACTCCGGTCTTTCAGCGGTACAATCGTCGCTTTCTTCAAATGAAACGTCGCATCATTGCTCAGAGGATTAGGTGAGCCCAGCGCCCTCTGACTTTTGCAATTTCATTGCGTTTTAGCCCTAATTTCGGCCGTGTCACGGACCACCGGTCCCGGCCGCCATTTTGAATCCCTGCTTCGCGCGATTTCGGCGCTTAGGCGCGATGATACTCACTCATTTGCCAGTTATTTTTGGGCTATGCAGAGGATTTTTCCTGCAATTCATCTTTATTGTTGTCCTGTCATAATGGACTCTGTGGCCCCAATGCTCTCTTGCTTCTATACCTTTTGAACACCATATCTCAACTGGACACATTTTGCTTATTCCTTATTATTTTCTTTTCATGCTTCAATTTTCTTCTTCTTTTATTTTTGACTACAAACGTAGCCATGGAGTGATTTCTGGTGGTATACACACTGATTAATCACTATTCTCTTGCTTCTTCATGGGGAAACTTCGTAATTTGAAGCTCTCTTCAACTACAAAAACGCCTGTCTGCTCAGATTCTGATACTACATTACGTGACATGGAGGATATTACCGTGTCAAAACCTGAAATGGCACCTGGGACAATTCCTAAATCTCATAATGGGAGTAAACTTCCAACAACCTCGACGTCAACCAAACGCCTCAAGAAAGATCCTCCCTCACCAAGTAGTGCTGCTTCCTCTTCATCTATGGACATTATTTTGGAGGAGTTACGAGCCCTTAAGCCTTTTTTGGAAATGACTACTAAGACTCTCCAAACTATGCATGACAAATGGTCATCCTTGGATTCTCGTGTTCTGATTATAGAGCAATCGACGGAGTCCCTTCAATCTTCCTGTTCTCGTATCACATCCATGGAGGCTGACATACTCCACCTTAAAAAGCAGGTGGAGGCTTTGGAAAACAGAAATCGTAGAAACAACCTACGCCTGTATGGTCTTCCAGAACTTTCGGAAGGGTCCAACCCTACTGCTTTCTTCCAATCCTTCCTTCCAAAAATCTTGGACTCTCCTCCTTCTTCCATCAATATTTAAAGAGCTCATCGTCTTGGTCCCAAGATCACCACCAAGCCTCGTGGTGTCATCATGTTGTTTCTCCAGTATACGGATCTTCTTCAAGTTCTCTCAGCTGCCAAAGTCAAGAAACACATTATGTGTGAGGGCCATCGTCTCTTTCTGTCACAAGATGTAGCTAAAGCAACCGCTGAACGTCGGAAGAAATTCCTGGACATGCGTCCCCAGTTGAGAGCTCTCAATGCCAGATATGGTCTCCTCCACCCGTGTCTTTTTAAAGTCACTTACAAGGATAAGACTACCACGTTTGAAGATCCTGCAGCTTTACAAGAATTTCTTCGTCATCATGGAGCAGATGTTATGGACACCACCAGAAATGTTTAATTGGTCCCTATAACAATGTGGTCTTGTTGGTTCTGCTCATTTTGTTGTTCCTGTTCTGATTTATTGTTACCCTTATTCCTTTTCCATACCTTTGGCTCAGTAACGTCCTGATTTCATGTTTCTTCTTTTTGTGTAATATTATTTTTCTTTCTTTTTTACAGATGTTCTCTTCCCCCTCCTCTCCCGATTGTGCCACACTGTTTTTGTGATTTATTGAAGTCATTATGGCAGAGGTTTGGTGTTCGCTCTTGCTGTTGTCGCCGTCGTCTTTCGACGCCGTCATCCCCTTTTTCGTTTGTTTCTCGTAAGTATGTTTCTCAGTCGTCTGTTTCGGACATGTACTGTCTTCTTGTTCTTTATCTTGGTCTCTTCTTCATTTCTTTCTTCAATGACTCTTCCTTCTTTATTCATCCTTCCCCATCTTTGTTTTTATTCTACTCTTCCTTTCTCTGTTCTCTTCTTGCACCCACTTTCTCTCTTGATTTTCTTACTTACTTTATTCTTGCATTGTTTTTTATATTCTCTCTTTTCATTATTACGTAAGCATACTATTGTTTTACATTTTTTTCCTGATGCACCTTCCAGGTTACTTCTTGGAACGTTAAAGGTTTAAACAATTCAGTTAAAAGGCAGCGGGTGTTGTCCCATCTAGCCAGACATAAGACTGATGTTGCCCTACTTCAAGAATCTCACCTTTTACAGTCGGAAGCTTTGTAACTCAAACGTTGTCCGGTGGGGCATGTATTTCTTTCTCCTGCTGCGGGTAAGAAAAACGGGGTTGTGATTTTGTTTCATAAAAAGTTAAATGTTTCTAATGTTTCTCATGAATGCGATGCTAATGGTCATTGGGTAATTGTTAAATTACTTGTTGATAACATTCCTATCGTTATATTCAATGTTTATGCACCCACCGGTGTTGACAAAGCCTTTTGGCCTTCCATCTCAGACAAATTGACCACACTTACTGATGACTATGGGCCATATGTATCACAGAATTTCGGCCTTTGCAAATGCTAATTAGGCAAATGATATGTATCAAACATGTTTGATGCAAAATAAGGAATAGAAAAATGTGCTATTCCTTATTTTGCGATTGCACTTAAGGAATCGTAAATTTTGCGATTCCTTAAATGCAATGTATCAAACAAAAAATATTCAAAAAATGCCATTAAGGATTCGCAAATTACCACCAACTTCTAGTTGGTGGTAATTTGCAAATTCTTTTCAAAAAGCTTTTTTCCAAAAAACAAAAGGTGCCTAATGACGCCCATACATGCCCTTAGGGCATGTATGTGCGCCATATGCCCCCAAATGTCTTTTTCAGGGGTGCAGCAGGGTGTTCTTGAGACACCCCTGCAACCTTCGAAAAATTCCTAATTTGCGATTAGCAAATTGCTAATCGCAAATTGCCCCTTCATTCCTATGGGCCTCCTGGCCCATAGAAATGAATGGGTAAATTGCGACTAGCAATTAGCTAATCGCAAATTAGGAATGGTAAGGAATCGCTTTTATATAGCGATTTTGTACATACATACCGTTTTGCGAATTCCAAATAGCGATTCCTTAAAATTCGCTATTTGGAATTCGCAAAACGGAAGTATGATACTATGTCCTTTTCGGAGGAGACTGCAACCAAATCTATGATCCTATCCTCGACAGGCACTCCAAAGTAAAATTTGCACCATCTAAAATGCATTCCCAATTCACCAACGCTGTTCAACATAATGCATTAGTAGATATCGGGAGATTATGTAACCCCGACCTTCGAGAATATAGTGTCTAATATCCTACCCATCACTCACAATCCCGCATTGACTATATTTTTCTCAGCAAATCTTTAGCTCAACATGAAATACATTCTGACATTGGTTCCATTTTAATATCGGATCGCGCTCCTGTCCTAGTTGATATTGACCTTATTCCTTTTTCCCCTCATTCCGGCAGATGGAGGTTCAATAATTCTTTACTTCTCGACCCTAGTTTTTGCACACAATTTACCACTTTTGCCACTGAATTCTTTTTACTTAACCAAACTCCTGACACCCCTTATGTTATAGTATGGGACTCTTTTAAGGCAGCTTCTAGAGGTTTTATTATAAACTTTGTATCACAGAAAAAGAAACTTACGGAGGCTAAATCTGCTCAACTTCTTACTAAAATTAAACAACTTGAACTCGCTTATCACTCCTCTAATACTGACTCCTTTCATAAGGACCTAATTGAAGCCAAAATTTCCTTCAATAAATTTACCACAAACGCCGCTTCCAATCTCTTATTAAAATGTAATTCACGGTACTATGGCGGTCAAAACAAAATGGGGAAACTACTTACCAATTACTTGAAGGTACAGAAAGAGCGTACGAAAATAGAATCAATCCGGGCCTCTACTGGTGACACATTATTCAAGGACAAAGATATTTTAAATGAATTTGTCCAATTTTATAAGACTCTTTATACTCCGGAATCCATTCCTACTTCAGCTGAACTTCTTTCCTATTTTCAATCTATACCCCAACCCACTTCCGCTCATGTAGATTTTGGAACTCTGGAACAGGACATTTCACTTGCGGAAATTTCCCAAGCTGTCTCGAAGTTGCACCACGGGAAAGCCCCTGGTCCTGACGGATTCACTATTGAATTCAATAGTCATTTTGCTTCCCTTCTTTTACCTAAACTTTTACTTTTGTTTCAATCCTTTCTTGCCGCAGGTTTGTTGTGTGGTACGTTTCAACAAGCTTTAATTTGTTTAATTCCTAAAGATGATAAAGATCACTCTTTATGTAAGAATTATCGTCCTATTTCTCTGGTCAACACCGATTACAAAATACTGGCCAAAATGTTGGCTCTTAGAATGGATCCTTTTTTACCTGACTTAATTGGTCCTGAACAATCAGGATTCGTTAAGGGCCGTCTTTCTTCAGATAACTCACGAGTCTTTTTCGACATCCTTAGCAGGGCGTCTTCATTAGACCTCCCCTTAGCTGCTATATCCTTAGACGCTGAGAAAGCTTTTGATAGGATTAGTTGGGATTTCATGTTTCAAGCTCTTAAATGGGTAGGTTTTCCCCCAAAATTTCTTTCTATTATTTCCTTACTCTATTCTAGTCCTCAAGCATCAATTTTTATTAATGGTGCGGTTTCAGATTATTTTGAACTTCAGAGGGGCATCCGGCAAGGTTGTCCATTATCCCCCTTATTGTTCGTCCTTAGCTCTTGAACCTTTTCTTACCAAAATTCAACAGGATAACTCTGGGGCATATTACCAACAACTAGCGATAATTATCGCTATGTTGGCTTAGCGGCAATAATTTTATCGCCGTGTTGCGGCGATTTTTATCGCTTAGGAGCCTTGCTATTATCAAGGTTTATCTCCTAAGCGATAAAAATCGGCCGAAATGCATGAATATCGCTGTAAAGTCAGCGATATTCATGCATCACCGAGCTAATGCTCTTAGCCATGTTATCCACCTCCCATTGGATAACATGGCTAAGAACTGCTCAGGGCAGGTGTTAGGTTTTGGAGATATTCGCGCTTAGCGCAAATATCTCCAAAAGTTGGTTATAGGAGAAAGCGATGTTAGCGACTGTTTCCAGTCGCTAAGATCTTGGCACGCCCACTTTGCATGTCATTAGTGATAAATATCTCTGACATGCAAAGCGGGGCCCAAGATGGTTGCTATCTCCTACTAGCTGTCGCTAACTGGTGTTAGCGACAGCTAGGTAATAAGGAGATAAGTTTATCTCCGCTTTCTTGGCTTTTAAAGCCAAAAAAGCGGAGATAAATCCCTTGATAATATGCCCCTCTATTTCTGGTTTCCAATATGGCCCCCAACAAGTTAAACTTTCGGTTTATGCTGACGACATTCTTTTCTATTGTTTAGATCCTATTTCTTCTCTTCCTTCTTTTCTCCAACAGGTTTCTTCCTTTTCCGCTGTATCTGGTTATCGTCTCAACGCTGACAAATGTGAAATCCTGCCTCTAAACTCTATCTGTCATCGGCATCTTTTTGACCAACCTGTTTTTTTGTGGCAACCATCTAAAATTAAATATTTAGGCGTTCGGTTTGCTCCCCTTCTATATGGCACTCTTAAAGTGAATTTTGATTCTATTTCTAAGAAATTGGATGCATCCATCACCCGATGGAACCCTCTCTTCTTATGCTGGTGGGGACGCCTTAGTTCAATAAAAATGATGCTATCGCCTATTATACTGTACACCATTTCCATGATCCCTATTCATATTTCTGACTGCTACTTCAAAAAAATCGATTCACTGTTGCTGAAGTTCTTATGGAATGGTAAGCGTTCACATATTGCGCTTTCTTCCTTACGGAAAGACAAGCCTCATGCTGGAGTCCGTTTCCCTGATTTTCGAGATTATCACCGTGCTTTTTCTCTGAAACAGGCTTCTCGTTGGCTCTCCACTGATCTTCCTTTTTATCCTCCTCTTTCGCTGCAATTGGAATCCTTTTTTATTGCTCCTTTTGATTTCCGTGAAATCCTATCTTTTTCATCTACCCTTACTTGTCTGCGTAATCCTATTATTTCTCACTCTCGTACACTTCTTCTTCACTTCTTGTCCTCTTCTTATCCATCTTTTTCTTCAACCCACGCTCAACCCATTTGGTATAATAACCAACTCTGGCTTCGTAACCGCTCCTTTTTCTGGAAGACTTGGCATACCCGAGGTCTGCGCTGGATATCTCAACTCCTTTCTCATAACCAACCTCTCTCTTTTTCGGATCTTCAATTTCAATTTTCTCTACCCTCCACCTCCCGCTCTCAATATAATTTGCTACTCCCCGTACTTACTTAATACCTTCAGTTTATACCAAATTCCAATGACATCCCTACCATTCATCAGCCTATTTCCTCTGCATTGGTCTCTTCTCCCCCTGCAACTTTCTTCTATAAATCCTTTCACCTTTCCCTAGACCGCCCTAAGACTAAGGTTGAGCTGGCTTGGGAACGAGATCTTTCACAAGATTGGATGGTCCCTTTTTGGGATAAGATTTGGCCTAAAATACATAAAACCTCTAGAGCTCCTAATACCACTCAAACCCTTTTTTTTTTTATTTATAACCGCATTTTATTTACTCCATTAACCTTGTCCACTTTTTCCTCTGACACTCCCTCCACTTGCTGGTCATGCCCATGTCCTTCTGCAGATTTGAAACATATGTTAATTGATTGCCCTCCTATACTCCAATTGTGGAAATTAGTTTGACTCCAAATCCAAAAGATTTTTCGTTTTCAGGTTCCTTTCTCCCTTGCACACATCTTTTTAGGCTCTCTTTCTCCCACTCTTCCTCAACCACGCTACATGCTTATTGATCTTTTAATAGCCATTGCTTTTCACCTTATTACCTCTAATTGGAAACAAGCTACCAATGTTACATTTCGTGCCTGGTGGAATGCGGTTTGCTTTCACCATCGATTGGATACTAATTATGTTTCTCCCATCTACCTAGCAATTAAAAGAGATCTCCTTTGGCTTCCTCTAGTAAATTATCTTTCCTCATTGGCTCCCTCAGTCACTACCTCCAATGTCAGATCTGTTGAAGTACAAAAACCCCCTTGATTCTCCCATTGCCTTTTGCTTATTATCACTTATCACTTGTTGATTGATTTTTCATTGTTGTTTTTCATACCTTGCATAATTTTGTTAGTTCTTCAACATTGCTATGCTTACGTTGTTCTCTTCTGTATACACATTTTGATTGCATCTCTTATTTTATTCATATTTTATTCATGTATCTTTTGTACCATATGATTCTTTTCATTGCTGTATAATTTGATGATTTATCACTTATCTGTTTCTTCATTTTGTGTTCTATTTTCTTTATTCATTAATAAATTCAAACTTAAAAAAAAAAAAAAACTAAAAGGTTCCTGTCTTGGGCTCTGGGATAAACAAGGAGATGTCATCTTTCCATATTTAAGCTTTCTTCAATTGACTGTTACATTTGGTGTGTTCATAAGGTGAACTGGTCTTGCATGCATTGTCCTTTGGGTTTGGCTTTTCTCACAATCAGCTGTCTAATGGTCAGTCTGATCTATCTATTGAGCTCCATGCTTTCTTTGTAGATTAGATGTGTGATAGGTCACTGGTTTCATCTTTATGGGGTTTGTGCTCTGATGGCCAATGTTTGCCTTAGTGCAAACATCGTTAAGTAATATGGGCTGCAACAAAATCTATGTCCTCCTTTTTCTAGTATGTAGACATCAACAATGGTATGAAATGAATATGTTCAGATGTGTAAACTTTGCATATTGTGGCTCAAAGTGATTTTACATACGAAAAGCAGGGCCAACAAGAGGGTAGGAATATATCAATGAAAATGGTTGAGTATTAGGTAAAAAAAATAATAACCTAAAAACAAGGGGAGTTTGGAAAAAATAATAGATTGTGGTGAATGAATCTATTTATGAAAAGTGGGCAGAGTTAGAGCACATTTGAAGTTAAATTACATGCATTGTCTTAACACGAATGAAGAAAGAACCATTTCTATACAATAACATCGGACTAGATGGAAGAAGCCAGCAAGCACAATATTTTTCGCGTAAAAAGAGACATTTTCATGATTTAGGTGTATTGCAATAACCAAAACCCCTGTCAAATGATTTTAAGACTGCCTTTAAAGCCTCACTAGATATTCATTTACAGCTCACAAATCGCTCCACCATTAAACAAACCAACTGTACGTAACTGGAGTATTGTAATTCTAGGTCAGGACCGGAGGCGAGGATTATGCTTTTCTTTTTTCACCTTTATTCAACAGCAGCCATTTTAAAGTCAGACAAAACCAACATTCCCATAAATCATAGGGAATAAACAGTTAAACAATATAGTGCCAACAGATAGAGGGGCCTTTCAGCTGCACCAATCAGAGATCCTCCTGGTGTTGATAGTCCTCTACCTCTGACCATGCTTCCTCTTTCTTCGCTGCTTATTGTAGAATTGTTCTTTATATATTTGACCTAAAAGTTTCTTTGTACTGTTTACGGTCGTTTTGGTGGTTGATTATTTGTTTGCCAATGTGTTTATTGTATATGCTGTGCCGTTAGCCTTAACAGCAGTTTCCCTCACGAAGCATTGGTGAAGGGCGCACGTGCGCCATTATTCCTTCTGAGATGCGCACAGCCCTTCGTTGCTTTGCGGCTTTATTCTAATTCCTTCCATTGCAGGTTGTTCTTTGGCTTGCGAGCCGCTGCTACTCATCGCAGCTCCCTAGCGGCCGTGCTGTTGGTGCCAGGGTGCGATGCTTGTGTGTCACCGCTACAGGGCTCTCGACGACATGTCCAACGCGGCGAGCACTCCCAGGAACCTGCGCATTCCATAGCATGTCGGAACCGGAGCAGCATCGCCGCAAGAGCCTGGTCTGTGTGCCTGCCCTTCAGCCCCTGATCCGGGTCAGTGTGATTGCCATTAGGCATATTTTTCAATTTAAACACCCCCTTGCTTTCTCCAGGCCCGTTCTGGGTCTGTACCTACCCTTAGGCAGTGGAAAGTTCTTTGTGTGACTGGGGGTCTGTATATCTTTAGGCCACATCGCTCTAGCATTAAAGTAGATTCTGTAGGCTGCCCTTGAATATATATACTAGGCACCAGGGCTTTTGGGGTCCCGGGTTCTGCCCTGATTACTGCGAGCGCTGCCCGCCTATATTTCAGGCTGACACCCAGCCCCCCTCTGATTCAAGGCATTCCACCTCTTGATCATACTTACCTGGTACAGTTATTTACCTCCTACTTACCTCAGCCATGGAGGATTATCAAGGCGACTCCTACAGGGATGATCAATGGTAGGAGGATCCTCTTGCAGCCCTGCCTTGGAACAACACTTTCTATGGTGCAGTAGACGCGTCCATCCACAATGCAGTGGAGCAGGCCATGACTCCTCTGGAGGAAAGGCTGACCTGAAAAATTGACTAGGCTTGTGATAAGTTGGCAAGGGCCTCCCAGGCTTCGGCAACTGACTCTTCTCCCAGCGACCCCTCCCCGGACCAGCAACAGCCACCGGCTAAATGTGCCAGGGACGCTGGAGGGGAATCCGATGATTTTGCCTGCCTTAAGCAGGCCTTCCTTGCTAGTACCGCTGGTACTTCCGCGCCTCCAGTGTTTTCCTCTACCCCCGACAACAGGGATCAAGGGGACGCAGACTACGGGGACGCGGATGACAATACTGAACCGTCCCGCTCTTGGCGTCCTTCCCGACCAGCTCAGGCTGAGGGGAAAAACCTCTGTGAAGACATGTTGGATCCGGACAACATCCTCCATCCGAGGTCCTCTGACTGGGCCCCTTCAGGGAAGGTCGCCCAGTATGTGGCCAGTTGGATCTGCTGCCCGAGGGAGCCTGCGACCCGTAACTGCCTTAGGGCTGAGTGCCCTAGCCCTTCCTTGGAAGGGAAGGTAGCCACCACTCCCGATATTGATCCCAGGATGGCTACCTTTCTCCAAAAATTCGTTAAAGATCCCAAGAAGGGCATTGACAGGTCCTGGCGGGCCTGTCAAGATAAGTTGTTGGACATTTTGGGCCCGATTACTAAAATACTAGATATGGCGGAAGAAGCCAAGGCCTCCGGGTCCCTAATATCACCTGAACACCTCTCTTCTTGGGCCCAGCGGGTGCTGGTGTTTCTTGGAAACGCCAACTGTGCGATCTGCACCGAGCGCCGGAGGTCTCTACTCATTAAGGTTGATCTCAAGCTTGGGACCTAGCTGTCTCTGAGGCGGGTCCTGTTGCGCAAGGTAGCCTCTTTGGCGAACCCTTTATCAAAGAGCTGGGGAGGTTCGTCAACACCTTCACATCCCTTGACAGGGCGCAGTCTTCTATCCGAAAGGTGTTTCACCCTTGGGTTTTCCGAGGGGCCGGACGAGGTAGGGGCTGCTCGTCCGGCCGTCCCAATCAAAACAGAGGGCAAATCTCCAATCACGCACAGTATTAGGACCAGGCCTGGCTTCAGGAACTTCTACCCCACGCGTGGATGGCGAGGCAAGAACAGAGGAGGCAGAGAAGGAGGTGGCAACTTCAATCCTTCTGGTGAGTGTTCTCCCTTCTTCCCTTCTAAAAGTGGTGGGCCGTCTGGCGCATTTTTTCCAAATGTGGACTTCCATCAAGGGGGATGCTTGGGTCCTTCAAACGGTAAGGGGTTTTCACATAGAGTTTCACGGATTCCCTTATCAGTGCGCACCCCCACGTCCCCTCTGTTTTTCCAAGGCAGAATCCGTTTTGATAGATCAGGAAGTCCATTCCCTCTTTGACAAGGGAGCGATTGTGGAAACCCTACCACATCCCAGAGGTTTCCTCAGCAACCTCTTTCTTGTAGACAAGGTGGACGGGGGTCAGCGACCGGTCATCAATTTCCACAAATTCAACAAGTGGCTGGTATACCGCCATTTCAAGATGGAGGGTATCCATCTGCTTCATGACATTCTTCGTCCTGGAGACCGGATGGCACGCCTTGACCGCAAGGATGCCTATCTGGTCATTCCCATCTTTCCCCTCACCGTCGGTTTCTTCAGTTTTCTTGGTGGAACAGGAACTATGAATTCACCACCATGCCTTTCGGCCGGTCCTCCGCCTCTTGGTGTTTCACCAAGGTCCTGTGGCCAGCGATAGAATGCTTAAGGGCGTCCGGCATGAGACTTATCGTCTATCTAGACGACATCCTGCTGATGGTAAAGGATCTAGGAACTCTTTCTCCTCAGTTGCAGACTCCTCCAGAACCTCGGATTTGTCATAAACGAAACCAAGTCCACCCTGACTTAGTCTCAAAGAGTGGTTTTCCTCGGGTTTTTGATAGACTTGTCGGAATACACCCTCAGCCTTCCATGGCGCAAGATGACAAAGATTCGACACAAGTTTCCTAGGGCTCTGACTCAGACTCATATTTCCCTCCGCCAGGTAGCTCGACTAGTGGGCCTTCTGTCGGCATCCATCCAGGTCATTTTTCCCGGGCCACTCCACTACAGATCACTGCAGCGACTGAAGACGGCTCATCTGCGCAGGGGTCGTCCTTATTCTCACAAAGTGTGCCTGTCATCAGAGGCCAGGGAAGAGCAACAGTGGTGGCTCGCCAACATGGAACCATGGAATGGGCGTGACATTTTTGGATCCACACCAGATATAGTCATCGAATCTGATGCAAGCAGATCAGGCTGGGGCACGAGATGTAGCGATTTCGCCACAGGTGTGTGTGGTCTCAATCGGACCAACAATTACACATCAACTGTCTTGAACTTATAGCAGGATTTCTCCCGATCAAATGCTGGACCAAAGACTACGTCCATTCCTACGTCCTCCTCAAGATGGAAAATATATCAATGGTCCGCTATATCAACGATCTGGGAGGTGCACGCTCGAGAGCCTTATCGGACGTTGCAGCGAACCTTTGGCAATATTGCCTGGATCATCACATCTCAGTCACAGCGGAGTACCTGCCTGGACAAAGCAATCAGGTGGCAGACTTCCACTCCCGTCACTCTCTCAACCAAAGCCTCTGGCAATTGCATCTGGGAGTGTTCGCAGATCTACAAAGCTTCTGGGGTCCCTTTTCAGTGGACCTCTTCGCTTCTCGCCTGGACCACCAGCTTCCCTTATTTTTCAGCTGGAGGCCGGATCCGTTGGCGGAACAGACGGATGCAATTCTGCAGAACTGGCAGGGGGAAGCGGGCAATGCTTTTTCCCCGTTCACAATTATAACTCGGTTCTCGGCTCAGGTTTGGTGCCAGAGGGCGGAGATAAAGCTCATTTCGCCGATCTGGAGGTCTCAAGTTTGGTTTCCAGTTCTACTGGAACTTTTTTGGGAATCTCCAAGCCTACTCCCCCATCTTCCGACTCTTCTCCTCAGTCCGGACGAATGTCCCCACCAATTGATCGAGCAGGGATCCCTGACGCTCATGGCTTGGCGGATTACAGGGGGCGATGGGTTGTCCCAGGCCTTTCAGGAGCATCTGAGAAGTTCATGTCTAAGGCCTGGGCGGACAGCACTGTCAAATGTTACCGGTCCCCCTAGAGACGGTGGTGTCATTGATGTCTGCAACGGGGTACCAATCGCGTGGCAGCGGATGTGACATCCATCTTAAACTTTGTGTCATCCCTGGCAAAGGACGGATTGGTTTACAGGAACATCAATACCTTCCGGTCCGCCATCTCGTGGGGCATGATGTGGTCCATGGCTCCCTGGTTGGTGAGCATCCATTAGTTTGTCACCTACTTCGGGGTATTCGTCTTTCGCTTCCCCCAGAACCACGCTACTCCCAGTTATGGGATGTTAATCAGGTTCTCAACGTATTCCTCTCGTGGCAACCAAATAGAAGGAACTGTCTGCGTAGCTAGCCATGCTGCTCTGTTTAATATCTTGCAGACGTGTTTCGGATGTCAGGGCTTTGGATGTATCTGGTGGGATTTTTTCCCCCACTGGAGTGATGTTTATCATCCGGAGACGCACCAAATGTGGAACGACATCTATTTCCTACCCCACTTTCCCGGACTCTCCGAAGCTATGTGTAGTTTTCTGTCTCTAAGCTTATGAAGAGGTAATTGAGAAACTCAGGCCCCCTGGGGAGAACAAGTTGATTTTCGCACTCCAAAAGCCCCACAAGGCTGTGTCCTCACCCACAATTGCTCGCTGGGTTTGGTGGATAACGCAAGAAGCAGGCATTGACATGCCAGTTTTTAGGGTGCACTCGACCAGAGGGGCAATGGCCTCTAAAGCTTTTACCCTTGGGGCTCATCTAGAAGACATTCTGAATGCTGCAGACTGGTCTTCAGATTCCACCTTTAAGCGGTTTTACTTCAAACCGGTTATTGATATGGCTCATTTGGTTCTGAGCAAGCTTTAAGTGAGCATAATCCTCGCCTCCAATCCTGAAATAGAATGAAAAATTTCCTAGCTAACGTAACGGAAAGCTTCAATTCTTTTAAGGACTCGGAGGCGAGGATTATCCCACCCAGGGTACAATGCTTGACTCCTTTCCCTCCCTCGTATTGGAGTAAGTAACTTCTACCTTAGTTTTCATACAATGTATTTGACATGGTGTTGGGGCTTGGCATTGTTTCTCTCCGCAGGGTTAATTCTTAACCATTTCTGGCGCTTACGCTTTACTGTGAGTCTTGCAGGAGATTTGAATAAACATGACTCCTGATCTGCTTTTAATTGGCTGACCGAGCAACGAAAGAGGAAGCCTGCACAGAGTCAGGGGACTATCAACACCAGAGGGATCTCTGATTGGTGCAGATGAAAGGACACTCTATCTATTGGCACTCTATTGTTTAACTGTTTATTCCCTATGATTTAAGGGAATGTTGGTGTTGTCTGACTTTAAAATGGCTGCTGTTGAATGAAAGTGAAGAAAGAAAAGCATAATCCTCACCTCCGAGTCCTTAGTAGAATTGAAACTTTTCGTTACGTTAGGTAGGAAATTTTTCATTGCATTTATATAGTGCTTACTACCCCCGACAATCTTAACAAAACAAGATGCCAGTACTGCAGGTTAAATAAACTTTCAATGCACAATGACGTTAAACAATTGTAGCATGACCACCGTACACAGTGTGATAGAATTAATCCTTTTATTTCCTTTTTACATATAGAAAAGCTATTCACAACATTTAATTTTTTTTATTTTCAGATTTAGGGAGGGAGTGAAATGTCTTTAAAAACTTCAAAGCAGTGTGTGCTGGAAGGCACAAGTGAAAAAGATATTTTAAAGGTTGGGAGGGTGTCATTCATATACTATCATACAGGCCATCATTTGTTCTGTGCAAACTCTCATGCAACAAATCTGACTCACAGGGATGGGTAAAAAACGGGGGTGGAAATGGTGAATAGCTAAGGGAATTCCTAAAGTGGGAAAAGGGGTTCTTTTTGAAAAGTGCTGTAATATTTTTGAAAGACAAGTAACCTCACCAATGTTCATGCGAACAGGTTATTCAGACTTGGTGGGGTACTACTGTTATTCTAACATAACATTTGAAATCATTGTTTTATCAGGCCATCAAACCTATATACACGCTGATTAATTTTCAACATCATTCATTTACAAAGATTGGCCTTATAACAAAAAACAAAGATCGACGCGTTTCGAAACCCCTTCAATCTGGGGGTTCTCCTCAGGACCTTAGAGGGGTAAGTCCTGCAAAAACAGAAACATCAACGTCTTACTAAACAACCCTGAGCGAAACCTTCAACGTAGGTGTGTGGCTCACTGATTAGAGCGGCAGACCCTGATGCAGAGGTCTGGCCCGGGACCAGGGTTCAATTCCCGACGTGGCAGGGTCCTGAGCCCTAAATGTCCACGGACTCGATAATTCTCGCCTCGGTGCCTATTCTAATCATGGGGTCCCACGCTGCAACTCTGGCCAATAGTTGCTTAATCTCCACTACAGCGGCCCACCCGCTGCGGGATGCCTGGCTTTCACCCTGGGGATACCCAGTAGGGGTTATCTCACAGGGAAAAGCCAGGACGGGTTCCCAAGGCAAGCGCCTTGATGCCTTCGGGTGATACGTGCGCTATATAAGTCGCAATACATTTACATACATTTACATATCATCAGAAAAACACACCCCAAGGTAAGACCTTGTCTTCTCGAAGTGCTTTTCATCTACTTTTTAATCTGAAACAATCCGTGTTTCAAATGCAATGCTGGACACCCGTCAGAGCTGTGGGCAAAAAAATTGGCTGTCAGCTCTGTTTTTCTGCACGGTCAGCTAAGTAATTTTATACACACATCATCCACCCAGAATGCCTCCTACCTTTGTGACGAAAATGGGTGCCTTGCACATGGTGATGATTTCTTTTGAATTCCTTTTTTGATTTAATCTGAATGAAAGCCTGCATACAAGAGAAATGGGCAGTAAGTCTATATCATCTGGTGTACGTCGAGTCCCTGACTGTTTCAGTGCTAATCAGAGCGCTCGTGTGCCCGCCGACACCGAGGCTCAAAAGTCGGGGGTTAGAGGGTGCGGGGGCGACCTACCTTGTTCGGACTCATGATCACTCCTCTCTCTCGCTCGGCGTGTTCAATTCTGCCGTCGCGCTTGATGCTCTCTCAAAGTTGTCATAAAAACGATGCGCGGATCCTCACGCTAAGGATTCTGGGGATCGTAGTCATTTGGCGAACACATTATGTTTATGAACAAATAGATTGTGTTATGGCCGAAATTTAGTGTTAGATGGTGTCTACAAGATGTTTTGAATGGGTGATGTCACCAGTGTCAAGCGGAGAGTTCTTATTCTTATGGCGGAATTAAAATCAACCAAACTTCATCCATTCTATCGATATAACATGAATGAGCATTTGGGTTATCTGGGCTTCCAATCTTTATATAAAGAATATGTTTAATCGTGAAGGTGCCACGTTATGTGCAATGCAGGTTCGATTTTGGCAGACCACTACTCGTGGAGGATGATCAAGGTTTTTTGGCAGTGTGTAAGAATTTTTTTGGGGGGGAGATGTTAATAGGGGTCCAGTCATAAATGGTACAATTCGGACATCTCATTCAGTCCTGTGACTGCTGAATTATATTTTAGAATGAGGATTGTCTCCCGTGTGGATAATTTTGCCTCAAGGTCGCCTCCTCTCTGGTCGGATTCGACCTTGGAGATCACTGTCCATTTGATGTCATTTTCTGTATGCGCGTGATCTATCCAGTGTTGTACAAGTGGTGCAGATAAGATGGTTTTCTTGATTCTTGATTTATGTTGGCTGATCCACTGTCGCACCTCTTGGCTGGTCTTACCTATATACAGTCTGTTACATGGGCATAGTATGCCATAAACAACATACTTTGTCTTGCAGTTTGTAAATTTGCAATGTTTCCACGAGACTCCATTATGTTGGAATAGATCTCCTTCTATCGTCAAAGGGCAACATACACATGTTCCGCATTTGTGATGACCTGTAATTGGTGGTAGGTTGAGGTACTCTCTCATTGATAACGGTGTTTGTTTTGGCAAAGCCGCTCTTACTATGTGGTTTGCCACACTCTTGTCCTTTTTAAATGCAAATAATGGTAATTCAAAAAGTTGTCTATCCAAATCCCTTAGCAAGTGCCAGTTCTTGCATATTTCCTTTTTCAGCCAATTAGATGTTGGGCAAAATGTGGAAACACAAACTATTCTAGTTTGGTCGGTTTGGCTGGGTAACCGCGAAGGAGTAATCTCTCTGTCAACATTTTTGCATGCAACATATATTCATCCTTGTAGGAACAATTCCTGCGGATACGCAGGAATTGTCCCAGGGGTAGATTCTCCTTCAGGCTTCTCGGACACATCTTCCTCTGGTAGCAGTGAAGGGGAGAATTCCAATTATAGACCAGGCAACGCAAGGAGAGGCTCCTTTCAATCCAACTTTCAACAACAGAATTACCAACAAGGAGGACAGCAACAACAACAACAACAACCTTTTTTAGGACGTGGCCAAGCAAAAAATCGTGCAAAAACCAGATTTGCTCCACAATGGGAAATGTCCACAAGAAGGCAGAATTACAGCAATTACAAGAACTAAAATCTCCAATTTACAATCTTTCGACTAAGTCCTTAACATCATCAGAAATTAGCCTCTTGGAAAAGGGCCTATCATTTGTTCCTTCAAGGAATACGGACTTTATTAGACTAAAATCAGAATTCATAGAATTCTGCCGAAAAATAAGGTTGACTACTTTCTTTGCAGGACAAACACAAGTGTTGAGCGCTGAGACAACTGGTATTAAGAACAAATCAACATTTTGCCCCCCTGCAAATAAGGTACCTAGGGAGGTCCTCACATTTGAAAAAACTATGCTTTCAGCTATTGCAGCACAAGAAAAGAAAAAAAACAATCTTTATCAAACCTAATCTCTCAAAAATTGAAAAAGACGCCCTAAAAAATCTCTCTAACGACAAAGAAGTGATTATCAAACAAGCAGAGAAGGGCGGCTCTATAGTGATATGGGGAATGGAATCTTACACATCTGAAATCAATAAACAATTATCGGACATAGGATGCTACAAAAAACTAGAGAAGGATCCCACGAATGACCTACAGAGAGAACTTTTTACTATTGTCGACCAAGGTTTCGAACAAGGATTCCTAGGTAAAAAAGAAAAAGAATATTTGAAGAATAAACACCCGCGCATACCTCTATTTTATGCGTTACCTAAGATTCATAAAGATGAGAAAGTACCACATGGAAGACCTATAGTTTCCGGCTGTGATTCCCTTTTTGAACCGGTTTCTAAGTTTAGTGATTTCTTTCTAAAACCCTGCATGGTGAAAGTTAAATCTTTTTTACAGGATACCACCGATTTCATTAATAAACTGACCCTTTTACCTTTCGAAGAAAATAAAGACTATCTGGTGAGTATGGATATAACATCTCTCTATACCCAGATCCCCCAGGATGAGGGACGGGAAACGCTAAGATTATTTTTAAACATGAGAGAAAGACCTATGCAAATACCAACCGAATTCATTCTAGATCTAGCCAAATTGGCATTACAAAGGAACTTCTATAAATTTAAAGAAGATTTATTTTTCCAAATCCGGGGCGTGGCAATGGGTTGTCCCTTTGCTCCAGAACTAGCAGTACTTTTCATGAGCCAATTTGAAGAAAAATACGTCTATGAGAACAACCCCTTTGTGCAATGGATCGGAGGGTGGCTCCGATACATAGACAATATTTTTTTCACATGGTCAGGAACGGAGGAACAACTATTAGACTTTCATCAATGGCTCAACAACAGGACTGAGCATATAAAATTCAGTGTCCAACACTCGAAACATCGACTACCATTTCTAGACGTTGAGGTATACTGTACGGACGGGGTTCTAGTCACCACACTATACAGGAAAGAAACAGACCGCAACAAAGTGCTACATTTTCCAAGTTACCATCTGAGAAGCCTGAAGGAGAATCTACCCCTGGGACAATTCCTGCGTATCCGCAGGAATTGTTCCTACAAGGATAAATATATGTTGCATGCAAAAACGTTGACAGAGAGATTACTCCTTCGCGGTTACCCAGCCAAATTACTGAAACGTGCTCTTAAAAGAGCGTGGTGGACACCCAGAGAGACACTATTAACGAAGAAAGTCAAAACCGACCAAACTAGAATAGTTTGTGTTTCCACATTTTGCCCAACATCTAATTGGCTGAAAAAGGAAATATGCAAGAACTGGCACTTGCTAAGGGATTTGGATAGACAACTTTTTGAATTACCATTATTTGCATTTAAAAAGGACAAGAGTGTGGCAAACCACATAGTAAGAGCGGCTTTGCCAAAACAAACACCGTTATCAATGAGAGAGTACCTCAACCTACCACCAATTACAGGTCATCACAAATGCGGAACATGTGTATGTTGCCCTTTGACGATAGAAGGAGATCTATTCCAACATAATGGAGTCTCATGGAAACATTGCAAATTTACAAACTGCAAGACAAAGTATGTAGTTTATGGCATACTATGCCCATGTAACAGACTGTATATAGGGAAGACCAGCCAAGAGGTGCGACAGCGGATCAGCCAACATAAATCAAGAATCAAGAAAACCATCTTATCTGCACCACTTGTACAACACTGGATAGATCACGCGCATACAGAAAATGACATAAAATGGACAGTGATCTCCACGGTCGAATCCGACCAGAGAGGAGGCGACCTTGAGGCAAAATTATCCACACAGGAGGCAATCCTCATTCTAAAATATAATTGAGCAGTCACAGGACTGAATGAGATGTCTGAATTGTACCATTTATGACTGGACCCCTATTAACATCTCCCCCAACATTTTTTTCTTACACACTGCCAAAAAACCTTGATCATCCTCCACGAGTAGTGGTCTGCCAAAATCGAACCTGCATTGCACAGAACGTGGCACCTTCACGATTAAACATATTCTTTATATAAAGATTGGAAGCCCAGATAACCCAAATGCTCATTCATGTTATATCGATAGAATGGATGAAGTTTGGTTGATTTTAATTCCGCCATAAGAATAAGAACTCTCCGCTTGACACTGGTGACATCACCCATTCAAAACATCTTGTAGACACCATCTAACACTAAATTTTGGCCCTAACACAATCTATTTGTTCATAAACATAATGTGTTCGCCAAATGACTACGATCCCCAGAATCCTTCGCGTGAGGATCCGCGCATCGTTTTTTATGACGACTTTGAGAGAGCATCAAGCGCGACGGCAGAATTGAACACGCCGAGCGAGAGAGAGGAGTGATCTTGAGTCCGAACAGGGTAGGTCGCCCCCGCACCCTCTAAGCCCGAACTTTTGAGCCTCGGTGTCTGCGGGCACACGAGCGCTCTGATTAGCACTGAAACAGTCAGGGACACGACGTACACCGGATGATATAGATTTACTGCCCGTTTCTCTTGTATGCAGGCTTTCATTCAGATTAAATCAAAAAAGGAATTCAAAAGAAATCATCACCATGTGCAAGGCACCCACTTTCGTCACAAAGGTAGGAGGCATTCTGGGTGGATGATGTGTGTATAAAATTACTTAGCTGACCGTGCAGAAAAACAGAGCTGACAGCCAATTTTTTGCCCACAGCTCTGATGGGTGTCCAGCATTGCATTTGAAACACGGATTGTTTCAGATTAAAAAGTAGATGAAAAGCACTTCGAGAAGACAAGGTATTACCTTGGGGTGTGTCTTTCTGATGATAAGTTGAAGGTTTCGCTCAGGGTTGTTTAGTAAGACGTTGTTGTTTCTGTTTTTGCAGGACTTACCCCTCTAAGGTCCTGAGGAGAACCCCCAGATTGAAGGGGTTTCGAAACGCGTCGACCTTTGTTTTTTGTTATAAGGCCAATCTTTGTAAATGAATGATATTGAAAATTAATCAGCATGTAACAATGATTTCAAATGTTATGTTAGAATAACAGTAGTACCCCACCAAGTCTGAATAACCCGTTCGCATGAACATTGGTGAGGTTACTTGTCTTTCAAAAATATTACCTGCAAACACAACAATGATGGACAGAATGTGGATCAATGTCACACATTCACCCCAGTCCAAAGATCTGGGCCCAAATCCATCGTTTTTCCACTCCACACCACCCTGGGTTAGACAATGGCGATATGCAAATCAGCGCTGACCCTGTGCCCCATGGGAACAGTCCAGTCCGAACTACAAAAGCCATGTCCTTCCCAGAACGGAAACAAGCATCCGAGGACCGGCCCGGTTTCGAGGTAACACCTCTCATCAGCCCGGCTAGCTTGATTCCAGTGGTGTGGAGTGCCTGGGACTCACGTCTGAGCATCCCCAGTACACTTAGAGCGGTACCTGCAAACACAGCAATGATGGACAGAATGTGGATCAATGTCACACATTCACCCCAGTCCAAAGATCTGGGCCCAAATCCATCGTTTTTCAACTCCACACCACCCTGGGTTAGACAATGTCGATATGCAAATCAGCGCTGACCCTGTGCCCCATGGGAACAGTCCAATCCGAACTACAAAAGCCATGTCCTTCCCAGAACGGAAACAAGCATCCGAGGACCGGCCCGGTTTCGAGGTAACACCTCTCATCAGCCCGGCTAGCTTGATTCCAGTGGTGTGGAGTGCCTGGGACTCACGTCCGAGCATTTCCCAGTACACTTAGAGCGGTAGCTGCAAACACAACAATGATGGACAGAATGTGGATCAATGTCACACATTCACCCCAGTCCAAAGATCTGGGCCCAAATCCATCGTTTTTCCACTCCACACCACCCTGGGTTAGACAATGGCGATATGCAAATCAGCGCTGACCCTGTGCCCCATGGGAACAGTCCAGTCCGAACTACAAAAGCCATGTCCTTCCCAGAACGGAAACAAGCATCCGAGGACCGGCCCGGTTTTGAGGTAACACCTCTCATCAGCCTGGCTAGCTTGATTCCAGTGGTGTGGAGTGCCTGGGACTCACGTCTGAGCATCCCCAGTACACTTAGAGCGGTACCTGCAAACACAACAATGATGGACAGAATGTGGATCAATGTCACACATTCACCCCAGTCCAAAGATCTGGACCCAAATCCATCGTTTTTCCACTCCACACCACCCTGGGTTAGACAATGGCGATATGCAAATCAGCGCTGACCCTGTGCCCGATGGGAACAGTCCAGTCCGAACTACAAAAGCCATGTCCTTCCCAGAACGGAAACAAGCATCCGAGGACCGGCCCGGTTTCGAGGTAACACCTCTCATCAGCCCGGCTAGCTTGATTCCAGTGGTGTGGAGTGCCTGGGACTCACGTCTGAGCATCCCCAGTACACTTAGAGCGGTACCTGCAAACACAACAATGATGGACAGAATGTGGATCAATGTCACACATTCACCCCAGTCCAAAGATCTGGGCCCAAATCCATTGTTTTTCCACTCCACACCACCCTGGGTTAGACAATGGCGATATGCAAATCAGCGCTGACCCTGTGCCCCATGGGAACAGTCCAGTCCGAACTACAAAAGCCATGTCCTTCCCAGAACGGAAACAAGCATCAGAGGACCGGCCCGGTTTAGAGGTAACACCTCTCATCAGCCCGGCTAGCTTGATTACAGTGGTGTGGAGTGCCTGGGACTCACGTCTGAGCATCCCCAGTACACTTAGAGCGGTACCTGCAAACACAACAATGATGGACAGAATGTGGATCAATGTCACACATTCACCCCAGTCCAAAGATCTGGGCCCAAATCCATTGTTTTTCCACTCCACACCACCCTGGGTTAGACAATGGCGATATGCAAATCAGCGCTGACCCTGTGCCTCATGGGAACAGTCCAGTCCGAACTACAAAAGCCATGTCCTTCCCAGAACGGAAACAAGCATCCGAGGACCGGCCCGGTTTCGAGGTAACACCTCTCATCAGCCCGGCTAGCTTGATTCCAGTGGTGTGGAGTGCCTGGGACTCACGTCTGAGAATCCCCAGTACACTTAGAGCGGTACCTGCAAACACAACAATGATGGACAGAATGTGGATCAATGTCACACATTCACCCCAGTCCAAAGATCTGGGCCCAAATCCATCGTTTTTCCACTCCACACCACCCTGGGTTAGACAATGGCGATATGCAAATCAGCGCTGACCCTGTGCCCCATGGGAACAGTCCAGTCCGAACTACAAAAGCATGTCCTTCCCAGAACGGAAACAAGCATCCGAGGACCGGCCCGGTTTCGAGGTAACACCTCTCATCAGCCCGGCTAGCTTGATTCCAGTGGTGTGGAGTGCCTGGGACTCACGTCTGAGCATCCCCAGTACACTTAGAGCGGTACCTGCAAACACAACAATGATGGACAGAATGTGGATCAATGTCACACATTCACCCCAGTCCAAAGATCTGGGCCCAAATCCATCGTTTTTCCACTCCACACCACCCTGGGTTAGACAATGGCGATATGCAAATCAGCGCTGACCCTGTGCCGCATGGGAACAGTCCAGTCCGAACTACAAAAGCCATGTCCTTCCCAGAACGGAAACAAGCATCCGAGGACCGGCCCGGTTTCGAGGTAACACCTCTCATCAGCCCGGCTAGCTTGATTCCAGTGGTGTGGAGTGCCTGGGACTCACGTCTGAGCATCCCCAGTACACTTAGAGCGGTACCTGCAAACACAACAATGATGGACAGAATGTGGATCAATGTCACACATTCACCCCAGTCCAAAGATCTGGGCCCAAATCCATCGTTTTTCCACTCCACACCACCCTGGGTTAGACAATGGCGATATGCAAATCAGCGCTGACCCTGTGCCCCATGGGAACAGTCCAGTCCGAACTACAAAAGCCATGTCCTTCCCAGAACGGAAACAAGCATCCGAGGACCGGCCCGGTTTCGAGGTAACACCTCTCATCAGCCCGGCTAGCTTGATTCCAGTGGTGTGGAGTGCCTGGGACTCACGTCTGAGCATCCCCAGTACACTTAGAGCGGTACCTGCAAACACAACAATGATGGACAGAATGTGGATCAATGTCACACATTCACCCCAGTCCAAAGATCTGGGCCCAAATCCATCGTTTTTCCACTCCACACCACCCTGGGTTAGACAATGGCGATATGCAAATCAGCGCTGACCCTGTGCCCCATGGGAACAGTCCAATCCGAACTACAAAAGCCATGTCCTTCCCAGAACGGAAACAAGCATCCGAGGACCGGCCCGGTTTCGAGGTAACACCTCTCATCAGCCCGGCTAGCTTGATTCCAGTGGTGTGGAGTGCCTGGGACTCACGTCTGAGCATCCCCAGTACACTTAGAGCGGTACCTGCAAACACAACAATGATGGACAGAATGTGGATCAATGTCACACATTCACCCCAGTCCAAAGATCTGGGCCCAAATCCATCGTTTTTCCACTCCACACCACCCTGGGTTAGACAATGGCGATATGCAAATCAGCGCTGACCCTGTGCCCCATGAGAACAGTCCAGTCCGAACTACAAAAGCCATGTCCTTCCCAGAACGGAAACAAGCATCCGAGGACCGGCCCGGTTTCGAGGTAACACCTCTCATCAGCCCGGCTAGCTTGATTCCAGTGGTGTGGAGTGCCTGGGACTCACGTCTGAGCATCCCCAGTACACTTAGAGCGGTACCTGCAAACACAACAATGATGGACAGAATGTGGATCAATGTCACACATTCACCCCAGTCCAAAGATCTGGGCCCAAATCCATCGTTTTTACACTCCACACCACCCTGGGTTAGACAATGGCGATATGCAAATCAGCGCTGACCCTGTGCCCCATGGGAACAGTCCAGTCCGAACTACAAAAGCCATGTCCTTCCCAGAACGGAAACAAGCATCCGAGGACCGGCCCGGTTTCGAGGTAACACCTCTCATCAGCCCGGCTAGCTTGATTCCAGTGGTGTGGAGTGCCTGGGACTCACGTCTGAGCATCCCCAGTACACTTAGAGCGGTACCTGCAAACACAACAATGATGGACAGAATGTGGATCAATGTCACACATTCACCCCAGTCCAAAGATCTGGGCCCAAATCCATCGTTTTTCCACTCCACACCACCCTGGGTTAGACAATGGCGATATGCAAATCAGCGCTGACCCTGTGCCCCATGGGAACAGTCCAGTCCGAACTACAAAATTACCGCTCTAAGTGTACTGGGGATGCTCAGACGTGAGTCCCAGGCACTCCACACCACTGGAATCAAGCTAGCCGGGCTGATGAGAGGTGTTACCTCGAAACCGGTCCGGTCCTCGGATGCTTGTTTCCGTTCTGGGAAGGACATGGCTTTTGTAGTTCGGACTGGACTGTTCCCATGGGGCACAGGGTCAGCGCTGATTTGCATATCGCCATTGTCTAACCCAGGGTGGTGTGGAGTGGAAAAACGATGGATTTGGGCCCAGATCTTAGGACTGGGGTGAATGTGTGACATTGATCCACATTCTGTCCATCACTGTTGTGTTTGCAATTACCGCTCTAAGTGTACTGGGGATGCTCAGACGTGAGTCCCAGGCACTCCACACCACTGGAATCAAGCTAGCAGGGCTGATGAGAGGTGTTACCTCGAAACCGGGCCGGTCCTCGGATGCTTGTTTCCGTTCTGGGAAGGACATGGCTTTTGTAGTTCGGACTGGACTGTTCCCATGGGGCACAGGGTCAGCGCTGATTTGCATATCGCCATTGTCTAACCCAGGGTGGTGTGGAGTGGAAAAACGATGGATTTGGGCCCAGATCTTTGGACTGGGGTGAATGTGTGACATTGATCCACATTCTGTCCATCACTGTTGTGTTTGCAATTACCGCTCTAAGTGTACTGGGGATGCTCAGACGTGAGTCCCAGGCACTCCACACCACTGGAATCAAGCTAGCCGGGCTGATGAGAGGTGTTACCTCGAAACCGGGCCGGTCCCCGGATGCTTGTTTCCGTTCTGGGAAGGACATGGCTTTTGTAGTTCGGACTGGACTGTTCCCATGGGGCACAGGGTCAGCGCTGATTTGCATATCGCCATTGTCTAACCCAGGGTGGTGTGGAGTGGAAAAACGATGGATTTGGGCCCAGATCTTTGGACTGGGGTGAATGTGTGACATTGATCCACATTCTGTCCATCACTGTTGTGTTTGCAATTACCGCTCTAAGTGTACTGGGGATGCTCAGACGTGAGTCCCAGGCACTCCACACCACTAGAATCAAGCTAGCCGGGCTGATGAGAGGTGTTACCTCGAAACCGGTCCGGTCCTCGGATGCTTGTTTCCGTTCTGGGAAGGACATGGCTTTTGTAGTTCGGACTGGACTGTTCCCATGGGGCACAGGGTCAGCGCTGATTTGCATATCGCCATTGTCTAACCCAGGGTGGTGTGTAGTGGAAAAACGATGGATTTGGGCCCAGATCTTTGGACTGGGGTGAATGTGTGACATTGATCCACATTCTGTCCATCACTGTTGTGTTTGCAATTACCGCTCTAAGTGTACTGGGGATGCTCAGACGTGAGTCCCAGGCACTCCACACCACTGGAATCAAGCTAGCCGGGCTGATCAGAGGTGTTACCTCGAAACCGGGCCGGTCCCCGGATGCTTGTTTCCGTTCTGGGAAGGACATGGCTTTTGTAGTTCGGACTGGACTGTTCCCATGGGGCACAGGGTCAGCGCTGATTTGCATATCGCCATTGTCTAACCCAGGGTGGTGTGGAGTGGAAAAACGATGGATTTGGGCCCAGATCTTTGGACTGGGGTGAATGTGTGACATTGATCCACATTCTGTCCATCACTGTTGTGTTTGCAATTACCGCTCTAAGTGTACTGGGGATGCTCAGACGTGAGTCCCAGGCACTCCACACCACTGGAATCAAGCTAGCCGGGCTGATGAGAGGTGTTACCTCGAAACCGGGCCGGTCCTCGGATGCTTGTTTCCGTTCTGGGAAGGACATGGCTTTTGTAGTTCGGACTGGACTGTTCCCATGGGGCACAGGGTCAGCGCTGATTTGCATATAGCCATTGTCTAACCCAGGGTGGTGTGGAGTGGAAAAACGATGGATTTGGGCCCAGATCTTTGGACTGGGGTGAATGTGTGACATTGATCCACATTCTGTCCATCACTGTTGTGTTTGCAATTACCGCTCTAAGTGTACTGGGGATGCTCAGACGTGAGTCCCAGGCACTCCACACCACTGGAATCAAGCTAGCCGGGCTGATGAGAGGTGTTACCTCGAAACCGGGCCGGTCCTCGGATGCTTGTTTCCGTTCTGGGAAGGACATGGCTTTTGTAGTTCGGACTGGACTGTTCCCATGGGGCACAGGGTCAGCGCTGATTTGCATATCGCCATTGTCTAACCCAGGGTGGTGTGGGGTGGAAAAACGATGGATTTGGGCCCAGATCTTTGGACTGGGGTGAATGTGTGACATTGATCCACATTCTGTCCATCACTGTTGTGTTTGCAATTACCGCTCTAAGTGTACTGGGGATGCTCAGACGTGAGTCCCAGGCACTCCACACCACTGGAATCAAGCTAGCCGGGCTGATGAGAGGTGTTACCTCGAAACCGGGCCGGTCCTCGGATGCTTGTTTCCGTTCTGGGAAGGACATGGCTTTTGTAGTTCGGACAGGACTGTTCCCATGGGGCACAGGGTCAGCGCTGATTTGCATTTCGCCATTGTCTAACCCAGGGTGGTGTGGAGTGGAAAAACAATGGATTTGGGCCCAGATCTTTGGACTGGGGTGAATGTGTGACATTGATCCACATTCTGTCCATCACTGTTGTGTTTGCAATTACCGCTCTAAGTGTACTGGGGATGCTCAGACGTGAGTCCCAGGCACTCCACACCACTGGAATCAAGCTAGCCGGGCTGATGAGAGGTGTTACCTCGAAACCGGGCCGGTCCTCGGATGCTTGTTTTCGTTCTGGGAAGGACATGGCTTTTGTAGTTCGGACTGGACTGTTCCCATGGGGCACAGGGTCAGCGCTGATTTGCATATCGCCATTGTCTAACCCAGGGTGGTGTGGAGTGGAAAAACGATGGATTTGGGCCCAGATCTTTGGACTGGGGTGAATGTGTGACATTGATCCACATTCTGTCCATCACTGTTGTGTTTGCAATTACCGCTCTAAGTGTACTGGGGATGCTCAGACGTGAGTCCCAGGCACTCCACACCACTGGAATCAAGCTAGCCGGGCTGATGAGAGGTGTTACCTCGAAACCGGGCCGGTCCTCGGATGCTTGTTTCCGTTCTGGGAAGGACATGGCTTTTGTAGTTCGGACTGGACTGTTCCCATGGGGCACAGGGTCAGCGCTGATTTGCATATCGCCATTGTCTAACCCAGGGTGGTGTGGAGTGGAAAAACAATGGATTTGGGCCCAGATCTTTGGACTGGGGTGAATGTGTGACATTGATCCACATTCTGTCCATCACTGTTGTGTTTGCAATTACCGCTCTAAGTGTACTGGGGATGCTCAGACGTGAGTCCCAGGCACTCCACACCACTGGAATCAAGCTAGCCGGGCTGATGAGAGGTGTTACCTCAAAACCGGGCCGGTCCTCGGATGCTTGTTTCCGTTCTGGGAAGGACATGGCTTTTGTAGTTCGGACTGGACTGTTCCCATGGGGCACAGGGTCAGCGCTGATTTGCATATCGCCATTGTCTAACCCAGGGTGATGTGGAGTGGAAAAACGATGGATTTGGGCCCAGATCTTTGGACTGGGGTGAATGTGTGACATTGATCCACATTCTGTCCATCACTGTTGTGTTTGCAATTACCGCTCTAAGTGTACTGGGGATGCTCAGACGTGAGTCCCAGGCGCTCCACACCACTGGAATCAAGCTAGCCGGGCTGATGAGAGGTGTTACCTCAAAACCGGGCCGGTCCTCGGATGCTTGTTTCCGTTCTGGGAAGGACATGGCTTTTGTAGTTCGGACTGGACTGTTCCCATGGGGCACAGGGTCAGCGCTGATTTGCATATCGCCATTGTCTAACCCAGGGTGGTGTGGAGTGGAAAAACGATGGATGTGGGCCCAGATCTTTGGACTGGGGTGAATGTGTGACATTGATCCACATTCTGTCCATCACTGTTGTGTTTGCAATTACCGCTCTAAGTGTACTGGGGATGCTCAGACGTGAGTCCCAGGCACTCCACACCACTGGAATCAAGCTAGCCGGGCTGATGAGAGGTGTTACCTCGAAACCGGGCCGGTCCTCGGATGCTTGTTTCCGTTCTGGGAAGGACATGGCTTTTGTAGTTCGGACTGGACTGTTCCCATGGGGCACAGGGTCAGCGCTGATTTGCATATCGCCATTGTCTAACCCAGGGTGGTGTGGAGTGGAAAAATGATGGATTTGGGCCCAGATCTTTGGACTGGGGTGAATGTGTGACATTGATCCACATTCTGTCCATCACTGTTGTGTTTGCAATTACCGCTCTAAGTGTACTGGGGATGCTCAAACGTGAGTCCCAGGCACTCCACACCACTGGAATCAAGCTAGCCGGGCTGATGAGAGGTGTTACCTCGAAACCGGGCCGGTCCTCGGATGCTTGTTTCCGTTCTGGGAAGGACATGGCTTTTGTAGTTCGGACTGGACTGTTCCCATGGGGCACAGGGTCAGCGCTGATTTGCATATCGCCATTGTCTAACCCAGGGTGGTGTGGAGTGGAAAAACGATGGATTTGGGCCCAGATCTTTGGACTGGGGTGAATGTGTGACATTGATCCACATTCTGTCCATCACTGTTGTGTTTGCAATTTCAAAAATATTACAGCACTTTTAAAAAAGGACCACTTTTCCCACTTTAGGAATTCCCTTCACTATTCACCATTTCCACCCCCGTTTTTTACTCATCCCTGTGAGTCAGATTTGTTGCATGAGAGTTTGCACAGAACAAATGATGGTCTGTATGATAGTATATGAATGACACCCTCTCAACCTTTAAAATATCTTTTTCACTTGTGCCTTCCAGCACACACTGCTTTGAAGTTTTTAAAGACATTTCACTCCCTCCCTAAATCTGAAAATAAAAAAATTAAAATGTTGTGAATAGCTTTTCTATATGTAAAAAGGAAATAAAAGGATTAATTCTATCACACTGTGTACGGTGGTCATGCTACAATTGTTTAACGTCATTGTGCATTGAAAGTTTATTTATCCTGCAGTACTGGCATCTTGTTTTGTTAAGATTGATATGTGGCGCAGCCTTACTGCGTTTTCAGCCAACCCCTTTTGGTGTTTCTTACTACCCCCGACAAGGCAATTAAACGCTTTACGTTGGGCAGCTCACTGCTCTTCACCCCAAATTTAGAGATTAATCCAGTATCATTAGTTACTGATTGCTATTGCTGGGAAAATTCCTTGGCTTGCTTATATCAAAGATGAATTTATAAAGCTGGGCCTCCCGCAAATGTGGTATAATCCTGAAATAGCTTGCCCTAGAACCTCACGAAAAAGTCTGTCGAAACTCTTTTATGAAAGTAAATTAAAACCGCCTCGATATCTAGTACTCATAGCGGCACTTTAACGGATTGTTTTTTGAAAGGTAAAAGATTTTTATCATTTTGAGACTGTCCTAGATGTTATCTTCCCGGTCTTTACAAGGAAGCTGTATTTGCAGTGGAGGTATGGTACATTAACAACCAGAGCCTTCACATGCAATTGGTCTCCATCTGCTTTGAAAAATTGTCCTAACTGCAGTTGTGATATTCAGAGTAAAGTACATATCATGTTCTTTTGCCCTGCATATCGGAGAATGAGAAGGTACTGGTTGGTGCCCTTGTGTAAAAACATGCGAATCACACATTGCATGCAAGCCTTCCGCATACTTAAAACGGATTTGTCATCTGTAGTTGTTTTTGCTGTGGGGCATGCTAAACACCACTTAAAATTGCTAATGCACATGCACTTTATAAGGAAATCTATTCAATTGATTTTTGTAAAGGCTACTGACTGTTGTGTATCTTCTGTTGTACAGATCTTGGACAGCTGAAACTGAACACTGTTTTTAATGTTTTTTAACGCAATGACAAATGTTCTTTTTATGACTGTATGTTTCTCTTTTATGGCATGTATTGCCGAAATAAAGATTAATATGATGATTGCTATTGGGATTAATGGATGAATCAGAGGTGATTAGGAATTGGAAGGTTGCATAGGAGTTGATATTGTGATCTTGTTAATTAGTTGTTGGTAATTTGCATAAGTATAATAATTGAGAATAAGATAAACATGCATGTGACAGAGTAGGTTGCGTTCAGAGAGAGGAACAATGCAGAGGATGAAAGGGAAGGAGAGGGACATTTTAAAGAGAAAAAAGGAAAGGAGACAGTCAAAATTTTAAAATAAAGGTCAGCTTTTCATGCCAGACCTAATGGATGTGGACAATATGTTTGAGAAAGCATGCAACTTGAGGATGCAAAAATACAGAAAGAAACAACATTATTTATTAGCAAATATTGGACTACGTTAGGTATTTTTGATAGGCACTAGAATCAGGTAAACCATTTGTTTGCTGCAAGGCTACTGCTATGCCATCGATCCAGCCAGGTCAGTTGACCAGCTCATGTGGTGAAAGTAAAAAATAAACTCTAGACGCATATGTGAAGAAATAACAAGAGCTTTATGCTGCACTCAGAAGAAGCAGTCCTTCAAGATCATAGCACTGTGAGAAAATACATGGGAAAAATGTACACGTTGAAGAGGAGATTCTGCAAATGTTGGAGTGGATGACTTTTGTTCATTCTCAGGTTTGGCTCACAGTATTAAATGCAAAGCACAGTGGGGTGAGGCCAAGCCTTTTGTCTACCATGATCACACTCCATTGCAGAGTCTCACACCCCTTTGTACCTGTGTTGGAGGTGATCCAGAATGCCGTGCTGTAAGGGGCATCACCACACAAAGGCTGTGTCTGAAGAAGAGCCTATCTCACCAATGCACTTCATATAGCATTTCTAAGATCATAAATATGCTGGGAATGCATTCACCACCCCAGTCAAAAATGTGTTCCCCTTTCACCACGGTTGAATACCATGTCTTCTCACACCTTATGGCCTTGAGCGCGTCGTCTTATCAATGGTACCAATTTATCTCCTCGATGTAACTTTTGGAAGCATAGAGGCCTCTGTTTTTCTGGCCCCTTTCCTTATACCACCGCCTATAAAATTGATCAATGCCCCATGCTGTGCTATCAGGCCACATATTCAGATTAGGTATTACTTGAAGGGAGTAGGAGTCCACCTCAAATGCAAATTACAATCCTTATCAAGATGAATTACTAAAGTAACTTAATCAACCTGTGCTACACCCTGTGGTACCCTGAGACAAAGCAGTTAGTTTTGCCTTAAATTCCAATAAGTAGAACAAGAGATAAGATTTTTTAAAGCTTGCATTGAAAATAGACCCAAAAAACACTAAGTGCCCATCTCAGTTATCCGGTTGAGCTAGACTGGGTCAAAGTCAAAGTATGAAGCTGATAACAATGGATCACACATCAGATACAGGGACCAGGTTTGTCCCGTTGAAAGCTTACCTTTAGACAGGGTCGGACTGGGAACCAAAACCGGCCCTGGCAAAGTGCTCGGCCGGCCCCCCCGCCCCCCGGGCGGGAGGGGGCGAGCGCTTTGCCAGGGCCGCTTTTCAGCCGATTTTGTTACATGGCCGATTTTGCAGCTATGCTGCAAAAACGGCTCTGCAACAAAAACAGCCCCCAGGGCCCAAAACCGGCCCCCACTCTTGCGGCCAACCGGGGGATTGCCCGGTGCCCACAACGCCAGTCCGGGCCTGCCTTTAGACTTAGAAACTTTTATGGAGAAAAAGTTGTTGTTGATGAGTAGTTGGCAGGACAAGCTGGATCCAAAGCAGGGCTTGACAAAGGCGGACTGCTGAAGAGTGCGGTCAGGGTGCAGTCATCAACGAAGGTGGAAAAGCTTCAGGAGGGTGAAGGGTGAAGTCTGAAGTACATGTCCATTAAAGCATCGACATTGACAGGATAATGCTCAGAGTTGGTTTCGATGAAGCGTTCCACGTTTGAACTTAAAAACGTTTCTGTAGTCATATCTCCTTCAGCAGCACATACCAGTCAGCTGATGCCCACCAACAATTCAATGTTGATTGCAGCAGCTTCTATGGTGATCCTGGTCTCTGTCCATATGCATGGCAGAAAGCTCGCAAAACGTTTCTAAGTCCCAGCTTTTACAGTTTTGACAGAAGGAGTACACTTTAACATGAGCCAAGGGTCAGGGACTTGCAGGGCACCATTTGGGGGTTAGGACTCACTCCAACAGAGGCTAGCAGCAGGATCCAAGGCAGGCACAGTTAGAGCTGGTCAGCTGGGCAATTGTAGAAAGAGAGGCTCCTGGAAACCGGCTGTGTCCCCATAGCTTAAGCAGGATGTAAGTCAACTAACCCCCTGGAGTCACCTCCAGGGTAATGGGTTTAAAGTAAGCAGGTCCAGTCTTCCTTCAGGTTCTATAGACAGCAGGGATATCCTTCTTCTGATACTCCACAAGTCCAGGAGTAATATGAGGAGAATGTCACATCTGAGGCAATGTCATATTTATTCATACTGCCACTCTGTGGGTGGGGGTAACTCCAGGCCACTCGCTAACCAACAGGTTAAAAGTTTCTTGAGGAGAACCTATCCACTTTTACAGCACTTCCTGTGTGTTCTTCAGTAAACTCTCCCACAGTCCTGGCCATCCTTCTCAAGGAAGTAAAGCACCTCCCCACACCAAAGCCCTTTGTCCCCTATCTGGGAGCAAACCACATCTCAAAACAAGAGAGCAAACCAGCATGCAGAAGAAAATAGACAATGTCAAAAAGACCCTTTTGGTGCGGGCAGGAACATGCAATTTTCTGAAAGTGTCATTTCTAAAAAAGTAGTATGAAATCTGACTTGATCATTAGGTTTGATTTTAAATCACTATTAAATGATGCCTCAAATAATATTTCAAACTGCACCTCAACTGAAGCTAAGCACTGCAATTAGTTATAGTACAATCCAGTGTCTTCCTATGGAAGGGCCAGTCTTGCCACCGTGAAAAATTACTTTGGCGGTTTTTCAATGACAGGACATGTAAAAATAAAATATACATGTCCTACTTTTTAAATACCATAAACCCCGCCCTACAGGCTTTTAAGGGGCCTACCTTAGGGTTGACTTATAACTATTTAAAATACATTAGGTCTGGGAAAAGGTTGAATTGTCAGTTTTAAAACTGCACACCCGAGCTGCAATGGGAGGCATAGAAACATGTATTACAGTGCTACTTTAGTGGGTGGCACAAAGTCCTATAGACAACAAAAAAGTGATTCAGCAAATGGTCGGGGGAAATGCATACTCAAAGTATGATCAACTCCGACACCAATCTTTTTGGCTCTAACTTTCCCTGAGTGCAATTCCCAAAATTCCCCTGCATAGCCCTGCCAAACTTGTCCCCTTGCCAACATGCTTTCCACTATGATCTGATTTCTTCCACCTCAACAACTTCAAACTCCCTACCATCCTTCCCTGTACTTTACTCAAACGGATCCACCCAACCAGTTATGAGAGAAACCATCAATTGATTCTATTTACAACCAAAAAACTGATCTCAACAAAATACTATACCTACTCATCAACCACTTCACATCAATGACAAACCCCTTCAAACCTGCTCCGTCAAGAACTGCTCTCCATCCTCATAAAGCATCCTATCGTACTACCCCACCTACCATGCCCACATTAAAACATCCTTGAGATTTTTCCTATTGCCTACCTACACAGGGAATGACATTACTGGATTTCCCATTATCCATCTACACAGAAAGTGACATCAGTGGATTTCCCATTATGCATCTGCACAGGAAGTGCCATCACACAGTTTCCCATCATCCATCTACACACAAAGTGACATTTTTGGATTTCCTATCATCCATCTGCACAGGAAGTGACATTAAAGGATTTCCCATCACCCAGCTGCACAGGAAATGACAGCACTGGATTTCCCATCATCCATCTGCACAAGAAGTGACATCACTGGTTTCCAACCCCATGTACACTGTGCTCCTTCGTCCTTCCACGACTTATTTAATGACGTCTGCAGTGCGGATGTGCCACTGAGGTGCCAAAGGCAAGTCCATCTGTACCTGTCCATGCTTGGGCCATGCCCAGCGCCAGGAACTCTCCTTCTCACCTACCCACAATACTTTGCTGTGGTGCTCTATGCTCTTAACCCCGGCCACTGCTCGCCGCACTTCTGCCACATCACACCACACAACACGGAAGGAGAGTTCACATTCACCTTCAAGTTCTCATGCACTCTCCCACACCCTACACCAACCACTCATGCACCAACAGCACCCAGCATCCCATTTACACTCACACAGACCAAACACCACCCAAACAACATGCCACACTTGGATTTATGCTCCTCAACACCTGCTTGCTCACCAAAAATGCAGCAGAGATATGAGACCTATTGCATGGCCATGCTCCGGACCTCTTCTTTCGCATGGAAACATGGGGAAACCCAATCTTGGCATGAGACATTGCAACAGCCACCCCTGCCAGCTACAAGATTGTTAGGCAAGACTGGCAGCACAAGCCTGGAGGTAGAGGTGCCATCACATAAAAAAATACCATCAGCTGCACCACATACAGAGACAACACCACCAGCTACATGGAAGACCACACGTTCAATATATGCATCACAGCACACTTTTCCCGCAGCAGAGCTACACAAACCATCAGGACCCTGCACCAATTTTTCCATCGACATCATGGACTTCGTTGCACCACTCATCATCAACACAAGTACCTTCATCCTCCTTAGAGATTGAAAATTTCACCTAGAAGACCAAACCAACTACCCAAACTCTATGCCCTTCTAGAAAACCTCCGAAACCTTGGCAACAACCAGCATGTTCCCGAAGCCACCCGCACTGCCAGACAACTATTGGACCACGTTTTCTCCGACATTCAACAACAACCCAGTTGAAATGCCAGCAGCTATGTCCTGTAAAGACCACACACTTTCAGTTTCAGCATACCCATCCCACACCTCCACAGACCCACCACGACTGGAACCACCTTTAGTAGCTGGAAAGGCATCTCAGAAGAGTAGTGGGCTTCTGCCCTCTCTAAGCACTGGCCTGACCACACCAGTGACTTGCTGAAAGCCATCAAAAAACGAATCAACTGGATCAATGCACGAGCAGACATCCTGGTACCTCTCAACTGTAAAACAATGTCAAGAACCCCACTGCAGGCCAGCTGGTACACAGATAAACCATGGATGTCAAATCATCACTGCAACCAACTGGATCGCAAATGGAAAACATGTCTAGAACCGCAGACTAAGACTTTTTCAAATAACCCTAAGATGCTACCCCAGTAGACACAGAAGACCAAGCGCACAGCTTTTGTAGGTTGCATCAATGCCAATGTTAACAGTGGCAAATTAATCTTTGCCATCCTCAAAGACAACATCACAGCTCTTGCTGCCTCTGGCAACATCACCCCCTCACAAGACCTTTGCAACAAATGTTCAGAATTCTTCTCTAACAAAATCACCTCCATATACAGTGACTTCGACCCTTAACCAGAACCTGTCACTATAGTAACTCAACTTCCATCATGGCCGATGAACAAATCCTGAACTCATGTCCTGCTATCGCCCACCTTTAAAATTGCTGCTATAATGAAGACCATCCACTGATGCTCCAGTTGAACCTTCCCCACCATGCCTTTACCAAAGGGCTCCTACCGATCAGCAAGCACTAACACCCACCTACAATACCGCTGTTGACTCAGCCACATTCTGGGACACCTGGACACATATTACCATCATTCCCCTAATCAAGAAACAACCCAGTGACTCAGCTGCACTTTCCAATTACAGACTCATCTCCCTACCATCAGACCAGGCAAGTATCTTGATGAAACTAATCAGCCAACACTACACAGACCACCTAAGAAACCAGCAGCTCCACAGCTTCTCAATGCCATGCAGTATGGATTCAGACACAAGCATATTACATAAACAGCACTCATTGCTGCTAAAGATGACATCTGCTTGATCCTCGACAGAGGAGACATGGCAGACCTCATTCTCCTGGATTTCTCTGCAACATTTCATAGTCTCAACCCCATCCTCCTAAGGCACCTGCAGGAGATTAGAATCCAATGACCAACTCACTGCTGGATCGGCTCATTCTTAACAGATAGAACACAAGCTGTCAGTCTAGCATCTTACTCCTCGGAAGCCCACCAACTCAACTGAGGAGTTCTTTGAAGCTCATTGCTCAGCCCCATCATCTTCAACACATACATAATCCCTCTGGTCTATGTGATCTACGCACACAACATCAACATGCTCCCTTATGGAGACAAAATGCAACTTATACTCTTCCTCTCAGAGAAGACCCCCGACACAAGAATCAAGTTCACCACTGAATAAGCAAAGCCGCTAACTGGAAGAAAACCAACTGTCTCAAGCTGAACACTGAGAAGGCTGTGGTAGTAGAACATCTCACCATTTCACCATTGAACTCCAACCGGTGGCTAACTAAATTCGGACTCACACCCAAAACCCACACCAGGATCCACAGAATCATTATCAATAGCAAATTGGACATGACCACACAAGTCAATGTTGTCACTGCATTCTACGTGCAGAACTTGAAGATGCTGTAGACGATCTTCAAATGGCCCCTAAGCAACACTAGAACAAATGTAACTCATGCCCTAGTCAACAGCAAGTTGTACTTAGGGGTGTGAGGAGCTCGTGGGATTTCATTCCATGAAATTCTGCAGAGTTAGAGAAAAACTCTGCACGCTTCAGTGGAATCTACCAGGGGACAGAACACATGCAGCTTGTGCTGCAAGTTAGCACTGGTAGAGTGAGCAACTCTGAAAATCACTGCAAATGACACCACGTGCTGTGCAAGAATCCGGGTCATTCAAGTGGATTTTGCTGCAGCTCAAGTGGCAAATCTACTTGAGCGGCAGAAAATTACCTGAATGGCAGCCCTCTGACATCTACTGTTCACGAACACCAGTGACAGCCTGCATTAGAAAATCGTACTGGAGATGCCAAATCTTGCTTGTGCTCACCAGCTTGCATATTCTGGAGCTTCGAGGGAGAAAAATTCCGCCACACGGCAATTGGTGGCATTTAGCCAGAACCCTGCATTAAAGAGTAATGCGGAGTGGCCAAAATTCTGCTAATTCTGTGGCCGTAACAAAACATTCTGCCCACCACTAGTTGTACTATGGGAACATCCTATGCACTGGGATCATCAACCAACTCACTAGAAGGCTACAAACACCTGGCTTTTCAGTTAACCTACTACCATAAGCAGAGCTTGGTACACACACACACACACACACATCTGCTCAGCATCAGAATACCCTCACAGATGATAATGTGCTTTAAAAACACACATAACAATAACATTTCTATATTTAAAGACTTGAGCCACCTGAAAAACCTTCTCTTACACAACCTAGTGTTCAGGGGGTGAAACTAAAGCTCGTTCCCTCTAGGGCAAGCATCGTGCCGGCAGATTGAACACTACTAGGACACCCGATTAGCCCTGCCCCATGACCCCTCTATCAAACCTCACCTACTAAAGTACCTGGAATGAATAACACGCCCACGATGCCGGGGGCAGAGAGCCTTACATTGCCTCACTCCAAGACAACATCAGGTGTGGGAGCAGGCCAGTAACCACAACACAAAAAGGCTGTTTTCATCAGATGGATGTCTTTTACAACAAACAAAACCTCTGGCAAATGCCTTACAGTCTTTGGAACAGCTTTTTTATGCGAGGACCGGAGGCAAACACTCCGGCCCCGCACACAGCACACAAATTACAATCCATCAAAAACCGTAAGCGCAAACAAAGACGCAAGGCCAAAAGAAACAGGCACAAGTTACAAGAAAAGAGGAGGTTGGAGGAGGGGAAAGTAAATATGACTGCCTCCAATTATAAGAAAAAGACAATTGTGAACCTATCAGATGTACAATTAAATGAAAAGGAAAATGCGATACTTAGCCTGGGCCTAACCTACTGTCCTGCCAACGATTTCAGCTATGTGAAAACAAGATTAGATATATTCAAAGGCACAAGAAAACTGAAATTACAAAAATATCATCTTTTAAATAAGACCAATAAGACCAATGATCCACAACAAACAGTAGGCGATGTTGAAAACGTCCAAGGCATTACACAAATTGAGGAAATGTTCCAACATGAAATGCAAGAACTATGGGACGAACAATCAATTGAGGCAGATTCTAACATGCAAAAACCTCAAACCAAAGCACTGCGAGATGCTTCCAACTTAGGGCTCACTACAATGGCCCGTCTTCTAACTAAATTTAGATCCAAGCCTACTTTTAACCTTATACTGCTAAAGGACTCTATCAACCTGTTTCAAGACCAAGTAACAGCCCAGCTAAAAGACTTGAATACTAAAACCTTTAGAGGCAAAAGAAGATACAACAAGGAAAAACCAGAATATTTTGCCCTTATGTCCAAACTTAAAGAACAACAAAGTTATCATCAGACCTTTGGACAAAGGAGGCAATATTGTATTGATGACCAAGGAAATGTACACAAAAGAGGCGTACAATCAACTTAATGCAATAGTAGTGATTTAAAACAGTTGTATACCTTGTTTAACCAAAAACTTTCACGTTGGAAATCTGAGGGCCTAATAAACGGTCAAGAATTTAAATTCTCAAAGAACAATTTTCCAGTGGTACCGACCATTTATTTTTTACCCAAACTACACAAGGACTCAAGCAATCCACCTGGCAGGACTATTATTTTGGCAAGAAAAGGATGCCTGGAACGCACATCCCAGTATGTGGATTTTTTCCTACAGAACCACGTCAAGGCTTTACCATCGTATGTGCAAAATTAAAGATCTGAAGTGGGAATCTGGATTTTTACTAATGGCACTTGATGTCAGCTCTTTGTATACGAGCATCAATCATATTGATGGCTTAAGAGCTTTGGAGTACTTTCTAGAAAAATCATTGGGTAACATGAGAAAACATAAGATGATGTTATTAGAAATGGGCGAATTTTGTCTAAATAACAATATTTTTATGTTTAACAACCTTCTCTACAAACAACTGAGAGGTGTTGCCATGGGGGCCAGCTTCTCCCCTAGCTATGCCTGTTTGCATATGGGCTGGTGGGAGGAGCTGGTCCTCATGGCGAAACATCAGGGAACTATGACCACCCATGTGAAAACATTGTTAAGGTTCATTGACGATCTATTTGTCATATGGGATGGTGACTTAGACACTGCTAATGAATTTATTTGTGAAAGCCATTAACAACAATACATTAAATCTACACTTCACTGCAAACATAAGCACCACATCAGTAAGCTTCCTTGATACTGAAGTATTTGTAGAGAATGACAGAATAGAAACCAAACTCCACCGGAAAGCCACAGTGGGTAACTCTACACTCCATGCCTAAAGCTCGCATGTCAAACGTCTGATCACCAGCATTCCCTATGGGGAAATGCTGAGATTAAGGCGAATTCATAGTAAGGAAAGTGACTTACTAAAGGCCCAACAAGACAGTAAACTGAGATTTCTAAAGCGAGGCTACACTGAAAAGGTGATTGATACTGCTATTAACAAGTCAATGAAAAAAGAGAGATTAGATTTGTTAATAACAGGTACGAACAAAATAGACAATGGAGAAGAATACACCACTGGCAGAGTGACAGAAAATAAGACAGAAAAAGACAAAGACAAAAACATTCAGGATTGTGGTCCAATTTAGCCAGCAACATAAAAGGGTGCAATCCATAATCAAGAAAAACTGGCCACTAGAGCTTAGTGACCCCGTAAGTGGTCCTAAACTCCCCAAAAAACCATTGATCACCTATAGTAGAGGTCAATCTATGCAGGATGAACTTATAAAGACAAGTCCAGAAGTCATTGAATCCACCAATTGGCTACAAACACATACTGGATTCTACAATTGCAAAGTCTGCAAGGCATGCCAACAGGGTACAAACAAAACATCATACATTTCACCCTTTGATCAGAAAGTACACAAAATCAATAAGCTACTGACTTGCAAAACAGAATTTGCTGTTTATGTTTTATTTTGTCCCTGTAATTTATTGTACGTGGGGAGTACAAAACTCCAAGTACATAAGAGAATCTTACAACATATAAGGGCAATAAATAACCAAGATAATACTTACCCAGTAGCAAGGCATTTTAAAAACAAACACAAATCCAATAGTCGTGATCTGAGATTTTTTGTAATTGACTGTGTTCCAGCAAGTAGGAGGGGCGGCAACAGAGAAGAAAAATTACGACAACTAGAAACAAGATATATTCTAGAATTGAATACGATGCAGCCGTTAGGTTTGAATATGTCTGAGGATTTGTTTACGTGCCTTTAACTTTCTGATCAAATGTCATCTCACGATGTCTTTTAAATATGAGGTTTTAGTGGAACTAGTTTTAGACTGTATTTATTGGATATTTATATATTTATTCAACTATTTGTATATTCTTATGTACCTTTTATACAAACCATCTTATGCAATTTTTATTACAAGCTAATTTTTATTAATTTTAAATGTAATTTTAAGCTTATATTTTGCACTAATTTGGTTGTATGAATCTCCGTATACATTGATTGCTTGAATGAAAGATAAACCACTTTTATCTTTATCTATACAAATGTTTAGTAAATGAATTATAAACCTGGGGAAACATCCTTTTCGTTCTGCTGAACCTCTAAAAATTATAACACACGTTACCTGGGTATTTAAACAGACATTACTCTTTCAAACCTTGGACTCCCACACTCGAACTCTGTTTCAGTATATAGCACTTTATACATGACTAACAACATCGGAAGTCAGTTAGATTACTGGTGCTCCAGTAATAATGTAGGAATTAAATGTCCCTCAATAAAGACTCAAATGTATTTATACAGTTATATCTAAATGAGTCAGATAATACAATTGAAAGAAGGGCCACTAGTACACATATATATAGATATAATAATATATATGTTGATCTTCGCATTTGCAATGACAAACCCATGTCAAGACACTAGCTTATTGAGAGCTAGCAAATAATATTTTGCGAAAAAAATGTATATCTTTTTTGCACTTTGCACACAACACTTTTTCTTTGCACTATATAACTGTACATTTGTACATTGGCTCTTTTTAGGACATTTCTCTGTGTCATTTTGCAATATGTGGCTTTTTATGTGATTTTATGTGCCTGTCTTTATTTATTTAAATTATTGACAAAATGAAATTGAGAAATGATATCTGATTCTGTCTTAATTAATTGAGCACAGAGAATCCAAGCGCTAATTTCTTCTTTCTATATACAACAGAACAACCTGAAATGCATAAAAAGTACTCTTTTATGTCTATGAATGAAATGCTTGGAAGTTGAAACGTCACGAACACACTAAATGTATTTAAGCCAATGTATTACTTTGCACTGTGTCATGTGATCAAGGCCCGAGGGAGGGGCCAAAATGCGTCATGGCGTCCACGAGCACTGAATAAACACTAAGAAGCACTGAAGTGTGGTCCGTGTCCGTTCTTGGAGTGTGTTACCCCGCATTCAAGTGAACGGAATCAACCGATATACGGGGAGTATAGCATAGTGTAAAAGAACTATATGAGTTTATCTTATATTTTCAGGTTTCTGACACTTGTCATTTATTTAATGAGTAAGACTTGATTATGGCACTATGCCTTTAAGTTTTTACCTGGATTCTTGGCTAAAGACTATAAGCTGAATATTATATTTTAAAACAGCATTGTTCGCGCTTTCTTGCTATTTCAAGTATTTCTCCCTTGGTTTAAAACTAAAAACACCAACAAAATTTATAATGATAAATACATGCATATTGAATTCGATATTTATTGCAAAAGACTGCAAAATGTTTTTTTTATCATTGCATGAAACGATCAGTACAACATAAACCTTTGTCTGTCATTAGTTTTTACTGTTTGCACGTCGAGGGCGTGCACTGCACTAATTTGTTCCACCACTATGTTTACTATATATTGGCACACCATTCTGAGCGTTTCATGTGATCAAGCTCCCTAGAGGAGTGAAACGCGTCGTGGATGGACACTGGTCCTATGATTTTGATTCAATAAATTCTTGAACTCTGCTATCCATTTGAGCATTTGTATTTTCTTTCTGAACCACTACGAGCTACAGAAACGGAGTTGGCTTGGAGGTCTGCACCTGGTTTTGTCTCCGCCGAGCAGTGACGGAACAGGAACATTGCTTTCATTTGCTTGCCGGGATCTGCTGCTTCCGGCTTATGGACCCTCCCGCTGTTTGAGGCACGGTGTTGGCGCAGCTGCTTGCGTTTGGACGCATTTGGACTTCGATTCGGACGAATCTGCTTTGTGCTGGTACTAATTGTACCCACGTATGAGAATTCCATTCCCCAAATGCTCCAGGAATGGGCCGAGAACAATCTTACAAGCTCAATGAACATGATTCACATATTAATTAAGTATGCAGAGTCAGACCGGGAAGCATTATTGGAGGAAATCGACCGAGTAAACAGTCTCCTAGAAGCAACTGGGGTGACTGATTTCATCATCAAAAGTAAAGCGGAAATTGATATTCGCATAAAAAAATTAGAGGAAACTATTATTGAACGAAAATTCATAAAATTTGCACGGGATAAAAATGGCTATGCCACCGGCCGAATTTTCACCTTCTCCCGTAAGTACGACAATTATAAGCGCAAGGCACTATCAAACAGCGGTCAACAACTTCCAAGTCAGGCTACAGAGCCTAATGGTGCTTCTTCCATCCCCGCTGATAATATTGATGCTTTGTCCGTGAATTCACTTAACTCTAATAGTGACTCTGATGAAGGCAGGCAAGGAATACAACCTTCTGGCCTAACCGGACGTGAGAATTTTTCTTTAGTTGAGGAGCTAAGTTTTGTGAGCGAGGACCGGCGATATTCCCTGCGCCCCCGCAATCCTCAATCAAAGCAAGGAAATCAAACAGCCAGCGCAGGTGCGCAAGGAAGCGGATTTGTAAATAGAAATATCACTCAAGGCAAAACAAAAAAGAATCGGAGAAAATAACCAGTATGACTGAAAATACAGTAATTAATCTGACTGACCTTGTTTTAACTAAAGCGGAGTAACAGCTCCTTTCACTGGCGTTATCTTACTGTCCATCTAACAGGTTTTCTTACAATCAAACGAGGATTGATGTCTTTAAATTCATCCGTAAAATCAAATTGATCAAGCATTTTCAATTAGAGTCTAAGCGTAATAAAACATCTAATGTGATTTCACATGAAGATACTGCACCGGCTCTTCAGGTTCAAGACATCACTCGTTTACAAAACCTGTATGATCTGGCATACATTGATGACACTCAAACCACCCCCACTGTGAGCCAGGTCATCAATGTCAACAAATCAGTCACCAGTCCCTTCCGCCCAAAATCAACTTTCCTACCGTTAATGCCGAAAAATGCGGTGGATGTATTCAGTGACAGGGTGATTATGGAATTGAAAGCTTTAAACATGAGAGTCATGAACCAAAGTAAACAACATAACTATAATAACAGTCAATATCATCTTCTTATGAGAAAATTACAGAATAACAACAATGTAATAATTAAAAATGCTGACAAAGGAGGAAATACTGTTCTTTGGCCATTGAAAGACTATGTAACTGAGGCGGAAAGACATCTATCGGACTCATCCTGTTATTCAATGTCAACCCAATTTGCGATGAATACAAGCAACGATAATACATGCAAACAGATTGCTAGATGGAAACGACTTGTATTAATTTCTAAAGATGAGTCAAAATTTCTAAACATCGAGTACCCAACACCATGTCTGTATTTCCTCCCAAAGGTACATAAACAAGTCACACCTACTCCCTGTCGCCCAATTATCTCTGCAATCGGGTGTATGAATGAGAACATCTCCAAATACGTGGAATTTTTTCTTCAACCACATATGATTAATTTGACATCCTACTTGAAGGACACTACTGACTTCCTTACTAAGATCATGAATGTCAAATAGTGTGCAAATTATTTATTCTTAGTAATGGACATGGACATTGAATCACTATATACATCTATCAAATACCATCATGGCATCAGTGCCGTTGAATATTATTTGAGTAAACGTGGTATTTGTTTTCGTGATCACATACAATGTTAATCGAGATGATTAAAATCTGTCTCACCTCAAATTTCTTCAGGTTTCAGGGCAATATCTATCAACAGCTACACGGTGTGGCGATGGGCTCGTGCTTCTCCCCCAGCTACTCTTGCTTGCATGTGGGCTGGTGGGAGGAGCACGTGCTCAGAACCACACACCAACACTGGTTGCCCAATATCGTCAATTATTGGCGGTTTATTGATGATGTTTGTATAATCTGGAGGGGGACGACAGAGGAGGCACTAACATTTGTAGCAGATTTAAACATCAATACACTCAATTTGAAATTCACTGCTGCCATAACCACAGAAGTACTAACAACAAAGGGCTAGCTCTAATCAGTAAGGCTGAGCCTATTAAACAACCAAACAAAGAAATGTGCCAATAGTGATAGGATCATTTAACACACCTAATGGCATCCAAAAAAGAAAAGAAATAAAAAAAATTTGGAGTTGCTATTTAATAGCTATTTATTTTAATCAATTTTGAAAATACCAAACATGAAACTTAGTACATTATAAATTGAAAAATTGCAGACGCAAGTTAAGAAATAGGACACAATAAAATACAATCTCAATCACCACTTCAAAGTCACACATATCACAGTCATCCCACTAGCATTCACATTCAAACATTCAAACAGGAAATGCAAAGATAATTCCCCCAATCCTGGTAGAACTATATACCCGTAGGGGGAGTCAAACAGGTCTGCTCTAATTACAGCAGAAATTACACAAATATTTTGAATCAGTAACCAACTGTAATGGTTTTGTCACGGTCAGTGCGATTCAGAACACAATTTTAGTGAAAATAATATACAGAATATTCAAGTGCAAAGCAAGTTAGCACAAGAACAACAAAAAGAGCAGACCGAAGAAAAAAGGCCTACGCGTTTCGAATCCCTATGACTCAAAGGGGATTCTCCTCAGGGCCAGAAAGCGTTCTGAAAAGTAGAAAGAAACAGACACTAAGTGGAAATTCTTTGTCTGAAATACAAGGACACTAGAGAGCACTACTACACCACCATGTCACATTGCTTACCCTCATTAGTAGGTTCAAAGCTGAAGACTCCTAGCGAAGTAAGAAAAAGAAGAGACAGAAAAGACAAATGCCTGGTGTCAGTAGAGAGCAATTTGTAACCAATATGAAACAACATAAACAAGCGTGTCCAAGCGCAATTTTTTCGATGGCTGGTGAACATTATTTTACCTGAAAATCGACGCAGTATCAACAGCTGCTGAAAGGGTGAAATTTGATCAAGCACGCGAAATCTGGGGACAAATAAGAATTGGTATTTATAACCAACTCCATATGTAGATGGCAGAGCAAGAGGCAGGGCGCACTTAAGCTCAGACTCGCTCTTACCAGCTGTTCCTGTGCACGCCCGCAGACGGGGGCTGGAAGTACGCTGTGGATGATTCCGGCGCATACAGCTGAAACGTTGTCCCATGCCCACTCTGTAAATGCAAGAAAGAGTGGTGTTAGACCACGGTAGAGCTCATAAACAGTAGAGCCAAAACCCCAGGAGGACCGAGGTGACGGGTTTACCGGGGCTGACTGAATCTTCCGAGTTAGAAGGGCGGCATTCGGGGAGCACTAATCCCTAACGCATGCGTAGTCGGAATGAATCCGTCAAACGAGTGAACTACTGCTTTTGAACCACAGTGCTGGGTCAAGGGCCGCCCTGCAAAAGGAGGCGCCCGGCTGAATTCTAGTTTTTTATGACAGGCAATATTGAACACAATGTTTGCTACAGCATGTAGTCGCTTTGTGAAATAAACATCAGATAAAAGGACTAGAAGGGGGCGCTGCGTCTACGGCCAGTCCGCAACACACCACCTATAAAGTAGTCTCAAGGTGAACACAAAAAATAAATAGTGAATGAAGTAGAAGGTTCCGCGTGTATAAAAACAGAATGACTTATAGTTTGTAAATTTCAGACAGTTCATTGAGACCTGTTGTGACCGTATCAGATTTGACAATGAGGAGTGCCTCCCTTTTGGATAGTTTGAGTCCCAGTCCCCGCCACGTGGGTCTTTTTCGACCTTGGAGATGATAGTCCATTTTAAGTCACTGATTTGGTGGTTCAGACTATTCCAGTGATTGACCAATGGTGCAGTTTCCACTTTATTTTTGATCCTTGATTTATGTTGGGAGATTCTCTGGCGAGCCTCTTGGTTGGTTTTACCAATATATAGGAGTCCACAAGGGCATGTGATCCCATAAACGACGAACTTAGACTTACAGTTGCTGAACGTTACGTGTTTCCACGAACTGCAATTGTGTTGGAATAGAGACCCTTCTGTGGTGGTGTCGCAACATAGGCATGTGCCACATTTGTGGTGCCCTACGATAGGGGTTAAACCCATCATTTGTCGTAACGTGGGTTGTTTTTCTTGTGTAGTTGCAGCTCTCACCACATAATTGGCGATGCTGTTTTCCTTTTTGAATGCAAAAAGGAGTGGGTGGTTCAGGCTTTCATCCAGATTTTTTACCAGGTGCCAGTTTTGTCCAATGATCTTTTTAAGTTTTTTTGCATTTGGACAATAAGACGTTACACATACTTGGCGCTTTAGCTGGGATTTATTTCGTCGCTCAAGTAAGGTCCATCTCGCCCGTTTCATACAATTTCGCATCAATTTTCTTGGGTATCCACAATCGCACAATTTGGACACCAAGGGCTAGATGTAGGTACTATATCAAAAACATGAGGGGGAGGTAGAGCTAATCGTTGGATTTATGCTCCACTGGGTATTCAAATAAACAAGAGAAATCCAACATTTAGTGGGAAAAGGAGAGTGATCAATGGATATTGAAGCACTCAGTGTTTGTGAAAATACCCCTCACACACCAAAAGGCCCCTTGGTGTCATGCTTCATCATCGGGGTCTTCGCACCCCTCTATCGGGATGCGGCGTGCTGCGACCGACGACTACGAGGGAGCACTTACAAAGTTGGCTATGTGTGGTGTACAGTGTGTGGGTTGTGTTACAAGTGAGTAGGGAGTGTTGTGAAAAGTTTTAAAAAGTACCTGGCACTAGAGCGGAAAAGAAAAAAGTTTTATTCTGTGCTCTGGCTGGTACCGTTAAAAAGAAAGTGCAGGGCGAGGTCAATCTGTTGTATTAATGAACAGGACCTCTGATGTGCTTATGTGTCGACATGTTTCGGAGGCAAGCTCCTTCTTCAGGACAGGGGCACAGACTCCCTTCCCTACTCACGTCTTTTGCTACGTAAAACTGTGTATTTACAGAAAAGTGAATTTTACTTTGAATAGGCTAAGTGTGCCTACAGCGGTCTGCTACAAGCACAATGACTTGTGAAGCTTGGTTGTGGGCTTCATGAGCAAAATAGGAACGTCGGGGTGTTGCTCCAATGGCAATATAGTAAGGACGCTCTGATCGCCGCCTTACCCCGCGGAGCAGCGGACGGGGTAAGGCGGCGATCAGAGCGTCCTTACTATATTGCCATTGGAGCAACACCCCGACGTTCCTATTTTGCTCATGAAGCCCACAACCAAGCTTCACAAGTCATTGTGCTTGTAGCAGACCGCTGTAGGCACACTTAGCCTATTCAAAGTAAAATTCACTTTTCTGTAAATACACAGTTTTACGTAGCAAAAGACGTGAGTAGGGAAGGGAGTCTGTGCCCCTGTCCTGAAGAAGGAGCTTGCCTCCGAAACATGTCGACACATAAGCACATCAGAGGTCCTGTTCATTAATACAACAGATTGACCTCGCCCTGCACTTTCTTTTTAACGGTACCAGCCAGAGCACAGAATAAAACTTTTTTCTTTTCCGCTCTAGTGCCAGGTACTTTTTAAAACTTTTCACAACACTCCCTACTCACTTGTAACACAACCCACACACTGTACACCACACATAGCCAACTTTGTAAGTGCTCCCTCGTAGTCGTCGGTCGCAGCACGCCGCATCCCGATAGAGGGGTGCGAAGACCCCGATGATGAAGCATGACACCAAGGGGCCTTTTGGTGTGTGAGGGGTATTTTCACAAACACTGAGTGCTTCAATATCCATTGATCACTCTCCTTTTCCCACTAAATGTTGGATTTCTCTTGTTTATTTAGATGTAGGTACAGCATATTTACCGACCCTTAAATACCGAATTTTACCGATTCGGTATTTAAGAGTCGGTAAATATGAATGGGGGCGATGTAGGGAAATCCAGATGTTTATTTACCGAATCGGTAAAAATCGGTATTACCGACCGGTAATGCCCATTCATTCCTATGGGCTTTGGAGCCCATAGGAATGAATGGGCATTACCGATTCGGTATTTACCGAATCTGTAAATACCGAATTTCTCAAGGGTGCAGGGGGTGTCACTTTGACACCCTCTAGCACCCCCAAAAGAGGCTCGGGTACCATGTGGCAGGCATACCTGCCCTAAGGGTAGGTCTGCCTGTCATATGGCATGGGTGTGCATGCACACATGTGCATGCACACCAGAATCGGTATTTTACCATCAAATTGAATTTGATGGTAAAATACCGATTCTGTAAGGCTTGTGGGACTCAGTAGAGTCCCACCTACATCTCAAAATTACCGAATCGGTAAAAATACCGATTCGGTAATTTACAGGATCAGTAAATTTATCGATTCTATAACAATTTGCCCCCTACATCTCAAATTCTTTTTACCGGTCGGTAACGGCCGAATTCGGCCGTTACCGACCGGTAAAAGCCTACCTACATCTGGCCCCTAATTGTTGGCATGGAACTTGTAATCTGCATTGGATGTACAATTTCGACGTACACGCAAAAATTGTCCGTAAGGGAGATTTTCTTTTAGGCTCCTCGGATGATTGCTTGAGAACAAGAGGGCTTTATTGTGGACCGTTGGATTGACAAACAATGATGTCACTAATTTGCCAGCAGATGAAAAGACTTCTACGTCCAAAAATGATATCTTGTTCTCTGAATGGGCTATGCTAAACTGTATGTCCAGGGTTCTCGCACTTAACCATGTGTGGAACAGTTTTAGATTGTCTTCTCCACCTGTCCACACCATGAAGACATCATCTATAAAACGTAGCCACGTTCTGATGTACTTTCCGAATGGGTTGTTATTGTGGACATACGTGTCTTCGTACAACGACATAAACAATACGGCCAGTTCCGGGGCGAATGGGCACCCCATTGCTACTCCTTTCACTTGGAGGTAAAAGTCTTTCCCAAAACAGAAGTAGTTTTTCTTCAAAGCAAAAGATGCTAAATCAACCAAAAATTGGGTGGGCACTTGCACAGGTCTTGGTCGTAAATCGAGGAAGTATGAAAGCACTGCCACTGCTTCATCCAGGGGTATTTGCGTATAAAGGGATGTCACATCAAGTGTGACCAATATGTCTTTCCCTTGATCAAATTCCACCCTATCCAGTTTATTGATAAAGTCTGTCGTATCCTAAAGGAATGAAGTTACTTTATCCATAAATTGTTTTAGAAAGCAATCCACGTATTTCGCAATAGGCTCAAGTAGGGAGTCACATCCTGCCACGATGGGTCTCCCTGGAGGTTTGGTCTGATCTTTATGGACCTTTCGTAAGATGTAGAACATTGGGACCTTAGGATATTTATTTTGTAAGTACTCAAATTCCTTGGGTCCTAAGAAGCCTTGCTCGAATCCTTCCTTTATTAAGGGGAATAGCTGGTTCTGAATTTCTATTGTTGGATCCTTACTGATCTTGCGGTAACAGGCTGGATCATTAAGCTGTCGCATGACTTCGTTGGTATAGTCAGTGGTATCCCACACCACAATTGATCCGCCTTTACCACCTTGTTTAATAGTTACTGTAGAGTCGTTTCGCAAAGTTGTCAAGGTATTGGTCTGTTCTTTTGTGATGTCAAATTTGATATATTTCTTTTGTTTCTCCAGCTCAGTGATGGCTGAAAGTACAGTTTTTTTCAAAAATTATAACCTCCTTTGATATCTTATAGTTAGGGGGCAGAATGTAGATTTTTTGAGTAAACCTGTAACTTCAGATGACTTTGAGGAAGGGTTTTCAGAAAAGAACACAGAGAGTCTTAGCTTCCGACAGAACTCTATGAATTCCGTTTTCATTTTGACAAAATCAGGCCACAGAAGGGGCCGAATTTCTAGATGTACAAGTTCATAAAAGATGATAAACTAGAGAACCGGCTCCATCGTAAACCTACAGCGGGCAATTCAATTTTACATGCCCGGAGTGCCCATCCCACACACACTATTAAGAGTATCCCCTATGGGGAGTTTATACGTATCTGTAGTATCTGTAGTGATAAAGTCTCATTGGACCTTTGTCTAAACCAATCAGTACATCGGTTCTTGAACAGGGGATATTCGAAGCTTACATTGGAACAAGCTTTAACTAAAGCCAGATCAGTAGATCGTAAATCCCTTCTTGCACCCAAAAACATTGATACCACCAGATCCGAATGCTCTGTTAGACTGATCACAACTTTTTGTGCACAAGAAGGAAAAACTTGCCGTATTATCTGCACTGAGTGGCCAATTGTGTTGACAGATGTCATTTTGGGCCCAATTTTGCCTAGTACACCAAACATAACATTCAGGAGGGCGCCTTCGATGCGTGATGCATTAGATAGACCCAAACCTGAGGTTACTCCTAAAAAAACTTGGCTGATCAAAACAGGATTCTTTAAGTGTACTTCCTGTCGCGCATGCACATTTGCAAGAAATAGTACCCACTACATGACAGCTTTCAGTGAGGTTCCTGTCCCTATTCGAGAGTATTTAACCTGCAGGTCAGAATTCGTGGTTTGCAAATTGAAATGTACCTGCAATCTCGAGTATATAGGAAGTACGAAATTGCCCGTGCACAGCGCATTTTACAACATATAAGAGCAATCATCAACAGTGACAATAACTATCCTGTGACGAGACACTTTCGGGCTGTTCACAATAAGTTACTGAAAGATCTTGAATACACTGTTTTGTGCTCAGTACCCCAGCCCGGACGGGGTGGGGACAGTGAGAATATACTCAGGCAAAAAGAGTCACACTTCATACTATCCTTAGACACCAAGGCGCCTAACGGTCTGAATTTAACTGAGGATTTGAATAACTTCTTATGAGAATGAACTGTATATAACATCTTTTCAGGTTGTATTCACACTGCTGCATTTAAGTTTTATCGCTAAACTATGATTGAACAGATGTGTCATCGGATGATGACTAGTTGTGTAATTTCTTCACATGCAAAATTAATGACTTTAGCGATCTATACAATACATATGAACTGTGATGGGCTGTTAAATGTGCTTAATCGGCTGTAACTTGTATATATTTTCTTTTGTGGGTTGAAACTATGAATTTATTTTGTTTATTTTGCACTGCACTTTTTTATGCACTTTATTGACAGCGAAAATCTTAAACAAATGAAAGGTACTACCTATGTTTATACATACCTGGTACATTTTGAGCACCGATATATGGGGGGTATAGCATAGCATAAAAGAACTATATGAGTTTATCTTATATTTTCAGGTTTCTGACACTTGTCATTTATTTAATAAGTAAGTCTTGATTATGGCACTATGCCTGTAAGTTTTTACCTGGATTCTTGGCTAAAGACTATAAGCTGAATATTATATTTTAAAACAGCATTGTTTGCGCTTTCTTGCTATTTCAAGTATTTCTCCCTTGGTTTAAAACTAAAAACACCAACAAAATTTATAATGATAAATACATGCATATTGAATTCGATATTTATTGCAAAAGACTGCAAAATGTTTTTTTTAATCATTGCATGAAACGATCAGTACAACATAAACCTTTGTCTGTCATTAGTTTTTACTGTTTGCACGTCGAGGGCGTGCACTGCACTAATTTGTCCCACCACTATGTTTACTATATATTGGCACACCATTCTGAGCGTTTCATGTGATCAAGCTCCCTAGAGGAGTGAAACGCGTCGTGGATGGACACTGGTCCTATGATTTTGATTCAATAAATTCTTGAACTCTGCTATTCATTTGAGGATTTGTATTTTCTTTCTGAACCACTACGAGCTACAGAAACGGAGTTGGCTTGGAGGTCTGCACCTGGTTTTGTCTCCGCCGAGCAGTGGCGGAACAGGAACATTGCTTTCACATATATATATATATATATATATAAACATTCATGAGTACCTCACCAATCTTCCTTCACTCTGAAATAAATCACATTTTGTGCTTTAACTCTCCCAGAATGGAACTTCCAAAACTACCCCCAACAGCTCTACCTATCTCAGTCTCCAAGTCAACACCCTTTCTCCTAAGTCGTGATTACTTCTTTCTCAATGACCTTAGACCCACATCCATGCCCACTGTCCCTGCCTCAAGGTGCTCCACCAACCAGTAGTGAGACCAACAATTAATCTACCCTACCTAAAGCCACAAAATCACCCAGATAAATCAGCCCCAGCCTCCTCTATCTAACTATTAACAAACTGTTTCACTTTCCATTTGTGTTAATACAGTGCTCAACTCAAACCCCCCCGGATATAGCGGCATGGATTAGCAAATTTAGCGGCACAAAAATGGAAATTTAGCAGCACTACTCACCCGCAAGGGTCTCAAGGTGCTTGTACGAATACCACTGTGGAACACATCCTGGCTTTCCCTGTGAGGTGTCCACTCCTGGGCACCCCCAAGGTGGAGGCCTGGCATCCTTAGCAGTGTGGGGGCCGTTGTGGAGATTAAGCAAGCTATTGCCCAGAGTTGCAGAGTGGGACTCCATGATTGGAATAGGCACTGAGGCAAGAATTATCAGGTCCATGGAATTTTTTAGCCCAAGACCCGCCGAGGCGGGGAATTGAACCCTGGTCCCAGGCTAGACCTCTGCATCAGGGTCTGCCGCTCTAACCATTGAGCCACACTTCTCCACACTTCTCAACATGAAGCTATTGGCAATCCTAGGGTCTATTTCAAGTGTCAACGCCATTTTACTGCCCAACGAGAGACGGGGTCATTCTGCCCGCTGGTGGCTGCATCTTTCTTTAGCCAGTGGTTTGCGCAGATTGCCCGCCACATAGGTGACTACCTTTTTTGCTGGAGTCCATACGGGAAAATGAGGCTGTAGCAGATCCTCTGGGTTTAACATATCGTATTCCTTGGCCTTTACATCCACAATATGAGGGGCGTCCTCACTGGTTGAAGCCACTTGCTGGCACCATGGCCTGTCTGCTTCGGCATCCCATCAGACCCCAGGGGGAATTTATCCCCGTCCCGAAGGGGGGTGGGCAGGGACAGCTCCTGCATGTCCGATCCCATCAAAGCCCTGGATGGAGAAGGAGGAGGGGAAGGGGGGCAGTGGCAATGCTTGACTCATAGAAACCTAACAAACGCTTTCAAATCTACCCTGAGGGCGTTTACGTGTTTGCGTAGATTCTCGGGAGTTTGTGCGTCCGGCTGCCATTGAGGTATGGGCTCAGCCATTGAAAGGAGTTTCTGCTCCATTTGTGCCATTGCATCCTATACTGCTTTATGGATGAAAAAACAACACTGGGTGTGCGCTCCCCACAGTAAGGCCAAGCCTCAGAAATACTGAACAACAGAACAAAGAGCCAATACTGCAACAGCTATTTGAAGAAGAACTGGGTCACACCTTACTGAGAATTAAACAGAGTACGGGAAGGAACAGTTTATGTCAGAATTAATCCCATTTATTATTTTTCAAACTTTATAATAAATCATTGGTTAAAGGTTCACCATTTAGTTATGAACAATTTGTCACACGGACGATACACAATACAATTTTATAAAAATGACATTTTACATAAATAGTACACATTAGTGAACAAAATACACATTAGTGAAAAAACACCATTCATACGTAATTGATCAATATTTGCATACAAATCTCACTCTCACACATAACAGGCATACACAAGACAATATTTACAATTTAAATGTCACAAATTAAAGTTATACAGCTGGAACACCAAAGACACTCTTTCAAACACAATTCCAGAACTTAATCAAATCTCGACAAGCTACTTCTAGAATAGCGGTCTTAAGATGAAGAAACAACGGTCTACGCGTTTCGAACCCTGAATAGGTTGAGGGGTTCTCATCAGGACCTCAACACTTAAGAGTGAGTGCACACTAATGTGAGAAAAAAGCCGGACGATGACACTATGTTTGATGTCAATGTCGTGAAGTCGAGGGTTGTTGGTTTCCCGAGGTTCGGCCAAAAAATGGGACACCCGTTGACTCAGAGCGGACGTTACTTCGAGACACCACGCCAGCCGGCACAAGGTCTCTGATTAACCCCAGACCCGCCATAACAACATAACAACATTTTTTGGCCGAACCTCGGGAAACCAACAACCCTGTATTGTGTATCGTCCGTGTGACAAATTGTTCATAACTAAATGGTGAACCTTTAGCCAATGATTTATTATAAATTTTGAAAAATAATAAATGGGATTAATTCTGACATAAACTGTTCCTTCCCGTACTCTGTTTAATTCTCAGTACGGTGTGACCCAGTTCCTTTTCAAATAGCTGTTGCAGTATTGGCTCTTTGTTCTGTTGTTCAGCTTTATGGATGAAAGCATCCATCGTATCACAGAACAACTCTTCCATATATGAGCCTTCAGACTCGACCAACTCACTTTTGAGGGCAATATAGGGCTGCTAGGAGCCCCGTGAAGTATATTATAGCTACTTATTGTTGTAACATTGGCTCAATGCCAAACAGGGTTAGGCTTCCCCAGGACATCAGATGACCGTATTTAACTGATCAGGGCTGAGGCTTCGTTATCGCCTGGGTCGGTGTCCTGCACAGTCCATGAGGTGCATACTGTTGTGGGAAAAGAGTCTCTTATAAAGACCCCTTAGGAGAGGGGCATTCTGACTCCAGGCGGTTTGGCCATACAATCAGACACTCCTCAGCCGAATGCCCTTTGACGGTCTGCAAAAAGCGCAATAGCCACAGAGACAAGAGAGCGTGCTTGTCAAGATACACACTATGTAGGAGGCGTGCACCCTCTGGTGCCTGGAAGACCGATGTGCTCCTGCCCAGACGCCTCTCCTGAGGCGCAATTTATATTAAGCAGCAGCCACAGAGGAACATCAGCGTTTTTCCCCAGACAGACCCCCCAGGATATAGCGGCTTTTGTAAAAATGCCGCCCGATTTCTACAAAAGTGCCGATTTCGCGGGCACTTTTGTAAAAATCGCGGCATTTTCACAAAAGTGCCGATTTTGCGGCAAACCACGAAATCGCGGAATCCTGGAGGGTCTGTCAACTTCATCCAATGCTGCTCCTTTCCAATAAACAATATGTGGCCCCCATCATCCATAAAACGTATTCCTCAAACCTTACTTCAGCATGTTTAATCCTCCCAATACCTGATTCTCTACAAAATATTCTCATTTCTCAGTTAACCTCCAACTTTGCTTTGTCGATTGCTGTTAGTTTGAGTGCCCCAGGACAGACATGCTTTTAGATTGAACTGTTCATTTTAAGGATAACCCAGCCAATAGTTACTTCAATTCCCTGATATCTCTTTTCATGTTTTTCAAAGCGTCAGCTCCTTCATCTGGACTAAGTCAAAATATCTGTCCAGCCCCTACTCCTAAACACATTAACGACTTTCGTCAAAAGTTGTCCCCTTTGTAGCAACCTACCCCACCATTAGAATTGTACCCTATTGTTACCAAATCACAGATACCTTCCTATGCCTACCTGGCTGACCATTTCACAAACAAATGTCTGCAGATCCACATCATGATTATTACATGTGCAGGTCCAATAGATTACTTTCAGTAGTTGAAGAACAAACTATGGTTGTCTAGAGTAAGTTAGGGTTACTAGCCCTACCGACATCTGTCTAAAATGTACACTACATGACCCTGCCCTCCACAATTTTAGCTATATTGTTAGCATCAACATGCCCCATCAGGCTCTCCAATTCATTGCTGCTTGTTTGTGATGTCAACCCATCCAGAACCGTTACTCAGCTAGTTGCTTTCTTTATATCCCTGCTGATGACTCTGCAGAGGTGCTGCATCACTCTATTTGCTGACTTCAGTTTTGCCTGTGCCTGGGTGACTTTCTTGGAATTGGCAATCACCGAGTCTGTATTCCCCCCAGTTGCCTTACGCCCATTGGGTCTGTACTTGAGGTTTTACCGCGTCAATCGCCTTCGGGCAGTTCAGTGCACTTACGATGGTTTTTACCGGCATTCGCCTCCGGGCAGTTCTGGGTTCTGTGTCAGGCCCGATAAAGAGTGTGTGGTAGCGCGCAGTGGGGCGGTAGACCTGGTCAGCTTTTGAAGGTCAGCGCGCTTGGAGGCTTAAGTGCAGCCTTTATTGCCACGCGTGTGGCCCCAAAATGATTTACAGTCCTCAGGTCTGTCCATATTATATTCTGACGCCCACCCTGTTGGGTAGTATTTGTAAAAGGGGCTGTGGGTTCCCTACTGTCTTTGTGAATGGAGCAGGACGGGTTTTATGATGAGGAGCCCCACTCCTATTTGAATGATGACGAATTTTACAACGCTGTGGATAGCTCTATCTATCGTTGCGTCACAGAGGTGGTGGCCACCATGGAGGAGTGCCTCTCCGCGCGCATTGTTGAGGAGTGCGCCAAATTGGCGCAAGCTCACGCGGGAGTGCCTGCAAACCTCCCGGGCCCCTCAGGCGGAGGTCCCCTTCCCCCGAAGAAACCTTGCAGGGAGGGGTTGCCGGAGGGGGGTCAGGGGGTGGACAGGGGCTCCTTTGAACGCCTACGGGATGCGTTCTTGGCTAAGGCGACCGCTGCCTCCCCTACCCCGGCCTCAGCCCCCGATCTCTTGGTGGCTTCAGGTACGGCGCCTCCATCTCCGGGTGGGGACTCCCCTGATACTCACGACGATAAGGAGTCGGTCCGCTCTTGGCGGCCCTCGAGCTCCGCCACTGAATTGCCCAAGGACAGTTCAGGCATGCTGGACCCGGATTAGATTATTCATCCACGATCCGCAGCCTGGGCGCCGGGTGACAAGGTGGCGAAGTTTGTGGCGAGCCGACTGCGTAAACCGTTGGAGAAGGAGGCTAGAGGGTGCCTACGGGGTGAATGTCCGAGGCCCACACTGGAGGGCAAGGTGGCCCTTACGCCGGAGTTAGATACAAAAATGGCCACCTTCCTCGCAAAATTTATGAAGGATCCTCGCAAAGGCATTGACCGCTCCTGGTGGTCATGCCAGGATAAACTATTGGACGCGGTGGGCCCTATTACCAAGATCCTCGATATGGCAGAGGAGGCGAAAGTTACAGGGGCTGCAATTTCCCCAGACGTCCTCTCCAACTGGGCGCAGCGCGTAGTTATCTTCCTGGGTAACGCCAACTGTGCCCTGTCGACGGAGCGCCGGAGGTCCCTTTTAATCAAGTTGGATCTGAAATTGGGGGACTTGGCCTCTTCGGAGGCTGGCGCTGTGGCCCAAGGTGGGCTTTTCGGGGAACCCTTCATAAAAGAGCTGGGGAAATTTGTGTCCACCTTTACCTCGCTGGACAAAGCCCAATCCAGTATAAAACGGGTCTTCCAACAACGTTTTTCCCAAGGGGCCGGTCGAGGTAGGGGCGGATCGACCGGCCGTGGCGGACAGAATGCCGGCAATAGAGGGCAAGGCTCCGGGCGAGGTCAGTACCAAACCTCAGCCAACTTCACCAATTTTTATCCCACGAGAGGGCAGCGATTTGGTGGTCGAGGATTCCGAAAGAACTCCGGCTCCAACAACTCAAACGGTGAGTGTCTTGTCTGTAATCCCTGCAGAACAGGTGCGCATTGGGGGTCGGTTAGCGGCCTTTTACGAGGAGTGGGTAGAGGCTTACTGCGGACGCTTGGGTCTTGCAGACAGTGCAAGATTTCCACATAGAGTTTTACGACTGACCCGCTCAGGTTTGTGCACCGCGGCCTATGGCGTTTTCAGACGCCGATGCGCAGTTGATAGACGAAGAGGTCTCAGAGTTGCTTCGCAAGGGAGCCATTCGTCATTCACTCCGCACCCCTCGGGTTTCCTAAGCAATGTTTTTCTGGTGGACAAGACCGACGGGGGATGGCGACCGGTAATCAACCTCAAGGAGTTCAACGGGTGGTTGGTTTATCGGCACTTCAAAATGGAGGGGATTCACCTCCTCTGGGATGTCCTCCGTTCACAAGACTGGATGGTGCGCTTGGACCTCAAGGATGCTTACCTTGTGGTTCCCATTCATCCTCCACACTGCCGTTTTCTACAGTTTTTATGGAGGGATGGCGTGTTCGAGTTCACCGCCCTTCCATTCGGGCTTTCCTCGGCCCCCTGGTGCTTCACGAAGGTGTTGCACCCGGCGGTGGAATACCTGCGAAGTCAGGGTATCCGGATGATTGTCTATTTGGACGACATCCTGTTGATGGCGCAGTGCCCAGAGCAGTTGTGTTCTCAACTCCGGCAGACAGTCTGTCTTTTGCAGGGACTGGGCTTTATCATCAACGGTGACAAGTCGGTCTTGATACCGAGTCAGACGATGACCTTCCTGGGGTTTGTCATAGACTCCGTGGGAGCCACTCTCAGCTTGCCGTCCCGAAAGATTGCCAAGATTCGGCATCTCTTGCGACAGACCATTGTGAAGGAGCGGACCTCCTTGCGGCAGATTGCCAGGGTGGTGGGACTTCTCTCCTCTTCCATCCAGGCGATTTTCCCGGGCCCCCTTCACTACAGGGCGCTTCAGCGTCTCAAAGCTCAACACCTCCGGAGGGGCATGTCATACGATCAGGTGGTTCCCTTATCGGACGAAGTGAAGGAGGAAATGGAGTGGTGGCTATCCCACATGGAGGCCTGGAACGGTCGGGCGATCTTCGGGACAGTTCCGGACCTGGTCATAGAATCCGACGCCAGCAGGTCAGGTTGGGGTGCTTGCTGCGGAGATTTTTCCACAGGGGGCACCTGGTCGTCCGACGAACAGAAGTTGCACCTCAATTGTTTGGAGCTTCTGGCGGGGTCCTTCGCAGTACGCTGCTGGACCAGAGATTCAGTGAAATCATGTGTACTGTTGAAGATGGACAATGTCTCAGCAGTGCGGTACGTCAACCACCTGGGTGGTCCTCGGTCCCAGGCTCTGGCAGCTTTGGCGAAAGAGTTCTGGGACTATTGCCTCGCTCATCAGGTATCCGTAACGGTGGAGTATATACCGGGGCAAGCCAATCAGGTAGCGGATTGGCATTCCAGGCATCTGCGGGACTCCAGCCAATGGACGTTGGATGTTCAGGTCTTCCAGTGGCTGAACGGTCTGTGGGGTCCTTTCTCAGTGGACCTGTTCGCGTCCCGCTTGGATCATCAGCTCCCACGGTTTTTCAGTTGGAGACCGGATCCTCTGGAGGAGGCGACAGATGCTTTTCTCCAAGATTGGAGTTAGGAGAGGCCGTTTGCGTTCCCCCCTTTCTCGATGGTGATGAGGACGGCGACTCATGTTCGCCGACAGGCTGTGGAGTTGGTGATGGTGACCCCGCTCTGGAGGTCCCAAGTCTGGTTTCCAGTTCTTCTGGAACTTTCCTGGGATTCTCCAATCCTACTCCCCCGGTTTCCTCACCTGCTGCTCAATCCGGATCGGGTGCCGCATCATCTCATCACTCACGGTTCTCTCCGCCTCATGGCATGGAGTCTTTCCGGCGACGCTGGTCGCTCCCGGGCCTTTCGAGGTCGGCTGAGGGACTTTTGTCCAAGGCCTGGGCAAACAGTACAGCGAAGCGCTACAGATCCGCTTGGACTAAGTGGATGCGTTGGTGTCTTCGAAGGGACTTGGATCCCTTGGTCGCAGGAGTCGTTCCTATTCTGAACTTTCTGGCTGATTTGGCGACCAAAGGCCTAGCATACCGGACTATCAATGCGCTGCGTTCAGCGATTTCGGCGGGCCATCATCCGGTGGACAGGGCACCGGTGGGTGAGCACCCTTTTGTTTGTAGACTCTTGAGGGGCATTCATCTTTCACTGCCTCCAGAGCCTCGGTACTCAGTCCTCTGGCATGTTAATGTGGTCCTTAATCTCTTCTTGTCCTGGCAACCTAATAAATATTTGTCTTTGAAAGAGCTTTCAGCTAAACTGGCCATGCTTTTGTGTTTGGTATCTTGCCCTAGAGTGTTGGATGTCCGTGCCCTGGATGTCTCGGCGAGGGTTTTCTCCCCGGACGGGGTTACCTTTATGGTGGGGCGTCGCACGAAATCTGCGTCACGAACGATCTCGTACCCAGCTTTTGTGGATGTCCCCAAACTGTGTGTAGTGCAATGTCTGAAAGCCTATGAAGAGATGACTCTGGAACTTCGCCCGCCCGGCGAGAGACAATTGTTAATTGCCTTGCGAAAGCCACACAAAGCAGTCTCCTCCCCCACTATTGCGAGGTGGGTGCGTTGGGTCATGCAGGAAGCAGGCATTGATACTAAGCGTTTTGGAGCTCATTGAGCCAGAGGAGCTATGGCTTCTAAGGCGTTTTCTACAGGAGCTCGTCTAGAGGATTTACTGCGCGCCGCGGATTGGTCCTCGGATTCCACCTTTAAGAGGTTCTACTTTAAACCGGTGTTGGATATAGCCCAGTTGGTGGTGAGTAAGCTTTGAACTAGCATAATCTGAGCCTCCGGTCCTGCCATAGAATCGAAATTTGCCTAGCGGATGTAACGGAAAGTTTCAATTCTATTAAGGACACGGAGGCGAGGATTATCCCTCCCTGGACTTCTTCTCGGTGAAGAACCCACCCGTATGGTAGTAAGTAATCGGGTTTTGATCTGACTCTTGATCACTGTGGTTTTTCTCATGCTTGATGATGTTGATACCTTTGCTGTCGGTGTGGTTTTTTCCTTTACAACGCTTATGCTATCGTGTTTTTTTGCCAGGTAATGATGGTTCCAAACAAGACCAGTGATGAGTGAGCGTAACCTGGCCGAAGAAAGAGGGAGAACAGTAAAGAGGGACTGCATATCTAGCCTCCATGGAAAGAGTGGAAGGACTACGTTATGGATTGTTTGATGGACTCATGGAAATTGTAGTTTATCTAATGTCTCATGAGCTTGTGTTTAAGTTTATTTTTTGACTAAGTGCTTTCTGGGCTGCTGTGAGTTTTGTGTATAATAAAACAGCGAAGAATAGAAAGCATAATCCTCGCCTCCGTGTCCTTAATAGAATTGAAACTTACCGTTACATCCGCTAGGCAAATTTCGATTCTCAGCCTATAATTGCTCCAAACAATATCTCCTTTTTCAGCAGCCCAGTTTGTATCTTCATGGCGTCATCCTCATGGCTCTCACCTTTTTACCCAATGCCTTCTTATCTAGCACAGATTCTCCCGGTTTCTGTCATAATTCTCACTTAAGTAGTATTAGAGTGAATACATTCTTTTGAAGTATCATCCATAGAACACATTTGCCCAGAGGTATAATGTCTAGTGCCTGTCATGTTACCTTTGCCTATTGATATATCTTCCTATTTCTTTAATTATATACAAGGTATCCAGTGTTGAATCCTAGATCCATAAGTTTTATAAACTTGAGCAAGAGGAGCCAAGGGGAGGAAACAAATGCATCCACTTGGCAAGAGCCACAAGAGTAGGGTCAACTTCCTCAGTTGAAGAAAACCTGTAGACCTTGGTGTTCCTGTTTAGCGAGTGCTCACACCCTAATTACCCTCTACTCTTGTTCACATTTGGTAAACCGGTTTTTCACATTTGGTAAACCGATTTTCACATTTGAACTTCCATTTTGCTATTCTTCTAAGAACCACAGCTGAAAGTGTAAAGTAAGAAATGTTAGGAATAGGAAACACCTGTTTTCTAAACCCAAGCATGGCGAGAGAAACACCAGAAAATCCAATAGCAGGCTTTTTGAGACTGTGGATTTGTGTCTGTGCTCCATCTGGCTGTGTAACAGCTCGGGTTGGAGAGGTCTGAGGTGCTCATGTCAGGTTGGCCATCGCAAGACAGTCTGCCAATCTGACACGCATACATAAGACTTTAGGCTGAGGCATTTTTCTGCCAATCAGCAAGAATGACCCACCCTTCAACCACACACTTGGGCTAGACGGGCGAGCTTTGGCACTCAGTAATAAAATGGAAATAACCAATTCATTATCATTTAATTTACTTTTACTACGGTTGCAGCAGGGGGAGTGACAATCCTTTACCCTAGAGGAAAAGCTGACTACACTTTACTCCTATTAAGCAAAAGTAAAGTGCCTGTGCTCCCCTTAAAACATGGTTAAATTGGCTAACCCCTGTTTAGTGCAATTTAGCTTCCTAGAAAGCTCTAATATATTGTGCAGGAACACACCACTGCAGCTTCTATTTACCACTACACTACAGTGTCATCAAAACATGGCTTCATGTCCACCCTGTCTACCATGTGTAACCTGACTGCAGCATTTTGAACCCTGCTGCCCAAGCCTGCCAAAATCACCTTATTGACAGGAAAAAAAACGGATTTTTAATTATGAATTAATTTACCTCCAAATGCACCTTGCTGCCCATAAGGTATGGTACTTAATATTTAAGAGCTGAACCTGGTGAGATTAAAAATGGAATGTTCCTCCAGTGACTGGGCACAAAACGATGTTGTCAGTGGACAGGCTGCGATTGTCACATAGAGAAAGTCAAAGTATTGATTAAACACTTTGCGCCTGATTGTGATGGTGGTGGGACTGCCGCCATCAGCCCGTTGGTGACGGTCCCATCGCATCGGAACGTGGAGATCCTCTCACCACATTACAATGGCGGGCAGATGGTTGGCGCTTTGAGAGACCAACTACCACGCATCCAATGGGCTCAAAGAGCCCTTCCGTGCATGAGAGAGATTTGAATCCCTACAACAGTGGCGGTGCTTACTCAGGCACCGCCGTAGGGATTACAATGTCCCTTTCCGCTGGCCTTTTCATGGCTGTTTACCTGCCATGAAAAGGCAGGCGGAAAGGGAATTTGGGGGCCCTTAGTGGGCCGCTCCCCCACTTGCTCTCAGCCTTGGGTTCTAGGGGGCAGCTATGGTGTGCCGCTACATATCCTTGCACCTTGGGGCAGGCACCACATGGTGCCTGCCACATAGTGCTGGGATATGCAAAATGTGAAATTTTTATACTGCGGCATGTGCTTGCAGCCCGCAGCACATGCTCCAATACAAAACATAAAGATTGCAACCGCCTTGAAGGCAGTCGCATTTTAATCGCTATGAAAGGACTGCCAACAGCTAGTCGGGTGGTTCCGTTTCCGGCAGGATGGCGGTTAGATGAAAGTCCGACCGCCATCATAATCAGGCTCAGTAATCTGTAACTTTTTACCTGTACCAGCATGAGACACCATTCATGGACTTTCTCTTATATTTAATACAAATTCTATCTAATGGTAAAGTCGAATGTTTATTGAATATATAGGAAAAGTAGCTTTTAAAAAGTATTAGCCTCAGCCAACTCCCATGCTCTGCTCAGTCTTGAATGACGTGTGAACAAGGTGTGCAATTCCCACCATGAGACATGCAATGGGGTGACCTGAATGGGTAAGGATGTCTCCTTCAAGAGCTGCAGAATCTTGAAGGTGGGGACTGTGGGCATCAACATTAAAGTATCAAATCCTGCCTCACAGGTCTGTTTGATCCACATTTAACACTCTGGTGCATTTCAAAGGGAGAGAAAGGAATGCCAGGGCAATTCTTGTGTAGCCCCATCTGGGTGCAGTTTAACTGTGCCTTTTTCCTACCTGACTTCCATTACCTAATCTGTCGTGTGTACAGGGCCTGCTTCAAACAAGACATTAGATTTAGATGCGGGATGGGTGGTAAACTTCGCTCCTCCAGCAGAGTTTGATGACTTTTGCCATTCGTGCTCCACTTGGAAGGTGGAGTTCGACAAAATCTCGGAGCCGAGATTATTGGTGCACCCCTAGTCTCAGCAATGGCTGTGGGGGACTTGCGGAAACGATAGGGGATCTTGGCCACCCAACGACCCTCAGCAGCCAAGGGGACTTCATCCACCAACCGATAGTGTGCCAGGAGCCCACTTTGCAGAGTGGTTGAGAAAGGGGGTGGGGTCTCTGACAACGTCTCAAAAATCCCACTGTGGGGGACTTACTTGTGGCAACAATAGGGGTTCTTGGCTCCCAACGACCCTTAGCAGCCAAGGGGACTTCATTAGGGTTGGCAGAGAAATACTCCATCCGCTCAGAAAAACCCACGGAATTTGGCAGATTTTTTGACAACTCCGCAAAATTCCTCCTAATGAAACTCCACGAGCCCTTCCCAGGCCTTTCTAGTGCTACACACCCACAACCCTCAGTGTCCAAGTTTAGTGTGGCCGAAGTATAGCACATCTTGTAAATGGCCTGACGCATGTCATTTTGGGAATGCTTGCAGTAAGAAAAAGAGAAAACACTGAGAAATTCGGTAGGTTTGCCACCAGTAAATTTTACCCAAATGGCTAGGGAGTGCAAACTAACTAGAGGCAAGCATAAATGGCTCCAGGGCACCCCAGTGAAATGCATTCTGAACCTGTGGAACACTGGAGCTGCTGTACGTGACCAGAGAGGACCCTAAAAGGACTGGACCTACTTCCTCTTGTACCTAGGACAAAGAGGTAGACTCCAAGAGTCAGTTGCCTGGCCGTTTAAGTGGTTCTAGTAAAACAACAAGCTTCAAGAGTCCTTTTTCCATAAGTGCTCAGCTGACCTGTGGCAAGTGGATCTGGACTTTGCTGTTGACCTCCGCTGCCTTGCAACCCGATAGTTTCTAGGTCCGACAGTGGTCCTAGGGGAGACTTGAAAGTGTTGTGCACTAGGAAAATGTTTAGAGACTTTTTTAAACTTTTGCTTCAGAGGTCCCGAGCCAAGGGAACAGCAAAACGTTACCCGAAACCAGTTCATCGACAATGGAATCAATTTCAGATTTGTACTCCTGAAAGGCTAGATTACCTCCAAATAACAAATAAGTTCCAATCTGTTTTGGAACTTAGACGCTTTTTCAAGCAAAATCCATAAAAGCTCCAGAGCCTTAGCAGGACCAGCCTGTGGTGGGTATCCAACGGTCCGTTACACATCATTGGCCACAATTTCACATTGGTCCAGGGGGGAACAACTTTTTCTTCCACAAAATGAGAAAGTCCCTTTTGTCCCTTTTTAGATTTATACTTTGAAACTTTTTGATTTCTAAACTTTCCCCGGGACCAATCTCCATCGGGTTGGGTTCAAATTGTGTTTACGTCCTTGCTACACTGACTATTGACTACAATTGGCATTTGGCACTTTTTGGTTCTATTTTAATATGTAAATATTACTGTATAATTTCTAATTTGGTTTGGCAATTTTATTTCTTGATAGTTTGTCTTTGTTACTGTTTTGAGCTGCATAGCTACTTTACATATTGCGCTAAGTTAACCTGTCTGCTCTGTGCCAAAACTCTACAGAGCTCACTGTAATTTAGTGACTGTAAGATTTCACCCTGACAAATGTTGTGATTATTCTTTGAAGTGGGCAGTCACCTACCTCAAAAAATAATCCCACTTCCTACATTTGTAAATTAATGCAAGAATGTGTAGTGTTTCATTTTGTTATTATATGTTAATGTAACCGATTTTCAAAGACATTGAATTAAAAAGAAAGACTCAATATGTTGATTATTAATTATAACATTTTAAAAAGGTGAAATAAATTAGTGTACTTGAATAAATGTAATATATTGAAAAGATGGAAATCCTGTTTTTTGAGTGGCAGTGGTTGCAAACCTAACTCTTTAGTGATATACATTTAGATTCATTTTAGGGAATGTTACTAATGTAATGTTTTTATTTTACTATTTAATATACAAAGATTTTTAATATTGCTACTATTAATAAAACATGGGATACAGTGTTTCAATTCATGTATAAATTTAAGGGAAAATATAAATGTTAATATTATATTTTAGGATTACATGCAATTTTTATTATTGTTAGTTTCATTTTTAAATTTAGATTCAATTAGTAAACCTATTTTACCATCTGTTATTAGTTAATAAAGGTAATATTTTGAAAAAATAAATAATAAATATGTAAATATATTTATGTGAGTGTGTGCGCGTGCATATATATTCAAAGTCAATCCAAATGAAGTAATCAGTGAAGTCATCAGGGATGTCATTTGAGATGTCATCAGTGATGTAATCAGTGATGTCACTGACCAGGTCATGAATGATGTCATATGTGACATCATCAGCAGTGCATTGCGGCCGCGCGAGTTATAGTTAGCAGAATTAACTATAACGGAGGAATTTCTATGGTTTTGTACAAGTGAAATGTCCAGCTAACTATAACACCCCTGAAACCTGTTTTATTCTGTGAATTTCTAAAGTTTTTTAAATGCTAATTTCTAACTATAATGTCTCTGAAACCTATGTTTTTTTCAGTGAATTTCAAAGCTTTTTTAAAAGCTAATTTTTAACTATAACGTTTCTGAAACCTGAGGGTTTTTCAGTGGATTTCAAAGGTTTTTTAAATGCTAATTTTTAAGTGTAATAGTAGTTATACCTATTTTTTGTACTGATTTTCTACAGTTTTTTAACTGTTTAGTTATAAATATTTTATTCATTAAATAACACTATATATTTTTCTGAAAATTGCAGAAAAAATTGTAAAAAATTCAAACTGAAATATTGTTTAATTTTTTGTTTTATTTTTTATTTTAATATATGTATATTATTGTCTTTTGTAAAAGAAAAATCCAATTTCTTTTCAGAGTTGCACACCCAAAGCGTACACATCACCGTGGGTGCGCGGATTCTAGCCGCCGTTTTAGAAAAGTCGTGAATGATCCACGTACGGTGTGTGATGGCTGCATGTTTTTAATTTACATGATATACTTTTAATATTACGTGATGTGCGCGATTGGTATGCGCCCAGTCCGCGAATCCTGCGCATTCGAGACACATGCGCATTACGTTACGTGACACTTATGCGGTGGGGGGGTTCCGCGTGACGCCATATACATGAAGGGGCGCACTGGGTGCGCGACTCTCGCAAAAAAAAAGTTAGGTTCTAAAATGATATATATGTGTCTTTAAAATACATATTAGGGCAAGAGATTATCTAAGATATTCATGAAAGTAATCTATTTGTACTTATAATAAACTTATATTATTTTTAAATATATTTTCGCGCAGTCGGATTGGGTGCGTGCTTCATGAGCGCAGAGTGCGCGGATCCCAAGTGACCTAAAAAAAAAAGAATTCATTGGTTCCTATCATTTCCCACTGTAACTATTGAAGGACCCCACCCATTTTAATCATTCTTGTTGGAGCACCTTTAGAGAGACATCTCTTTTCCTACAAGAACCCTTTTTGCTTGTTGTTTTGGTGTTTTTCAAAAAATATCAAACAAAATGGCATCTGGACAACAGCAGCAGCAGGAGGAAGTATCTTCTGAAGAAGAATTCTTGCAGGAGGCACCACGTCCACACAGGCCGGAATCTGTCATGTGGAAATTCTTCACTTTTCCACCTGGAGAGAAGAAAGTAAATGCGAGAACGGTGACGTGCAAAATTTGTGACTGAGTTCTGTCAAGAGACAGTGAAAAAAAATACTCTTGTGGCCCTGCTTCTATGTACAAGCATCTCCGGACCACACATCCTCTCAATCTTGCTCGGGAGGAAATGAGGCGAGCTGCTTTGAACCCCTCACCTGCTGTAGCAAGTATGTCTGGAGCATCCTCAGGAACACCTGCAAGTTTCTTACAATTCACGCAGCAACACTGCGTGAAGTGTAAGAAACTTATATGCTTTAGTGAGCAGTCAGTGGATGCAGTTTGTGCTGCGCAACTCAACCATCGTTGTTAAAAAAATTTCTGTTTGTTTTTGGAATAATAAATAATTCCAAAAGTTCCCTGTTTTATTTGTTCTTTTTTTTGTTCATTTTTTGAAAAAACACCCAAAAATACAAAATTAGTCAAAAAAAAAAGAAAAAAATAGTTCTTATCAGAACTACCTTATCTCTTTAAAGAAAGAACTATAATTGCAAGGTAATGTGTGAAAGTTTGGTTGAATATATGTATGCAGTATGATTGACTGAAAGAATGCATTATTAGTGTATGGTAATTCATAGGTGAAGATTAATGAGGAAGAACTGCAGTGTGACACTGCAAACTCTATAGCTGCACTGCACTGTGGCACTTCTGAAGCACAGGGATGTGGCATATGTACATGAATATGTTGCAACTCTGTGCTTCCCTCTGCACTGCTGCATAAACTGCAGCCATGCAGTGACACAGGCACCCTTGCACCATGGTGCAAGGATGTTTGTGTAGTGTGGAGATTGTTTTTGTGCAGGAAGGGAATTTTCCTCTTTCAATGGAGGCTGTGGAATGCAGCATGCATTGAAAGTGTAAAAAATTAGGAGAAATGTAAACAATTCTCCTAATTGCACCTTGCTACACCAACTCTAGGATGGCTCAGCATTCACACACATCTCCAGAATCACGATTTCTCATAATTCTGGAGATGTGTCTTGTTCTATGGGTGTTGCGTGGGAACACCCACAGCAACACCTATGGAACACCCCTTCAACGCAAAGTTCTTTGTATGAAGGGGTCGTATTTACAAGGAGAGGAAAAAACACGCAGGGTGGCTTTTCCTCTCCTTGTAAATATGAAAGAGTGCCTGACGCCATCACTATGTTACAAAAAGTGATGTCCTGGTGGCGCAGGGTGCTTGTAAATCTGCCCCATTAGTGCTTAGGTATTAGCAGACTAATACAATAAGAAGATAGTGCTGGATGGGTGATTGTAGAATTGCATGAGACTGACAGGAGGTATCCTACGCTGCATGGGTACTACTTCAGAGTTGTATACGAGTAAAATGTCCAACTAACTATGACGTCCATGAAACCTGTGTTTTTTTCCGTGAATTTCTGAGGTTTTTTAAATGCTAATTTCTAACTATTATGTCCCTGAAACTTGTGCTTTTGTCAGTGAATGTTATATATATGTTTCTAATCTCCTCTCACTCTTACAAGGAAGGAATCAGCGCTCAGGTTGTAGTTTGGAAGTATTTAATCTGCAAAGGACATGATCCACGTATTTCAGCTTGTCCAAACCTTGATAACAATACAAGACGGTATTGTAGCATCCTTATTTAAATGTACAAGTGCCTCCAGTTGCCAACATTAACACAAGACTACATATGACTTTAATCCAAAAAGCTGGAGGCCATATTGGCCTGGTCACGATGTGAAAATTCTGGAATTGATACAATAAAGAAAAGAAAGCAAGTGTTAATATGCACACAATGTAATTTCAGCATATCTTGCCCTGTGACCGCCATACCTGTATGTTCGTCAATGTGACTTATTCATAATCAACATACTTAGGATTGCAAACATCAACATAAACAGTGGACTACACATTACTTTAAAGTGAAAGGCTACTGGCCATATTAATCTGGGCACGTTGCATATTATGATAGTTCTTACACAAAAGAAAAGAAAAAAAGGGGTGTTAATATACACACACCATCCCTTAATAAAGTTCTAGCGATTATAGATCCATTCCATTCACAGCTCATTTGAGATGTCAAGAGTGATGTCATGAGTGATGTAACTGAACATATCATGAATGATGTAATGTCTGAGGTCATTAGCAGTACAATGCGGGGTCGTAAGTTACAGTTAGCTCAGGTAACTATGACTGCTCAATTTCACTGGTTGTGTATGAGTGAAATCTGAGTCTACCTATACCATCCCTGTAATCTTTGTTTTTTTCAGCACATTTCTAGTTTTTTTTTTTTACGTTAGGTAAGATGCATATCACAATGGATGGTGGGCGGTTGGAAGCAGGGCTTGGCATTGTGCTGCTCCCACCCAAGCTTTCTGCTCCGGCCTTCCCTCTTCCTATGTAGTAAACAGAAACAAATGGCCAGACAGGTTTGATTTTAACCACTACCCCGACTAGTCTGACAAATTACTAGGTCGGACAACGATTTAGTTACGTGGATTTATACTTTATACAAAATTATTTTGCAAACATTTTTTTTCATATGTCGGAAAATAAACACAATCATTAACACATGCAAACATTCAAAAATGGAACAAATATATATCACAAATATATGTCACAAAAAATCACATAGACAACTGTGCAATGCCTCTTAATTATTTGATTGTGAGGCACCAGTCCTTAATATAAATACAAACAGACAAGCGGACATTAGGATTATTGCGTCAGCCTACTTGTCTAAACCAGCCTAAGACTTATAATTTTACTCGAAAGGGTACTGATTATGGGGATGAAGTAGGGTACATTATGCATTGGGAATACAATGTTTTTGCCCCTAAATAGCCCCTTCTTTTTTGTGTCTTAGGCGGGAAGTCAACCCGTTTCGAACCCTGTGTTGTTTGTTGGGTTATCCTCAGGACACGGACTGGGGGTCGCTGTCACTGTGAACAATAATTCAAAAATTGGTGTCAGTGTGCGGGCTCCCTTTCAGTGAAATTAAAACTAGCAGACTACTATACTCCTATTAGCATTTACCTTTTGCTGGCCCACAAGGTCGGGAGTTGTAAAGAAACGCCCATACGTATTCTGTGAACAGACAAAAATGGAAAGTGTGTTGCAAATACTGCATATCGAGCTGTATTCTGCCTAAATGGATGCCGTTTTGGAAATTGGATACCTTGTTTTATTGCTGGTATGGACGAGAGGGGTAGGTGTCGGGTCGATTTTCTAAAGTTGTTGGTCTTTCACCTTGTAATTGCTCATGAATTCTCTGTTCGTACTGTGAAGAAACGAGCATGTTGTTATTATGCCCGTGTGTGCGTGAGCAGGGAAGTTCTGTGACAGATTGCACGCTTCCTACCTTGTCGGAGATAAATTTCGGCTGGACTTCGTACGCTATTCAACGAAAGCCGCCGCACAGGGTTGCGGACTGCAACAAAATGGGCATAAAATTAGGGGCAGCTCGAGTATGGATTTTAAAAAACAGAATCAAGATTAAATCTGGGCGGAATGCTTACTTAGAGCGTTTTCTTCTGCTCCTATTTTCCGGCATCCATTTTCTACCACCAGACGTAGCGCGTGGTTACGCTGGAGGCGTGTCTACTCATATTTGAAGGGGGCGGCGGTGCAGGTGTATGCTGGAGTTTGTAGTTCGAATCATTTGCATACGGTCAACGGGGCAGCAACCATGTAGAACAGTCGAATGTTGCAGAGATAGAAATGACAGACAGGCTATATTACAGATTGCTCAATTCATTGAGATCATTTAATCCTGTCATTGCAGTGTCAAATTTAAGAATTAGGTAAGCTTCTTTCTGTGAGAGGCATATATCTGGGTCGCCTCCTGCTCCAACTGTGTTTTTGATGACTGATAGAATTGTCCAGTTCAGATTATTCACAGAATGATTTTTTTGCAAAAAGTGAGATACCAGCGGTGCTGTGAGGACTTTGTTATTGATTCTGGATCGATGTTGGATTATGCGTTGGCGCACCTCTTGTGTTGTTTTCCCGATATAGACTTTTTTGCAAGGGCACACAATAGCATATACTGCATACTTCGTTTTGCAGTTGGTGAAATCATCATGACGCCAGTTTTTTTTGCCATCCGTAAAAAGTGAGCCTTCCATTGTTAAACTGCACACCGAACAAGTGCCACATTTATGGTGTCCTTTGACCGGGCTCAGATTAAACAGAGTGCTCTGTGTATCTTATTTGATTGCAGGGCGTGTGCTTGTAATCTGCTGTCCAACACTCCGGTTCTTTTTTAGCGCAAACAGTGGTGGCCCAATGTTGGGCCACCACCACTTCCTCTACTAGATGCCAACTGTTGCATATGATTTTTTGCACTGGATGGGTGTGGGGTCCAAATGTTGATACGCATACCATGCGTTGTGTGGGTGCTTTTTCCCTCTTCCTAGCCATCCATTGTCCAAGTCCATGTCCGTGCTCCCTTATTACAGCCCTATGTGGCTGTTGTTCTGCCACTGGCCTTCCCGCCTTCTCTGAACAATTAGCTTGCTGTCCCATCCACCTCTTCCCTATCCTCTGTTGTCTGAATCCATGGACTAGCCTCCTCCCTCCTGCCATGCATGGTCTAATGTGATGCCACTGCCCTCCATTTAGCATGATGTACCTGTCCACTCCTTCTGCCCTCCATTGCCCAATTCTATGCCCCATCATTGACCTTCTGCTTAGCCTCTGTGCTTAGGTTGCTGCCCCTTTTCTCCTTCCCCCTGCCCTCCGATGTCTGACTGCCACTCCTATCTACTCTGAGTGTTCTGTTGAGCTGCCACTCTCCTCCCACCTGCCTACCATTGTCAGATGACTGTAACCTGTCCCTGCCACCTCCACCCTGCCTGTCCACATTTCATGCCCCTATCGCCCTCCTTCTATCCTCCATGGTCAATTTTACTGCCACACCCTTCTGCCCTCCCTGGTCTGTTGTGCTGCAACTACTCCTCCTGCCTGCCCTGCATGGTCTGTTGTGAGGCCCCTTCCCCTGAACTGTCTTGTCTGTGCCCAGGTCCTGATCCTCCCTTCTATCCTCCATGGTCCTTTGTGCATGCCCCTGCACCCTCCTTCTTGCCCATCATAGCCATTGTGCTGCCACTAATCCTCCTGCTTGCAATGCATAGTCTACTGTGCTGCCACGGCCTTCCCACCTTCCCTGTGTGGTCAGCTAGCTGCCCCTGACCCCCTCCCACCATCCCACCATGGTCTGTGTGTATGCCATTATAGTCTCACTGTTGTTCTCCATGGTGTGTCTTGCTTCTATTGCCCATCCTGCCTGACCTGCATGGTCATCTTGCTACTCCTGCCCTGCTCCCTTTCCTCCAGCCCTGTGTTTATATGTGCAGGCCCCTATTCCCTCCCTCCTGACTTGTCTGTTCCATTGTAATGCCCCTGATCTGTTCCTCTTGCCCTTTATGGTCCGTTATGCTGCAGCTTTCTCTCCTGTCTGTCCATTAGGGTCAGCTAGCTTCCATTGCCTCTTTCCCCTCTGTTCTCTGTTGTCCATGTGCATGATCCGGTACCCTCCCTATTGCTTTCTATGGATTGTTGTGCTGCACTCCCGTCCCGCATGCCCTGTGTGGTGTATTGTGCTGCTGCAAACCCTGATACCTGCCCTGTAGGATCAGTTTGGTGCACCACTCCATTTCCCTACTATCCTCTGGTATCTGAGTCCATGTCCCTACCCCAATTCCTCCTGCCTTCCCTGATCCAATGTACCATACTTGCTAACATTTTGAACTTGGTAAGAGGGAGATTTTGAAAAAAACTGGGGTATTGATTTTCCCCTTTGACTTACATTGAAAAATAACTATAACTACCTACTGGCGAAGGTAGTTATAGTTAGGACCTAGTTATCATAGGAAAATCATAACATACATTCTATTCCCAATAACTTTCGCGCCGATTGACGAATCTTTGCGAAATTTTCAAAACGTATGGCCCGCTTCAGTCTGCTCCTATACTTATTTTTGAGGTCACATGGGATTCGCGCACTCTGCGCTCACGAAGCACGCACCTGACGCGACTTTGCGAAAATATATTTAAAAATGATATGTTTATTATAAGTACAAATATATTATTGTTATGAATATCTTAGATAATCTCTAGCACTAATATGTACATTAAAGACACATACATATCATTTTAGAACATAAAAACATTTTGCGGGAGTCGCGCACCCAGCGCGCCCCAGCACGTATATGACGTCACGCAGGGACCCGCCGCCGCACAGAAGTCGCCTACAATAATGCGCATGTGTCGTAAATGTACGGGAGCAGGAGTTGCGGGCTGGTCGCATACCAATCGCGCACATCATGTAATATTAAATGTATATGATGTAACTGAAAAACACGCAGTCGTTGCACACCGTACACTTAGCCATCATGACATCTAAAAATGGAAGATTGAATCTGCGCACCCACCGTGATGTATACAATTGGGTGCGCGACTCCCCCAAAAATTGGAAAAAAAGAAAATAATATAAATATATTAAAATTAAAAATTAATATATCCCTTCAACAGCACACTAGCTCAATTTTCAAAGATGTGGCAATCAACTATGTAAAAGGGAAGGAACTCGCACATCAACAAAAATTTACACAATCCTAACACTACCGGTGATACGCTATACACACCAAAAACTTTCAGTGTATAGATATACTATTGATACGTGTAGTGTACTGCACAGTGGACACAACCACATTATCTCAGACACTGGGGCATATCTCGGTCATGTAGCTGTGTTGTCTCCCCCCCCTTGAAGCAGATGCAGAGTGGGCTGGTCCAACGTACGCAACTCCTGTTTAAGACTAAAAATAATTAGCCTACGCCTTGGGCGTTGTTCACTTCTGCAAAGAGAAAAGAGTCTGCCACAGCGAAGGTCCTCACCCTGCCACGTGGCTGCCACCATGACCACGTGCCTCCTCGAACCAGGCCCATTGCGAACCCAGCACCACAGCACCGCAGACTTATGTCTGTATCGAATACTGCCTTCGATCTATACTGCGGACAGCAGGGTTCACAACTTGAATTCAGCTTTAGATCTACACTACGCAGTGCATTGAAGTTAGCCTTGATTTATGTAAGCCAGAGACAATTGTACTCTATGTCCTCAGACTTTGTTAAAATAAGTGACAAAAATTCTTCGTCAATATCTGTGCTGAATACTCCCTTTGATCAATAGTGCGGTCAGTAGAGTATACAACTTGAAATCAGCATTAGAGACAACATTGAATTCAGTCTCGATTTATTTAAGGCAGAGACAATTGTACTCTATGTCCTCAGACTTTGTTAAAATAAGTGACAAAAATTCTTCGTTGATATCTGTGGTCACTACTGCTTTCCATCTACAGTGCGGACAGCGGGGTTCACAACTTGAATTCAGCTTTGAATATACACTATGGACAGCATTAAATTTAGCCTTGATTTATTTAAGTCAGAGACAATTGTACTCTATGTCCTCAGATTTTGGTAAACGATGCGACAAAAAAATTTCCTCAATGTCTGTGCTGACTACTGCCTTCAATCTACTTTGTGAGGGCTCACGATTCAGGTGGAATGGCGATTGCACATGACGCATTCCAGTAGTCAAGAGACATTGTACCAGTGCGACACTCTCGATCCACGAATCATTGCAGGGTGCGGGCACGTTGAGTTCTTCAAGTACTACTAACTCACTGCACCACAAGTCATCTCCCCGTGGCCCTATTAAGGCAGAATTCACTAGGCAAAAAACATTGCTCCCAGTGCGGCCCCCCTGAACCACGCATAATCGCAGTCTACGTACAAGCTCAGCGCCAAAGATACTACTAACTCAGTGCACCATAAATCATCGCAAAGAAGAGTGAACAGTTTTATGTCACAGTCAGGCATACTATCACTTTTAAATATAATTTATGGAGAATTCAATCAACAAAAGACATTACTCCAATTACTGTGGCTCCCCCTCTCCCGACCATGCATCATTGCAGGGTACGTACAAGCTAAGCACCAAAGGTACTACTAACTCAGTGCACCAAAAATCATCGCCATGTGGCCTTACTAAGGCAGAATTCACAAGACAAAAAACATTACTATCAGTACAGCCGGCCCGAACAACACATCAGCGGAGGATCCACAGAACCTTGTTGTTTCAGGTGTCACTAACTCAGTGCACCACTTATCATCGCTGGCTGCACACACGCTAAATTACCAATATTGTGCAGCTCTAGTCAACCCCACGTGGCCATGGGCTCTTGCTACCCGTGGCCTCCTGCCTACACTGCGGTAATCAGAGCTCACAATTAAATAGACTGTTGATTCATTATTTGCAGAATACAATACCAAACTAAGTATAACACCTATCAAACCTATACAATATCGCTTTAGTATGCTTCCTTCAAAAACTTATTTTATATCACAGATTTAGTTGAATAATAAAATTCACGCTGCAAGTTCAAAGGCACACTTAAAGACAGTCTACACTGCGGACAGAATAGGTCACAACTTGAACCTCACTTTTTCTTCATTGAAAACTATTTTGGAGACAAAAATTGCTACACCACTGGAAGAATCATCTGATTCTGATCATTTTGTTACTGAAGAATTGATAACCATCAATGGTACTTTTATTTTCCCCCTCAAAGTACATGCAGTCTAGTATGCAACAGTCAATGCTTTGAGTGCAGTCCGTTCAGACCACGCATCATCGCAGGGTGAGCACATGCTAAACACCAGACGTACTACTAACTCAGTACACCATAAATAATCGCCACAAGGCTTTATTAAGGCAAACTTCAGTAGTCAAAAAACATTATCCCCAGTGTGGCCTGCCCAGACCACGCATCATCACAGGTTACGTACACACTCAGTCCCAAAGTACTACTAACTCTGTGCACATTAATTCAGCACCACGTGGCCCTATTCAGGCAGAATTCAACTGACTCTTCATTCATTATTTATAGAGTGCAGTACCAAACAAAGTATAATGTCCCTCAAACCTGCACAATATCCCCTTAGTATCCTTCCTTCAAAAAACAAAATTCACGCTCCAAGTGGAAAGGCACACTCAATGGTAGTCTACACTGCGGACAGCACAGGTCACAACTTGAACTATAATGTCCCTGAAACATACATATTTCGACAAAGTATTCCATACATGTTTCATCTTTTATTTCAATCGTGATTACAGATGATACAGTCCAGTAGGCAACACACTGAGCACCATACGTACCACTAATTCAGTGCACCATAAATAATCGCCACGTGGCATAATTAAGGCAAAATTCAGTAGCCAAAAGACATTCTTACCAGTGCGGTCTGCCTGAACCATGCATCATTGCAGGTTCCACACAAATCGACCCTACCTTATTGCACCACAACTCATGAAACCTTTACGATAGAATCTTCTGTGTATTAGTTCACATATAGTGCTCCTACCTTTGTACAGCAGAAATCATAAACTGTTTAGGATTGAATATCTGTGTATGATTCCATATTTACTATTCTACTTGTTACCAACAACAACGTGATAAAATGGAGTCGAGCACACGTGCCCGTACCCACTTCAACAATCTATCTGAGTCTGAGTATTTATTATGTTTGTAAAATGCTGCTCCTGCGCCCTACCACATTATATTGTACTGTAAACAGCGTATGCAACCATCTTACCTCAGCCAGTAACAAAAATTTAGATTAAACAACTTTCTCTCGCTCATTCAACAAATACGAACGTACAAACTGGATCATTATAATCCTGCAAAGAAAGTGTATAGTAAATTTATAAGTGTGTGCTATTTCTCGTTGTTTAGCATGTTTATATAGCGCGAAGTTGACCCAAAACTAGATCAGCAATTTACTTGAGTGCAGTGCATTTTCAGGCACGCTTAGATTACGTCATTTCTCTACAATAACAGGATGTGGACATGCCTCAAACACTGATTTCCAGCACCAAGTTGGACAATATACCTGAATGACTACATACGTACATATATTAACTGCCCTTCATGTGCCAAAAACTGCAACCTAAAGCTTTCACAGCCCTGTATTACTATAGCTACAACATTCCACAGAATGTACAACAAACATTCATATTTGCAGCAATGCGTCATGTCCACCATCTTTTATGTGTACAACTATGGATGAATATAGGGTCAGTGATACCCCGTACCTTCCATGTTGGCCATGTTGTGGGACTTTACAGACCTAATGACACATTTGCATTTAAGACGGCATCACTACAACACGGACACCCAAATCAGTTGATTTCTCATATAGCTCACGACGGAACAACGCCCATAGCTCCGGAGTCATCGTTCATAGCTTTGCGCAGCACTGTCATACATCAGGCCAGCCCACTCCGCTTACGCTTCCAGGATAACACAACAACGCTACATGGTCCAGATTTCCATTGTAGTGATTTCTTACATCCAGATCTAGTTGGCAGGATGGCACACACACACTCCCTCATGGCTGGTATACACCCACACCACACCCATCCAGTGCATGTGTCACTACACATGTGACCCTACCAATAAAAAAGATGGAGCGCACGTGCTCTCTTCCATTTTAGAGTTGCTCCCATTGCAAGCACTGTGATGGCCCTTCCTAGTGTTTCGAACGCCTCATGTAGGCCTGAACTAACGAACAGGGGGGCCCACTACCACACGCGTGGTCTCTTTTGTCACTAAGTTAGTGGTACCACAAGGACTGAGCGGGTGAGGAACCTGCGATGAAGATAGGTGCACGAGTATGTCCTCTGCCATAGTGATATCAAGACTCAGCACCAAATCTGAGACTTTATGTGGATAGAGCGGGACTGCATGATGCAGAAAGTACCCTGTCTGCGGAAAGGTGAGGAGTGAGGCCTGGGTGCGCAGCGGAGGGAGTAGATGGGGTGTAGCAGACTGGAATCAAAAAGGCAACGCTGCAATTTAGGCGTACGCAGTCCTATGTACTGTATCTTATTACATTTGTATTTTTTTTCATTAGCAATGTCCGTTGCTCGTGATGATTGAAACCATGTGTATCACTGCGCACCACTTGCTTTGACAAACGGATGGAAAACATTACTAATCTACTAATTTTTCATAAATCGAAGCCCACTAAACAAGTTGGAACTGTACAAATAGTTTTATTTTAAATGCAGGAGGGAAGGTGTGTGAAAGGGCAATGTTATTCTACTCCACAATAAGATAGTAACAATTACGATAGCCAACAATACCCAGGCCGAAAGGCAGCATAATAATGTGCACACACACACACCAGGAGCATCGTGTAACACACATTTGTTTTTTGATGTAACATTTGAGATGCATGGCCATCACACGTGGAAGGCTAATGTACATACCATGACTATTGATCAATATGATGGTTGCATGTTTTGTGTAGTATAAGATATGTGTACACAGCATAAAAACTTTTCAAAAAAGCTCTCTAAGCAGAAAGGGTGTGTCTCATCAAACGCTGTAAAAAGAATGACTAAAATGGGTGGGGTCCTCCAGCTGTTACAATGGGAAATGTTATGAACTAATCAAATGCTTTTTTTTTAAGGTCACGAGGCAATCGCGTATCGAGGGCGCAAGGAGGCCACACCTGCCGCGATTTTGAGACATTATATTCATCATAATATAAGTTTATTAATGTTAGAAATATATAAATGTTTAAAATATTTTAGATTATTGCTCGCTCTCATATATAGTTTAAAGTTATTTAGATTTAGTTTTGAGACATAAAAAAAATGAGGGAATGGCGTACCCGGCGCGACACCATCTGTCTATGACATAACACAGGGCCTGGCAGCATGTACTCGTCACATACGCAACGCGCAGGGGGTGCGACCCCATATGTACATGACGTAACGCGCGGCTTGGTGCTGCGTACCCATCGGATACCAAAGTAGCAGCTGGCGCAACCTCATACGTATGTGATGTTACGTGCGACGTGGTGCCACAAACCCATCAGATACAAAATGTGCATCATTTACGAGTTTAGCAATATGGCGGATAGGATTCGCGTGGTGATGGAGCTTGGTACACTCCCGGTATGGGAGTGCAGTTAAAAAAAAAAATGATATATATATTTTTGGGGGAAGATATAAAACATTACACAATTTTTAAAGTTAAAAAAGAAGCATATTAGAGTTACAAAATATTACAAAAAAAAGAAAAAATATAGGTTCTATAAACATTAAAGTACGAAATTAGTATTTAAAAAACCTCTGCCACTCATCCATAGAGTTACTCACACACCTAGTCAGTCATGCAAAGAATCACTCACATATCCATTTACTTATGTATACAGTTATACACACCAACTCCATTATTTATACACACACCACATCACTTATTTATACAGATACTAACATATATTTACTGTCTTAAATAATCACTGATAGAAGCAGAGACTTATTTATACACTTGCTCTTCAAATAACTTACTCTCATGTAAAGCGGTTTATATACTCCAACACTCACATATAGTGCCTTAAAACATATGTAGTTAGTCACAGATATACCACTGAGACATTCATTCACTCATCAACACACCCATGCACACACTAACATGCCCATACAGCCCTTCCCAGATGCACTTTTGAATCCATACAACCAGTGAATCACCCACTCAGACATCTATCACACACTCACATACCAACCACCCAGCCACACAGACAGTCAGGGACCCTTACGGATATTCAGACAATAAATCAATAACCCATATAGACACTCATGTAGGTATTCACCAACACATGCAATTGCTTACACAGCAACTGAGAGACTAATAGAGACTTTTACACAGTTTAGTCACTAACCTATGTATTCAGTTAGACACGTTCATTCACTCACTTATACAAGTCAGTCACGCACCTACTAAGTAATCCCTTCAGGAAATTGTAAATGCATTTATTCTTCAATACACCTTAGTTTGGATATATATGAAAAATATTTAAACCTTACAGAAACACACATTCACTGGATGATGTCATCAGTGATGTCATTTGAGATGTCATCAGTGATGTTACTGACCATGTCATGAGTGATGTAATATGTGACATCATCATCATCAGCAGTGCATTGCTGATACAAGCACACACTCATCCATAGAGCCACTCTCACAATCACACACTCTCACTTATAGGCATTTATATACTCCACCACACTTATATACTGCTTTTCACATATGTAGAAGCAAGATATGTGCAGAAAGAACCAACAGAGGAGTAGAAAGAGGTCTTGTTGCAAAATCATCCTGTGCACACAACTTTTTCAGACGGGTACTGGTGGTAAGTGACTCTGACTAACCAGGCCTAGAGCCAGTGCTATGCTAAAAGACACTTAGAATACAGTGAAAACACCTACATGCACTAGGGAACACTATGCGTTTGGGTACCCCTTTGATTAGCATGACCTCCTCCGTAAGTCCCTAGTACATAGTAGGGCAGGGGGATTTATTATTATTATTTATTTAGAAGTTTTCTATAGCGCTAACAAGACCCGAAGGTAGGAGAGTGCTTTACAGTAAAAGGAATGAAAAAGGTGAGCAACAAGACACGTACAAAGTAAAGGCGATCAACGAAAGACAATTTGGAAGGAGGAAAAGTTCGTACAGTAGGACTTCTTGGTAATAGGATACAGAGATACCATATAGTTCTGGGGATGCTTGCTGATCCTAGTTACCCACGACCTAGGGAATGGATAAGTAACAAGGATTTGAGTTGGCTCTTGAATTCCGCATAGGACGGTATGGTTCTGATGTGCGGGGGGATAGAGTTCCATATTTTGGGGGCATTTCCTGTGAAGGAGCAGTCCGCAGTTCTCTTCTTTCTGGTTTTTGGTAGGATGAGCAGCAGGGAGTTAGAGCTTGGCCTGCTTTTTTGAGCTTGTTTGCCAAGTATTCTGGTTTTCCGGTATGGAGGGCCTTGTGGGTTAGGCAGGCCGTTCTGAAGGTACTACGCATTTCCACCGGGAGCCATTCGAGTTCTTTGAGTGCTGGGGAGATGTGGTCAGATTTTTTGCATCCTGAGATCATTCTCGCTGCCGCATGCAGTGTTGTTTTTAGTGGGGCCTGGTGCGATTTGGGGATGCCTGTTAGGATTGAGTTTCCATAGTCCAGTCTAGATAGGACTAGAGATTGCGTGGCTAGTTTAAGGTCCTTGTTGGGAATGAAAGGTTTGATTTTGTTCAGAAGTCTGAGGTTTAAGAATGCACTTTTTGCCGAGTTCTTAATGTGGTTTGTCAAGGTTAGTTTGGGGTCTAGGGTGAAACCCAGAGATTTTACGGAGCCAGCTAGCGTGAGAGTACCTTTAAGAGCATCGATCGACTTCAGCCACTCGATGATTTGAGGGTTGTCTTCTTTGTTTGAGATGAGAAGAGTTTCGGTCTTGTCGGGATTGAGTTTCAGGTGATTCTTTGTCACCCAATCTTGAACATCATTTAGGAAAGCATTTAGTCTGTGGATGTCATTAAGAGAAGAGGTTTCCAGGTAGATCTGCGTGTCATCCGCGTAGAGGTGGAAGTGGATGTTGTCGTTCCTGAGTAGTTTGGCGAGCGGTTCCATATAGATGTTGAAGAGCTGAGGAGAAAGTACTGATCCTTGGGGGACACCCTTGTTGACTTGCTGGGTTTCGGAGGTGAAGTTCTCCATTTTTATTATTTGCGAGCGGTTATGTAGAAAGGAGGAAAACCACTTGAGAACTACCTCGCCCAGGCCAGCTCTTACTTGCAGAGTCTTGATGGGGAGCTTCTGGTCCACCGTGTCGAAAGCTGCGGATAGATCAAGGAGTATGAGGAGGCAACACTTGTCTGCGTAAAGAGAACGTCTATGATGTTCAGCATCGCAGTTTCTGTGCTGTGGCCTTGTCTGAAGCCGGATTGGAGGGGGTCCAGGAGATTGATGTTGTCCAGATGATGCGTCAAATGCAGGAGTACGCAGCGTTCCAGTGTTTTAGCGAGCAGAGGGAGGTTAGATATCGGTCTGAAATTGTTCAAGTCAGTTGAGTCAAGACCGGGTTTTTTCAGCAGACGGGTGACTTGTCCCATTTTTAGACAATCGGGGACCACTCCGCTTTGTAGGGAGCTGTTTATGATTTTGCCCCAGATAGGTGCTAAGGTGAGCTTCATTTTTTTGATTAGTGAGGGAGGAATGGGGTCTGAGATGTGTGCTGATGGTTTGGAGGTCGAGATCAACAAGATTATCTCAGTTTCCTGCACGGGGCGAAAGCTTAGCCAAAGGAGGGGAGAGGAGCCGGATGGAAGGGCCTGTGGGATAGCTGCGTTGCTCTTCTGGAGGTGTAAATTGTTGATGTCTAGAGATAATTCGATTTTTAAGACCTTATCGTTGAAGAAGCTGGCGAAGTTATCGCATAGTTCTTTGGACGCCTGCAGGGGTGGGGGCAGAGGCTTGGATGTTTGATGTCTGATTATGTTGTAGAGCTCCTTAGGTCTATTTTTGGAATTGGCTAGTGCCTCTCGGAAGAAGCTGGATTTCTTGTTTTTGATATGGTTGTTATACTTCCTGCGGGCTGTTTTTAGTTGTAAGTGAAGGATGGCGGTTGGGTTGTTTCTCCACTTTCTTTCTTTGGCTCTCACGGTTCTTCTTTCTGCCTTGAGGTCCGCATTGAACCAGGTTCTATATGGGGTGGCATGGCTTCTTTTGAGCTTTAGAGGAGCTAGATTGTCGAGAATGGAGACTAGCTCGGAGTTATAGTGGTCGATGAGATCATTGGTCGAAAGGTGCAGAGAGTTGTCTGGAAGAAGTGAACTTAGCTGACCTTCTAGGATGTCTTAGGGTACTTGGGAGAGGTTTTTCGACCATTTAGGGGGGTCTTGAGGAGGTTTAAGCGGGATGGTGGGGTGATTGATGTGAAATAAGATCATATGATTATCTGACCAGTCATCGGGAAGTATGTGGTTGACCGTGATTGAATTCTTTTGTGCAATGATGGCGTCCAGTATGGCTCCTTTGTAATGTGTCTCCTCAGTACAGTGTTGAGTAAGGTTGTTATCAGCGAGGAGGCTGGATAGCGATCTGATTAGAGGGTTATGAGTTTCATTCCATCGGAGATTCAGGTCACCAAGAATTACGTTTTTGGAATCGCCGAGTGCGTCTTGTGCAATCAGGTTGGATAGTTGTTCTCCAAACTCATTGTTTCTGCCCGGGGGGGTGATAGAGTAGGTGGCACAGTAGGGAGTCGTTGTCTTTGGTCTTGATGACAGCGGATAGACATTCAAATGAGTCGTACTCGAAGGAGGAGGTTTCTGTGATGCTCCAGCTGTCCTTGTGGATGATAGCGACCCCACCTCCTCGTTGTTCTATCCTGTCTTTGGAGATGAGAGAGAAAATGAGGATTAAAACTACCTCTTAAAATGTGCCACGTGGCGCGTTTTCACACTGGTGAAGGGGGGGTGCCTGAGGTGACATGTGTGCAAACACGCCCTCTGGGCACTTTAAGTTGGCAATAAAGTCCCCTTGAATCCTGAGGGACCCTGGAGCCCAACTAACCCACCAGGTATGTCCAGTTAATACCAGAGAGTTGCATTGCAGAGAGGTTTAATATGGGGCATGGCCTCAGACCACTTCTCTGCAACGCAGCTCTGTGGTGCTTACTGGAGGTTCATGGTGGGCTAGTTGGGCCCAGGGACTCTCAGGATTAAAGGGGACTTAATTCCCCAACTCAAAAGGCGCCACAGGGTGTGCTGGCACACATTTCACCTCACGCCCCGCCCCGTCTCTTCTCACTCTGTAAACGCACCCGGTGGCAAAATTTAAGTTGAGAGATTAAGTCCCCTTGAATCCTGAGGGTCGCTGGGGTCCAACTAGCCCATCAGGTACCTCCAGTAAGCACCACAGTGGCCTGGACCACCTCTCTGCAACACAGCCCTGTGGCACTTACTGGAGGTACCTGGTGGGCTAGGTGGCCCTCAGGGACCCCCAGTATTGAAGGGAAATTAATTTCCGAATTTAAAACGCGCCACAGGGAGCGTTTGCACAGTGTTTCCGGGAGGGGGCAGGGCCTCTAGCACGATCGCGGTCCCCATCCCCCAGGGCCTGATCCCTTTTTTAAATAAAAAGAAAATAAATGGGAAGGGGGGCTAATTTCTGTCCTGGGGGCCCATCCCCCGGGGAATGGCCAAACATTGTTTTTTAATAGGAAGGGGGGCTGCATGGCCCCCCTCCTAAGGCCTCTATTGACCCTGGGGACCCCATCCCTGGGCCAGCCTTTAATTTTAGTTTTTTTTGGGGGGAGGGGGCCGCGTGGCCCTCCTCCCGTGCCACTTCTGGCCCCAGGGATCCCATCCACCGGGGCCTGGCCATCCTTTTGTTTTTTATTTGGAGTGGGGCTACATGGCCCTCCTCCTGAGGCCATTTATGGCCCAGGGGACCCCATCCCCCGGGACAGACCTTTGCATTTTTTTTAATTATTTTTTTTATTGGGGAGGGGGGCACATGGCCCCGCTCCCGGGCTACTCAGGGCCCCAAGGACCCCATCCCTGAGAGCTTGGCCTCACGTTGGGAACCGTAGGTGGGTCCCCAATTCCCCCACGGTCCCTGCCGGCTCCCTGCATCTTGCGGGAGCCGGCATTGCTTTTCCACAAGGGGAGCTGCTGACATGCAGCTCCTCTTGTGGAAAAGCAATCTGGTTTGGTTTTTTGGAGGAGAGTGCAGGAAACCTGCTGTCTCTTCCAAAAAACATACCAGAGTTTGCAATGACATGGCAGGAGCCGCGAGGCTCCCGCCCTGTCATTGCAAACAGCAATGTCCCAGGTGTGGGCACCCCGGGACACTGCAGGAGCCGGCCCTGGGGGGTGGCGGTCCCCCACCCAACATTAGCAAAGCCCCATGGAGGTGATGGTCCCCGGGGCTCAGGTGTCCGTAACAGACCCCCACATTTACATAAATAGTGGGAGGTGGCAGGCCCCGGGGTGTGTGTGGGGGCACAGGTAGTTTAAAAAAAAAAGCCCTGGGGGTGGGGGTCCATGGGACTTGGGGGGCCTTGGAGGCCCCAATACATTTAAAACAAAAGCCCAGAGGGTGGTGGTTCCTGGGTCTGCGGAGGGCTGTGAACCCCCCGCAAATATGTACACAAAGCCCCGGGGGTCTGGAGCACAAAAAAACATTGCCCCCAGGATTGGCCCACCTGGGAGCTAAATAATACAGATGCTCCCGCGCTTCATTTTCGTATTTTCGCGGCCGGATTTGCACACCCAGCGTGAATTTGGGTGATTTCTTTTAAAAAAATCTTTCTTTGGCCCTGTGTCCTTGTGGGACCGCTGAGCAGGTCTAGGGGGTCAGGGTGTTTCTACCCTGCCCCCTTTTCTTGTTTTTCACCTTTGTTTTTCTCTTTTCTTGTACCTCGGTTCTACCGAGGCGCAAGATGGCTGCCAACACTTCCTGGTTTGAAGTGTTGACAGCCAATTAGAGTGAAGCTTCTGAATGGCAGGGTGCGCGGATCCACCGCGCCTCTATATATCGAAACTTTTATTTTTTAAATTTCTCAGCAACTACTGAATAGATTTAGACCATTTAAGAAAAATTGTTCTTTCTGAGGCAACGGCTACCTTCATGCCACCTTTGGTGTAATTCCGTTCAGCAATTCGAGCTGTAGCCGTGTCTAAAGTTTGCTATAAAAAATGCATTTTTTTACCGCTTTTTTAAAAATTTCTCAGGAACTACTGAATGGATTCATACCATTTAACAAAAAGAGTTCTTTCTGAACCAAGGGCTACCTTTTTGCCAAATTTGGTGTAAATCTGTTCAGCAGTCCGGGCTGTAGCCGTGTATAAATTAACGTTGTGGGACCCCCCTTTTTTCTCACCCCCTGCATTCCAAATCACCCCCGAAACATTTTCAAGATAGGAGCGGGCCATAAGTTTTGAAAATTTCGTGAAAATTCGTCTACCGGCGCCAAAGTTATTGGGAAAAGAAAAGACGCTTTTCCTATGGATAATATGTCCTAACTATAAATACCTACTGGTGACTGCCAGTATGTAATATGCCATGCTGGTTTCCTGTTTCCCGTGAACAAGAATACAGAGATGTTCGAAACGCGTTGGGATTAACTATCTTTTATGAATTCCTTCTGCTGCAATGCCACGCTGCTTTGTCCTCAAATAAAAGGCTTTAACTTTCTGACTCAGGCTCCTCGAAAGGGCGTTGTTTGTGAATTGGATATATGGCGGCCGTGTCCGGTCGCGAGGAAGCCCGCTGCTAACTTCAGGCGGATCCAGCGCTCGTTACCTGCGAGCGTTTAAGGAGCAGAAAGGCCACTTTGAGGTGTCTTGCACTTATGCACGGAGGCATACAAAAGAGGTTTTTTGACCCACTGGGGTTTTTAATTGGAACTATTCAACCGAGTATTGGCGGAACCCACATGGGTAAGACTACGAAAACTACAAGCTCCAAAATGCTTTGCTGCACTCACTGAGGGAGGCGGAGCTAGTTGTGTACTTATCAGGGAAGTTCTCGTAAATGACTGCCATGCTGGTTTCCTGTTTCCCGTGAACAAGAACACAGAGATGTTCGAAACGCGTTGGGATTAACTATCTTTTATGAATTCCTTCTGCTGCAATGCCACGCTGCTTTGTCCTCAAATAAAAGGCTTTAACTTTCTGACTGAGGCTCCTCGAAAGGGCGTTGTTTGTGAATTGGATTTATATATATATTACCTACTGGCGGTCGCCAGTAGGTATATATAGTTAGGATTTTTTCTCTATGGGATTTTTGAAAATTCTATGTCTAATAACATTGGCGTTTGTGGACGGAATTGGCTGAAATTTTCAGGAAAATGGAACATTTTGTTTCTGGGCAGGCCCTGGAAATTTGGGGGGGGTTCGTCAAGGGGGGGTCGAGAAAAAAGGGGGGTCCCAAAACGCGTTTTTCCCATGTTAATTTCCATAGGGCGGTTGGCCTCACTTTTAGCCTGAACGGCTGAATGGATTTGCACGAAACTTGGCAAAATTGTAGGGACTGTTAGCCCGATGTGCCTTTGCTAGGTCTCAATATATGTGCTCCAGTGGATTTTAAGAAATTATCGTTCAAAAAAAGATATATATCTGTAAGCGCGCTCCGGGCAGCGCCCCGGTTCGCGTACTTGACGCGTAACGGAACTTCGCGAAGCGAAGCTGATTGGCTCTTCGGTGTCTGTCAACATTCTAAACAGTCCGGAGCAGCCGCCATCTTGTCTCTCGGTAGGATCGAGAGACAAGAGGAGGTCAAAACAAAGGCGAAAATGACCATAAGGGGGCATAGTAGATCCTCCCTGACCCCCTAGGTTTGATGTGGAGGCTTTAATAGGGCCCCGCGGGGCAACAAAAAAAAAAAATTGTTTTTTTTGCGTGGATAGCGCCCGGTTCGCGAACCGGGAAGCGGCCCGGGGAGCGTACTATGAGGAAAAAAGAATGATAGACTTTTCAAATACTGTATGTTAATTGATTGTTGGATTTGTTGATTTTTTTTAATTTTTTTTTAAGCAATTATTTATTGTGTTTCAAAATTTAATAAAATGTCTAACATTTCACTGTCTGAAATGTCGTTATTTTCATTGAACATAGCTTGTAATGTTTGAGTGTGTAAAATGTCCTCATTTTCAAGGAGGACATCTACTGCTTGCACACATTGCTGTAGTTCTTGGTCCCAAGTTTCATCCATAAATTCTATATAATTTGGATCAATTATTTCTTGGTTGGTCTCTTGCAGGACAATTTCAAATGAAACTTTGTGTTCGCCTTCCATTTTGTCTGAAATTTGGATAAAAAATATATTAGTAGAGATAGGGCACTGTTGGGATTAATTTTAGATAGGCAGTTTTTAACAGTGAATTTATCTTTGGGCAGTGTATAGTATCAGAGTGGAAGTAGGAATATAAAAAAGTGTATGTGATTTAACGTAAGTAAATTCATAATTATACAAGAGAAACCTAACTCCATCCATAACTATAACAGAGAAGTCTATCTAAATCTATAACTACTACAGAGGGATAGTATATAACTTTCAGAAAAAGTTTACCATATTAACTTATAGTGCACAATATACTTCAGTTTTTAAAATAACAACTTACCTTTACAAAGAAGTTGAAGTGATTAGTGAAAATCCTATTGAAATGTACACCAGGAAGTAGTAGTCAGAATGGCTGTGTTTCCTTCTCTTCCTTTATATATATTCAGGTACATAACCAATCAAATGTCAGGTAAAAAAAAAATTGAAAATAAAAGTAACATTTTAATTGGTTGTGAATTCCAACACTTCAGATGTGTTTTGTGAAGTAATTTACCTCAGGGTATTTAGAGAGGTCTACAGGCTAAATGGCTAAATGGAATTTCAACCAAATTTGTGAAAATGGTAGGGATTGGTATGTAGTATGAGCAAATCTATATTTGGTGAAAGTGTCTCAAGGGTTTCTTCTGTAAATTACTTTCCCACCTTTTTTAATGGAGCGCTTCCCGGGGAGCGCCCCGGGACACGAACTGGCGAGCGCCCCGGTACGCGAACCTTAAGCGTTACGGGAGTCCACCATTTTGTGTTTCGGTCGAATTAAGATACAAGATGGAGGGCAAATAATGTTCAGAATGGGTAGAAGGGGACACGGTAGACGTATTTTGACCCCCTAGGTTTTCTGAGGATGGCTGAGGAGGCCCATATGTGGGAAAAAAACCCATTTTTTAAAAACATTTTGCGCGGTTAGCTTCCGGTTCGCGTACCGGGTAGCGCTCCGGGGAGCGTACTTTGTTGAAAATTTGTGAAAAAAGTTAGAGTAAAATAATAATTGTGAGTGATCAGATGTAGGGTAGCTCTGAGAAGAGCTTTTGGGTTTATGGTACAGTTAGGTACTTATAAGTAGGTACCAATGCACATTTTTAAATTCAGAATGAAAACTCTGTTCCCTTCATCTGAGAAGTGAACTCCATCTCCTCTGTAGATATCTTGCATGTAGTAACGCAAGTTATTGTTGTACACGGAGCCCATTCCATGGTCTCTCATGTAAGCTGAAACAGATTTGTTTACATGCTTCCTCTACTTCTCAATTTGTGGACAAAATTGGTTCGACCACCTCCATTTCTGTCTTTGGCATATATTTGAATATACCAAGGCAGTTTGAGGAAAAAGTGCCATTAATTGCTCAAAGGTGTCCTTTAAAAGCATTTCCAGACCTACTCCAGTCAAAGTGCCCAAATCATTACCTCCACAGTGCACAATTAACAGGTCAGGTTTTGGCAAATGCATAAAGGTTTTCACCAATGGTATCAATTGGTGACATTTTAATCCTCTGTGGCCAAACCACTTAATTTCCACATCTTGTAAATTGAGGTTAGGTAAATTTCTGTTCTCAGCATACCTCTGAGCCCAATAGATGTAACTATGTCCAACAATCCAGACAGAAAACATGGTGAGAGAAGGTTCTGCTGCAGTCAGATGAAGTGTGGTAATGAAATGGCAGTTGAAAAAATAAGAGTTTAAAATGAAAAAAACTGTGGAGTTTCTGTGTTAATGAAGCAGTAACAGTGATTGGTGGATTTTGATTGCTGAAAACAGAAAGTTAGGGTGCATGGATGAGTTCTTTGAAAGATGTAATTTGAATGGTCAAAAAAAAATCATTTAATGAAAGATTGCACTGGATACGCAGGTGCACTGAGAGTTCAGAGTTCAATTGAAACATTGTTGTGTGAACTTGCAAACACCAGAGGTCTTCCAGGAGGTGGTTGCTATGCAAAAAAGGCAGAGAGGGCAGAGGGGGGAAGGGTTTTGATTTGAAAAAAGTGAGGGAAGAGTTTTGATTGGGTGACATGAGAGATATGTGTGAAGAATTACAGCATTTCTGTGCTTTCTATAGCTGCAGCCTCTGGAGTGCATACCCTTTGTTCTGCTGAAGACAAATTGGTGTATTTCTGAGACTGTTTTGAAACTCATAAAGTATTTGCTAAGGTGAGAAAAGATTTATTTAATTTAGATAGAGAATAGTATGCTTTAAGGAGAAAATTATGAAGAAAGTTGTGTTTTTAAAATGTTGCTTTGTCTCAAGTGTTTTACAAATAGATTTTGTTTCTTTGAGAAATTGTAATTGGAGATAATGTGAAGTATTAGTACTGACAGGGTGTTTTTGTACATAGGAGCTGTGCAGTGTTTTCAAATTATGACTTGAAAATCGTTTTTGAGGAAAAGGAATGCTTTTAAAATTTATGACAAGGAAATAATGGTGTCTGCTTCTTTATAAGGCATTTGAGTGTCTCTGATGTTATTTTTCCCATTTTAATTAAAGACCTTTCTCCGTGGGGCAAGTTCCTTGTAAATATGCTCCCACCTGTGCTTGGCAAATTTAGATTTTGATTCTTTGAGTTACATAGCCATGTTAAAAGTGACCCAAAAATGGTGCAAGGGCAATCAAAAAACGCTTTCATGTGTCTTAAGGACATTTTAAGTCATTTTCCCATGAATGTAGGTATACAATTGATTTATATGTTGTGTTTAAAAACGTTTTTTGAAATCAATTACATTTCTGGATATGTACTGCTAGAGCTTCATAGGTTGTTTGGGGCATATTTATAAGGCATTTGAGTGTCTCTGATGTTATTTTTCCCATTTTAAATTAAAAGACCTTTCTCCGTGGGGAAAGTTCCTTGTAAATATGCTCCCACCTGTGCTTGGCAAATTTAGATTTTGATTCTTTGAGTTACATAGCCATGTTAAAAGTGACCCAAAAAAGGTGCAAGGGCAATCAAAAAACGCTTTCATGTGTCTTAAGGACATTTTAAGTCATTTCCCCATGAATGTAGGTATACAATTGATTTATATGTTGTGTTTAAAAACGTTTTTTGAAATCAATTACATTTCTGGATATGTACTGCTAGAGCTTCATAGGTTGTTTGGGGCATATTTATAAGGCATTTGAGTGTCTCTGATGTTATTTTTCCCATTTTAATTTAAGACCTTTCCCCGTGGTGCAAATTCCTTGTAAATATGCTCGCACCTGTGCTTGGCAAATTTAGATTTTGATTCTTTGAGTTACATAGTCATGTTAAAAGTGACCCAAAAATGGTGCAAAGGCTTTAAAAAAACACTTTCATCACTTGGTTTCCTAAGTTTACGAATGACATTGTGCAGATGAAGTTTAGCTCTGTCCACGGACACAAAAGAGGTCTGGCCTTTGTTCAAGAGTGAAGTGGACATGACTTACTTCATTGGTAGGCTTTCACATGTATTATCTCCTCTGTATTCTTCAACAAGCGTAAATTTGATCTGCAACCCTGAGTAGGCCTCACCTTAAACAAACCTTTGGAGAGGCCACACCTTATCGTCATCCTGAATTAATCATTTAAAATGTTAGGGAGGGACAGATTTATGATAGGTGTATGCCTCTTTTGCGCCACTGTGCGTCACTTTTGTGACGCAGTGGCGGCGCAAAAGATTTGCTATGAGGCGACAAAATTACAAATTGATGCATCTAGGCAGATGTGTCATGCTGTAAAAAACCCGTGCCACATGAAACCGATGCAGCAGTGATGCAAAAGATGCACCATGTTGCAAGACAGGCCTCACTTCATCTCCAACAAGATAAGAAGCTGAGTCTTCTGTAAATGTCAAAATTGTTGTATACACTGCTCAATTTCTGTGTACTCTTTGATATGCTAGACTCCATCTGCACTATGAGGTACCTAAGCAAAGGAAACACAGGTGATGTGATTGTGAAATGAGGAAAAGAAACTCCACATTTTTCAATTACATCACCTGTGTTTCCTAAGTTTACGAATGACATTGTGCAGATGAAGTTTAGCTCTGTCCACGGACACAAAAGAGGTCTGGCCTTTGTTTAAGAGTGAAGTGGACATGACTTACTTCATTGGTAGGCTTTCACATGTATTATCTCCTCTGTATTCTTCAACAAGCGTAAATTTGATCTGCAAACCTGAGTAGGCCTCACCTTAAACAAACCTCTGGAGAGGCCACACCTTATCGTCATCCTTAATTAATCATTTAAAATGTTAGGGACAGATTTATGATAGGTGTATGCCTCTTTTGCGCCACTGTGCGTCACTTTTGTGACGCAGTGGCGGTGCAAAAGATTTGCTATGTGGCGACATATTTAAAAATTGATGCATCTAGGCAGATGTGTCATGCTGTAAAGTCCTGTGCCACATGAAACCGATGCAGCAGTGATGGAAAAGATGCACCATGTTGCAAGACAGGTCTCATTTCATCTCCAACAAGATAAGAAGCTGAGTCTTCTGTAAATGTCAAAATTGTTGTATACACTGCTCAACTTCTGTGTACTCTTTCATATGCTAGAGTCCATCTGCACTATGAGATACCTAAGCAAAGGAAACAGAGGTGATGTGATTGTGAAATGAGGAAAAGAAACTCCACATTTTTCAATTACGTCACCTGTGTTTGCTAAGTTTACGAATGAGAATGTGCAGATGAGGTTTAGGTCTGTCCACGGACACAGAAGAGGTCTGGCCTTTGTTCAAGAGTGAAGTGGACATGACTTACTTCATTGGTAGGTCTTCACATGTATTATCTCCTCTATAGTCTTCAACAAGCGTAAATTTAATCTGCAACCCTGAGTAGGCCTCACCTTAAACAAACCTCTGGATAGGCCACACCTTATCGTTATCCTGAATCAATCATTTAACATGTTAGGGACAGATTTATGATAGGTGTGTGCCTCTTTTGCGCCGCTGTGCGTCACTTTTGTGACGCAGCGGTGGTGCAAAAGATTTGCTATGTGGCGACATATTTAAAAATTGATGCATCTAGGCAGATGTGTCATGCTGTAAAGTCCCGTGCCACATGAAACCGATGCAGCAGTGATGGAAAAGATGCACCATGTTGCAAGACAGGCCTCATTTCATCTCCAACAAGATAAGAAGCTGAATCTTCTGTAAATGTCAAAATTGTTGTATACACTGCTCAACTTCTGTGTACTCTTTCATATGCTACAGTCCATCTGCTCTATGAGGTACCTAAGCAAAGGAAACACAGGTGATGTGATTGTGAAATGAGGAAAAGAAACTCCACATTTTTCAATTACATCACCAGTGTTTCCTAAGTTTACGAATGACATTGTGCAGATGAATTTTAGCTCTGTCCACGGACACAGAAGAGGTCTGGCCTTTGTTCAAGAGTGAAGTGGACATGACTTACTTCATTGGTAGGTCTTCACATGTATTATCTCCTCTATAGTCTTCAACAAGCGTAAATTTAATCTGCAACCCTGAGTAGGCCTCACCTTAAACAAACCTCTGGATAGGCCACACCTTATCGTTATCCTGAATCAATCATTTAACATGTTAGGGACAGATTTATGATAGGTGTGTGCCTCTTTTGTGCCGCTGTGCGTCACTTTTGTGACGCAGCGGCGGTGCAAAAGATTTGCTATGTGGCGACATATTTAAAAATTGATGCATCTAGGCAGATGTGTCATGCTGTAAAGTCCCGTGCCACATGAAACCGATGCAGCAGTGATGGAAAAGATGCACCATGTTGCAAGACAGGCCTCATTTCATCTCCAACAAGATAAGAAGCTGAATCTTCTGTAAATGTCAAAATTGTTGTATACACTGCTCAACTTCTGTGTACTCTTTCATATGCTACAGTCCATCTGCACTATGAGGTACCTAAGCAAAGGAAACACAGGTGATGTGATTGTGAAATGAGGAAAAGAAACTCCACATTTTTCAATTACATCACCAGTGTTTCCTAAGTTTACGAATTACATTGTGCAGATGAAGTTTAGCTCTGTCCACGGACACAGAAGAGGTCTGGCCTTTGTTCAAGAGTGAAGTGGACATGACTTACTTCATTGGTAGGCTTTCACATGTATTATCTCCTTTGTATTCTTCAACAAGCGTAAATTTGATCTGCAACCCTGGGTAGGCCTCACCATAAACAAACCTGTGGAGAGGCCACACCTTATCGTCATCCTGAATTAATCATTTAAAATGCTAGGGACAGATTTATGATAGGTGTATGCCTCTTTTGCGCCACTGTGCGTCACTTTTGTGACGCATTGGCGGTGCAAAAGATTTGCTATGAGGCGACAAAATTACAAATTGATGCATCTAGGCAGATGTGTCATGCTGTAAAAAACCCGTGCCACATGAAACGATGCAGCAGTGATGCAAAAGATGCACCATGTTGCAAGACAGGCCTCACTTCATCTCCAACAAGATAAGAAGCTGAGTCTTCTGTAAATGTCAAAATTGTTGTATACACTGCTCAACTTCTGTGTACTCTTTGATATGCTAGACTCCATATGCACTATGAGATACCTAAGCAAAGGAAACACAGGTGATGTGATTGTGAAATGAGGAAAAGAAACTCCACATTTTTCAATTACATCACCTGTGTTTCCTAAGTTTACGAATGACATTGTGCAGATTAAGTTTAGGTCTGTCCACAGACACAAAAGAGGTCTGGCCTTTGTTCAAGAGTGAAGTGGACATGACTTACTTCATTGGTAGGCCTTCACATGTATTATCTCCTCTGTACTCTTCAACAACTCGAAATTTCATTTGGAACCCTGAGTAGGCCTCACCTGAAACAAACCTCTGGATAGGACACATCTTATTGGCATTCTGAAACAATTATTTAAAATGTTAAGGGCAATTTTATGATGGCTTTGCACCTCTTTTGCGCTGCCATTGCATCACTGTTGTGAGACAGCAGCAGTGCAAAAGATGCACCATGTTGCAAGATAGGCCTTACTTCATCTGCATCAAGATACTGTTAGTTTAAAATGTATATTTTTAGGACTGTGTAGGGGCATGGAGAAGCAGAGGCTTCTGTAAGTGTCAAAGTTATTGAAAAACTGTTTGTCCTTCAATCTTTTCCCTTGTCTTTTCTAATTTTTAAATACATGTTTTAATATTTTTCAAATGTTTGTTCTCTCTTTCACAGATTGAAAGTATAAAAATTACAAGTGACTAAGTTAACGACAATTATAAGGTAAATGTTTTGTACTCGTTTTGTTACATTTCTATCACATTTAACTTCTATTAGTTTCACTACTTCATTTCTTTAACCCTCACTTTCCTGCCTTTGCTACTTCCCTCAATCCTTTCTCTATTACTTACTTACTCTACTCCTTCCACTATTTTTGTCAGTCCATCTCTTCTCATACTTCGTCACTCTTGTTCACTCACTCTGTCTCTATTACTGTCACTGTTTCTGACTGATCAGTCTTTCACTACTTCTTCATTATGCTTTCTCTCTGTAGTTCAAGCACAGTAAGGGGCATATTATCAACACAGGCAATACATTTATCAGTGTTTTTATCGGCAGAAAACTGCCGCAAAAGTGGCTTTAGCAGCAGTTTTCTTCCGGAAAAGCGGCTTTAGCGGCAGTTTTCTGCCAATAAAAGCAGTAATTATTGGCAGAAAACTGCTGCAAAAGCGTCTTTAGTGTCAGATTTCTGCTGATAAAAGCAGCAAAATTTTTATCGCCTATGTTGATAATATGCCCCTATGTTATTTACATTTCTTTGCTGTTTCAATCATTCCTTTTCTGTTACTTCTTCTTTTCTGCATTGTGTTTTTTCTCTCTGTTATTCCGATGTTTTAATCTTAATTTGATTATTCATTCACATTCTCTAAGAAACTCTTGTTTGTTATTCTTCTACTCTCTTTTTTTTTTCTCACTTCCTTATCTATTTTGTTTTTCACAATTATACTCTCTTAAATCTTTTCTTCAGTAAATAGATCTATTAAACAGTATCTCTACTTTACTCCCTATAGCTGTCTTTCTTTTAACATAACTGTCTGTTTCCTTCCCTTATAATTACTCTTCTTTTTTTAAAAAAAATTCTTTTTTTTGGTTTGCTCCCGGTTCGCGTACCGGAGAGCGAACGGGGAAGCGAACCAAAAGAAATAGAGGTTGGCAGAGTTCCAAATATTCTACCAATTTTTTTATAACGGGGAGGTAGTTCTGAAAAGAACTTTTTTTTTAATTGTTTTTGTTGTTTTATATTTTTTTATTATTTTTCTGAACATTTTTTTACTTTTTTTGTATTTTCTGAACAGTTTTATATTTTTTTGGGTTTTTTTTGGGGGGGGAAAGGAAAACGATTCATTGTAAAGGGCTCAACAGGAGCAAAAAAAAAAAAAGATAATTTATTTTTTGGGGCGTTTTCGACAAACATGATTGTCGATAGCTCTGTTGATCAGAGTGATGCTACTTTCTCTGTAGCAAATGAACTCATTGCAATGCACGCACACTTGTTTCACTTCCCCGAATCTCATCTGTATATTTGGGACCAACTCCCTCCCCTCTGGTCCCGTCACTTCCTGCACAACTGATCTTCTGGCCATAGAAGGAGGATTATCTTGCTGGTCACGTAACTGCGCAGCACTGTAGTTGTTAGGATGCCACCTACTCATATGGCGATGCATCGTGTAATTGCCGTAACTGTACTTCTTCTCGGTGCCTCTGGACAGGCTTTCTTTACATATAAGGCAAGTTACGTACCGTGCATTGACTTTTTTTTGGCCCTGGGATAAGTAAAAAATTGCCAAATATAATTTACTTTCACATGAGACCTCCTGGGCTCCTCACGCAAAAATTGCCTCTCTTGCTGCTCTTCCTCTTCTTCCTCTTCTTCCTCCTCTTGCTGAATGATAACTTCAGCAGGTGGTCCTCTCTTCTTTGGATGTGGTGGAGGTGGTGGGGAAGCACCAGCTGAAGCTACTAATGAAGCCATTGCTCACTAATCACAAAGGGTCTTTCTCTCACAAAGATGAAAGTCAGAGTGAGGAAAGAAGGAGGGGTTTTCATCATTTGGGAAAAACAATAGTTCTAAACCAATGAAAAGTGTTACTTTTAGGTCACATGACCTAGTCTTACATCATTAGGAAACCAAAAGTGAAATGAACCAATGAAAAGTGTTATTACCGAGTCACATGACTTGTTGTGTTTACATTACGCGCTTTGGGCCGCGTCCCGGATCGCTTCCGGGAAGCAGCGTTTCGCGCCTCGGTTCGCGTACCAGTTCGCTTCCGGGTACGCTACCTTGGTGCGTCATATGATGTATTACGCGACAACGCGATACGTCACGCTGACGCGACGCGTCACAATGTTGTTTTCTAACGCAGCAGTTGCGGAAACGGAACGTTTACCGGTTCGCGGACCGGGTCGCGGCACCAAATTGCGCTAACGGGAAGCTAACCGGTTCGCGTACCGGGAGCGAAACAAAAAATATAATAAAAAAAAAAAGTATTAAAAACATGTAAAATATATTTTTTGATTTAAAGAAAAATACATTTTAAAGCTTTTGTTATTTGCTATTAAAAAACCATTGAAATTCACTGAAAAAACCATAGGTTATAGACCATATATAGTTAGGAATTAGCATTTAAAAAACCTTTTTTTACTCACACAAAACCATTGAAATTCCATATATAGTTAGTTGTACTAACTATATATCGCGCACCCGCAATCCACTGCTGATCATGTCACATATTACATCATTCATGACATGGTCAGTGACATCACTGATGACATCACTGATGACATCTCAAATGACATCACTGATGACATCACTGATGACATCTCAAATGACATCACTGATGACAACATCCAGTGACTGTATGTTTCTGTAAAGTTAAAATATGTCTTACATATTGAAGAATGAGTGGATGTATAAGTGTCTGGATGAAGGATTTATTAGGTGCATGATTGACTGTATGAGTGAGTGAATAAATGTGTGTCACTGAGTGCATGAGTTAGTGACTAAACTGTCTTAATTTGTGCATCATTATGTCTGTTGTTCTGTAAACTGCTGCATGTGTTGATCAGTAGCTATATGAGTAAGTATATGGGTTATTGATTGGTTGCCCAAGTATTTGTATGGGAGACTGAGTGTGTGTGTGTGGGTGGCTGGGAGGTGTATGACTCTGTGCATAGATGTGTGAGCAGTTAATTCAATAGATGTATGGGTTCAAAAGTGCATGTGGAAACACCTGTATGGGCGGTTGACTGAGTGCATTGGTGAGTGAATGGATATCTCAGTGCTACATGTCAAAGTAAGTACATATGTAAAACACAGTACATGTGACAGTTGACATATATAAATAACTGTGCATAAGAGCCAGTGAATGTGTGAGTGGCTGTGTGGATCATTGTGTACTTGTATCAGGCATTGTAAAAGAGAGTAAATATGTGTTAGTATATGTTTGAATAAGTAAGGTTTGTATAACTGTATAGTTGAGGAAATGGAGGTGTGATTGATTCTTTGCATGACTGACTAAGTGTGTGAATAACTCCATGGATGAGTGACAGTCTGTGAGTGTCTGTTTACACTGAGTGTATCTAAGGTTATATTAGAGTCTGAAGAGGTTCATCGTATTATCACATGAATGATGTCATCAGTGATGTGATCAGTAATGTCAAATGAGATGTCATCAGTGATGTCATCAGTGATGTCATTTGAGATGTCATCAGTGATGTAATCAGTGATGTCATTTGAGATGTCATCAGTGATGTCATCAGTGATGTCACTGACCATGTCATGAATGATGTAATATGTGACATGATCAGCAGTGGATTGCGGGTGCGCGATATATAGTTAGTACAACTAACTATATATGGAATTTCAATGGTTTTGTGTGAGTAAAAAAAGGTTTTTTAAATGCTAATTCCTAACTATATATGGTCTATAACCTATGTTTTTTTCAGTGAATATATATATATATATATATATATATATATATATATATATATATATATATATATATATATATATATATATATATATATATATATATATATATATATATATATATAAATATATATATATATGTATATATTACCTACTGGCGACCGCCAGTAGGTATATATAGTTAGGACCTAGTTTCCATAGGAAATCCGCAACATTCTATTGGGAATAACTTTGGCGCCGGTTGATGACTCTCCGCGAATTTGTCAAAGAAGATGGCCCGCTCTGCTCCGCTCCTTCCCTGAAAGTTTTGGGGGGATTAGAAAAGTAGGGGCTGAGAAAAAAGGGGGGTCCCAAAACGTGTTTTCCCCATGTTATTTTCCATTGGACGATTAGACACGGCTACAGCCCGAACCGCTGAACGGAATTACACCAAACTTGGCAAAATGGTAGGGACTGGTACGCAGTAGGGCCTTTCGTTTAAATGGTGTAAATCCCTCCAGTAGTTATTGAGAAAATAGAATTTGAAAAAATATATATATATAACTATAAGCTTACTGTACTCTGTACCTTCCAGAGTATGAGCTGCATTCTGATTGGCTGCCAATGTCTGTCAACACTCCAAAACAGAAATTGTTGGCAGCCATCTTGTACCTCGGTAGACTGAGGCACAGGAAAGCAGAAAAACAAACGTGTAGTACTCAAAAAGGGGGCAGGGTAGAAGCACCCTGACCCCCTAGGCCTGCCCAGGGGGTCCCACAAGGACCCCCCAGGCCCCAAAATTATTATTATTATTTTTAAAAACCGCGGGGTACGCCATCTTGGGATCAATATACATGATAGCACCTCATTAAAAAGCATTGCAGTTAATGCAATGTTTTGGAACTTTAGTTACATTATAAATCATTTGTTGATGGTACCATACTCATTTTAGGAATTGTGGTGTGTTCTAAGGTGATTTTACCATGTGAAAAAGCCTTCTGCTTGGATAATATGAATCATGTTTGAAAGAAAACTATTATCTCATGCTTTTCCCACAGTGGTTTGGAAGGGGATCTATAAGCTAAACTGAAAGCATATTTTCTGTAAATTCACATTATCTTTCTCAGTCAAGTGAGAATGAAGTCTGACATTCTCAGTAAAACATGTACATCCAACAAGGACAGAGACTGTCAGTTGATTCCTTTGTGTTCTACTGCAGTTTCCCGGAGTATTCTAAAGAACAACTACAGCGCTAACAGTCCTACTTATGACAAACGTATTGCACACCTGAAGACATCTTGATTGGAATAAAGTGGTAACTCTTAAAACATATCATTTAAAAAGGAACAAAATGAAGTGGTTCATTTGCCATTGAAAGTATGATTAGTGCTGCAGAAAGAAAAATTAGGGCACATTTTGAGTGACTTCTCCAATCCTCTTCAATTTCATTACAAAATTCTGACATGTAGACTGAAACATGCACTTTCAATACCAGCAGCAGACTTCCCTGGTGAGCAGTAGCTTTACTACAGTGATCTAATGAGCAACTAGAGTGCTAACATTCAGAATTTATGGCAAATGTGTGACACATCTGAATGCCTTTTTGATGGAACCAAAGTAAACAAGCATTGAAAAAGCAATAGATCTCGCACTCGTTTAAGTTAAAGCCATTCTGTTTGTAATGTGGTGGCTTTTTAGCTTTGCTTTTATTAGTGTTTTTAAAACTTTCATGTAAATAACATGCATATGTATGCATATATGTATATGCATGCATGCATGTATATTTGTATTTATATAGATATGCAGATAAAATATGCTTATATATGTATGTATATATTTATATACACATACATATATATAAATGCATATGCATATATATGAATATATATGTGTATATGTGTGCGTGTAGAGGGAGGTAGAGAGGTAAAGGTGTAGAGGTAGAGAGGTAGAGGTAGAGAGGTAGAGGTAGAGAGGTAGAGACTAGTAGAGAGAGAAGTAGAGAGAGGTAGAGAGGTAGAGAGTAGAGAGTGAGTAATAGAGAGTAGAGAGTGAGTAGTAGAGAGTAGTAGAGAGCAGTAGAGAGAGTAGCAGAGAGTGAGTAGTAGAGAGTAGTAGAGTGAATAATAGAGTGAGTAGTAGAGAGTAGTAGACAGTGAGTAGTAGAGAGTGAGTAGTAGAGAGTAGTAGAGAGTAAGTAGTAGAGTGAGTAGTAGAGAGCAGTAGAGAGTGAGTAGTAGAGAGTAGTAAAGAGTGAGTAGTAGAGAGTAGTAGAGAGTGAGTAGCAGAGAGAGAGAATAGTAGAGAGTGGTAGAGAGTGAGTAGTAGAGTGAGTAGTAGAGAGTAGTAGAGAGAGAGTAGTAGAGAGTGAGTAGTAGAGAGTGAGTAGTAGAGTGAGTAGTAGAGTGTAGTAGAGAGAGAGTAGTGGAGAGTGAGTAGTAAAGAGTAGTAGAGAGTGAGAAGTAGAGTAAGTAGTAGAGAGTATCACTTAGCGTTCTTATTGAAGCGCTGTGTCATGTTTATACTATCCGCGGCCCTCTGTAGGCTCTTCACAGCCCGAGAACGGCAACAAAAGCACCAAAGACTACATTTCCCGGCATGCCCGGGATCACGTTGCGTGGTTGACGTGTATCACGCAGGACGCGGAAGAAAAGGGCGTACCAAAGACGCCGACTCCGCCGATAATTCCTGCAAGGAAACGAAGACGGTTGGTATCGAGCTGGTCGGGTAAGATACAACTTTTGTTCCTATGTTTGAGGAAACCTCCAGTGTCCCGTTCAGGGTCGGACACTTCCCGCTAATGCACGGAGCGGTGAACTCCTCCGTGACTGTTCGTGGGGCACTTAATACTAAAGCTAGCATACTCCCTGTTGGAGGAGACCCATAACGTTTGTCTCTTGGTAGGGAGACACCTAAGCCAAATCCTTATCGGGTTTTTGAACTTCATGCATCAAAGAAGTCGGGACTCGAACTGTTTGCATTATTGTATGGGGCAAGGTAAATGACCGAACGACTAAGAAGCATTAGCCGTTCGTGGACCCCGGGATCTTCCGGTTCCAAGGTGGTGACCTCCCTTGTGAATTTCGAGACTGATGTGAAGTCTGCCAAATTGTTTGCATACCTTATTTTCATCCCAACACAGGAGAAGAGAGACAGGGGTTCAAGTCTGAGGGGGTGTTGTGCCAACAAGATAGAGAACAAACATTGTTAGGTATGCATGAGTGTTGTGCGTATGATTCTTCCATCCAGTGGTGAATGTGAACTATATGTCTAATGTTGTGTAACCCTTAGATGTTGGTATCAACACTCTAACAACGCCCCGAATCTCTTCTCATAGGATTCAGGTCCAACGTATTTTCCTTTACAGGTAGGGGTGATTCCATACAGCATACAGAAGGAAAAGAAAGGGTTTAGACATGTGTTTATGGGTGCGGGAGGGTACCTTCTAACTGTCTGTCGATCTCGTTTCAGATCTCCCTCCCCGCTGTCCCCTTCCTTTCCCTCCCCGGCGGAACTATCCTAGTCACATGTGTGTATACTTCAGGCTCTGGGAGAGTTGCGTAGGGGAGGTTATAGGTCATTCAGCACAGCCCCGAAGAAGTAGAGAAGACGGAGCCTGACAGAATTATCGGCCCACGATTACTTTCATTCTTCTTGACTGTGCTGAAGTCACGTAGAGATGGCAACCTTGGAAGACGTCAAAGCGGCGCTGGCACTGGTTCCAACCGAATTAGCAGCATCCAATAGGGAAGCAGCGGCATCTAGAGCAGAAACAGCGCAGCTAAGGGCTAGGATGGATAGGATCCAGGCAAACACATTTGATGCGGGGGGGAGTGCAACTCCATCCACCTCAGTTGTAGTAGAAATGCCTGCCCACATACCCTTAGCACCCTCTGAAAGGTTCTATGGAGACAACATAAAGGTGCAGGTCTTACTCTTCATGACGCAAGTGTTGCTGCACTTTATGTGCAAACCGAAACTATTTGCCACAAACCAAGCCCGTGTAGCTTTTTTGATCTCCTATTTAGGGGGCGAAGCAGCCCAGTGGTCCGTTCCTGTAGTGAGACGCGATGATCCTTTACTTTACGACTGGGATGAGTTCCGTGCTGAATTTAAGAAAACATTCGACCGCCGAGCCGAACCGTTTACTGCTGATAGGGAGCTTCTGAAGCTCAAACAAGGGAACACAGAGTTGGTTACGTATCTCAATGTCTTCCGCCGGTTAGTGGGCGAAACTGATTGGCCTGAAGCAAAACAATCAGCGATTTTCTATCAAGGGCTGAACGATGAGCTGAAGGACGTGTTGGCCCAGATAGACCCTCAACCGCGCACGTGCAACGCTCTAATTGACCTTACCTATCGTTTGGACAACCGAATGAAGGAACGTAAAGGGGACTACAAGAAGCGAGAGAAGGGAGGCATGTCTTATGTACAAGAGAGTCAGGGAGAAAAACCTGTTCCCACGCGCGAACCTATGGAAATCGGGGCAGTACGTGCTTCACTGACCTTGAGCGAAAAGGACCATCGCCGCAAACAAGGCCTTTGCCTCTATTGCGGCAGGAAAGGGCACTTTTTGAGGGATTGCCCAGTGAAACCAAAAGCAGGGCGGTTCAAGGCCGGCCAAACCACAGCTAGTGTTGCGGAACAGGGACCGGAAAACACCAGAGTTTGATGGTGGGTGAAGGGAACCCATCAAACTGCCTTATAATCCCTTCCATCTTTCCAGACAACCAACATGAAAAGAACCACTTGTTTCTCATAATGACATTGATTATTGACACTGAAGAGAAACCAATACGCGCTATGCTGGATTCCGGTGCAACCGGGTGCTTTATGGATTACTCTGAAGCCAAGAGACTAGGAGTGCAACTTCTATCCAAGACATCTCCAGAAACGGCGTATGCTGTGGATGGGACTGAACTTGAAGCGGGCCCAATCAAGTACCACACTCCGGGATACGAACTCACGCATGATGGCACCCACCACGAGACGATGTCCTTTAACATCATCCAGGCTCCTCATTACGGGGTTATATTGGGGCTCTAGTTGCTACAGAAACACGAACCACTAGTCCACTGGACAACCAAGACGGTGCCGTTTACCTAAGAGTTTTGCAAGAAACATTGTTTCACCAAGCCGTGTGGTCCCTCGGGGGTTTTGGCAGCTGTCCAGACGATAGCCACGGCGGCCGAAAAGGAAGTATCGCTTCCTTCTTGTTACAAGGAGTTTGAATCTGTATTTAGCGACGCTCATGCCGAAGCGCTTCCACCGCACAGACCCTACGACTGCCGCATTGATCTCGCTCCAGGAGCGGTAGTACCGAACGGAAGAATTTACGCCCTCACCGTCCCTGAAAACGAATTCCTAAGGGAATACCTTAATAAATACCTTGCTCTCGGCTACATCAGACCGTCACGATCACCGGCAGCATCTCCTTTGTTTTTCATTCCGAAAGCCTATGGAGAGAAGAGGTGTTGCATCGACTATAGAGCGCTGAACTCAATAACAGTGAAGAACCAATACCCTTTACCCTAAAAAACAAAAAACTTAATAAAATAAGGAGAGACGACAAAGACTATAGTGATGGCAGAGTGTACACTTTTGCTAAAAAATTCGATAGTGTACAGGGGTGGACGAAATGAGCAAAACACAAACCCGAGAGAATAGAGAAGAAAGCGTTGAGAGTGGTTTGAGTGGCAATGCATCTATATCATCAGCAAGTACTTCAACATCTATCAATATAGTACCAGACATCCCTTTAGAGGAAGGGGCTACTTCTTTTAAAAAAGAACTAGCCAAACTCAGGATAAGCAACAGATTGCAGATAAAAAAAGACTTAACAAAACAAAGAGGGGCGGTAGGAGGTCAAAGGGCAGGTACAAAAGACATCACAAGCAGCAAACCGAGTGCAATGAAACCAAAGAAGTGAGTTCCTATAATCACCTATGCCCTACTGTTCCACTATCCAATGATAATGTTGAAACCAATGTTGCTTCTGATACTAATGTTTGTAATGAGGCATGTTCAGATTTGAAAATTATCAATCTCTCTAATAAAACCTTAAATGAGGATGAAATCAACATCTTGAGTAAGGGTCTTAATTATTGCCCCACACAGGGAGGTGATCTGGTAAATGCACATATAGATCTTTTTAAGTTTCTAAGAACACTCAAAGACTACTTTTCAAATAGGCCATACGAACAGGACAGAGAAAAGGAAGACTTATCTGTGGGTTCCCATACCATTGGAGAAGTAGGAGGAGTACATTGCTTATTAAATTAGATCCTGATGATGAGGATATAGATATCCCCTCTATTTTAGAGGATCTGGCGATCCCACTGAATGGTGCTACTGATAGTGGATTTCATCCCAAATCTAACTTTGTTCCCACACACTCATACCATCACAATATCGATACTTTCTTTGACAAAGTTAGCAAGGAACTTTAGGATCTGGAAACTCCCAATAAATATGCTCCAAAAATTGTCTATAATATAACATCAGCGGAAAGGTTGGCCCTCAAACAATTGAACAATGACAAGAGCATAGTGATTAGAGAGGCAGATAAGGGGGGCAATATTGTTATTATGAATCATACTGACTACATGGGGGAGATCCAAAGACAACTGGACAATACTAGACACTATAGGAAGATTAGTGATAATCCGATCCCCATGAGTACTATTTCGATTAACACCCAATTGATGGAATGGAAGGACATGGGGCTTCTCAATGAAAATGAATACAAATTCTTAAGGGTTGATAGTCCATCTTTCCCCTGTATATATGTACTGCCTAAAGTACATAAGGGTGGGAACTTCCCCCCCGGAAGACCCATAATTTCTGGAATTGGTTCCCCGACTGAAGAACTCTCCTAGTTTGTGGATCAAAAACTTCAAAAATTGGTTCCAAATTTGCCATCGTTTGTTAGAGATAGCAAGGATATCCTAACCAAACTCCGGGATTTTGAATGGTCTGATGATCTTATATTTGTAACCCTTGATGTAGAAAGTCTCTACACCTCAATCAGTAGAGAACATGGAGTTAGAGCAATTCGCTACTTTTTGGACAGGGATGATGCCAGGGTATACGAATATAATGAAATGATTGTTTCAATGATTGAAATTATACTTACAAACAACTTTTTTTTATTCGATAGCAGCTGGTACCAACAGATACATGGAACCGCGATGGGCTCCAAGTTTGCTCCCTCTTACGCCTGCCTTTTTATGGGGTGGTTTGAGAGGGAGCATGCTTGGGGTCGTGGCGCCTCACCCTGGACCAATAACATCGTGTACTGGGGGAGGTACATAGATGACGTTATTTGTCTCTGGTCGGGTACTGTTAACCAACTTGAACAATATGTGGCCGTTCTTAATGATAATGTCTTTAACATCAAATTCATCATGATGCACCATAAGGAATATATCAACTTTCTTGACATAAATTTTTATGTCAAGGAGGGCCAGATCAACAGTACCTTGTACAGAAAAGAAACCTCCTGCAACTCAGTCTTGCATGCGGCTAGTGCACATCCCCCCTCTGTGAAGAACAACATTCCGTACGGAGAGATGATAAGAGTCCGACGGAATTGCAGCGAGGATGAAATGTTTGCTTCCAACATGAAAGACACTAAGAATAGGTTTGCAAAAAGAGGATATGATAAGGACATGCTTGAAAGATCTGAACAGAGTGTTAAAAACCTAAATAGGTACGACACCCTAAAAGACAAAAGGAAGAGCGAGGATGCACACTCAAAGGCACGATTTGTTACCCAATATACAACACACAGCAGAGATATTTTCAACATTCTTCGTAGACATTGGCATCTCCTTCAGGAAGTCACTGGCCTGAAGGAAGTCATTGAACAAAAGCCTTCCGTTACATATAGGAGAGGGGTATCTCTGAGAAATACACTATGCCCTAGTTATGTAACAACTCCGAAACCCGTTCCAATATGGTTGACTGAGAAACCCAATGGATTCTTTACATGTGGTACATGTAATATATGTCCCAAGGGTAAAAATAAGACTACTAACTTCAGTTACAACTCTAGCAAGAACCATAGAATAGACTATTTTATCAACTGTAATACCACGCATGTGGTTTATGTTCTTGGCTGTAGATGTAACATTATTTATGTGGGCAGCACCGTGCGTCCTCTGAAACTTAGGATTCAAGAACACAGACGTGCCATAATAAACAAAGACATGAGATATCCCATAACAAATCACTATTCTATGGAACACCCTGATGATCTCAACTTTTGTTTCATGCCATTGATCACAGCCCAATGCCCAAAAGAGGCGGAAATAGAGAAGACATGTTACGACAAAAAGAGGCTAAGTGGATTTGTCGCTTGAGAGCGATGAGTTTGGGGCATAATACTGATGGTGAGATGCACCATTTTCTATAGAAAATATGAATCTTAGTTATTCCATTGGGCTCAGTGGAATTGGTTATTTGTATTTTTTATTAATTAAACATCAATGTACAGAATCATGTCAATGATTAAGAATATGAGAATATGTGAAGTGTTCGTGGTAATACCATCTGTTTGTAAATAGAACCGTATCAAATCATGTGAAAACATGTACATATGAATTACACTCAGATCAATACAGTGAAATTAGGCCTGTCTCTGATTAATATCACTGATGAGGGTAACCATAAATACATTAAAGTATGAATTAGGATTTATTATGTAACCACAAATACATTAAGGAAGGAACTAGGATTTATTATGTTCCACTTTTTGTTTTTGTATTTCTTTTTTTCACCTTTATGGTTACGTTTGTTGCCTTAATAGACTTGATGCTGATTTGTCTTATTTTAGAACAATGAAGATGAGAGGATGCTGGGGTTATATGTAGAGAATACTGACAATGCTGGTTTGTTCCTTGTATCCATTATAATACCGTTATTGTCTAACTAGAGACAGGTAGCACAGCGATATTGTATTTGAATGGGTTTTGATTATTTCAAACCAAGCTTGCCATCTCAGATTGATATCGGATTTTGTTTAAACTATAATAACAAAAATGTTTACCTCAGCATTTGGACATCCGAAGGTGGCGTCGGTACAAATATCGAATCATTTGTCCGACTATTTGTCTTATGATATTAGATATTTACATAGGAGGCGGAGGAGCGATATGTTATTTTGTCAATCCGTTAGGCATCTACTTTAAATATATATTTTTTTGATGTCGAAATATAAATTTATAAGAATTTGATGGGGATTGTCACACTATAAATTGATATACTTTTCTGATATAAGACGCCCTATTTTCATATTTTATTTACGGTATCTGGTCTTAACAATACTTATATACATGAATATATTATATTCTTTTGAACTGCATTTAGACACTCAAAGATGGCGGATACACATGAGCCCTCTAACATGTGACCTCTTCCGCTTTGTGACAGAAATGCGGGGGTGGGACTTGAGTGAGGGTTTCTTGCCGGGATATTTAAACCGAACGAGAATGATGGCTTGGTTTACGATTACCCTATCGACTTGTTGCTTTCTGTACACGGTGAGTTGCCGGGGACACAAGAATGGGGGGAGCTACCCTGTTGTTTCTATTGCCTGGATATTTTCCTTGAATGTTTTTTTCTCTCTTTGTGAATATGGGCAGAAACGATTATACTCGTTACTCGAGTTGGGATGGTATTGTATTTTATATGTGTTCTCAATTTGAGAATATCTTTTCGTCGCAGTGAGCACTTTATAGCACACATTAAAAAACGAATTGTTTGAATGTCGACAGTTGTCGAAAATATAAGTGGAGTTGATTCTAGGTCAATACCTGATTGGAACACATGTATTTCTTGGCGTATGTGGACGGAATATAATTATAACGTTTCTTTGCCCAGGATGAGATCGTATTGATTTATATACTCACTCTTTCTGTTTAAGAATGATATTTCGTCTCACTGAGCACTTCTTTAGTACACAGATGAATAATGCTTTTATTATGGGCATCCATGTACCAGCATATGTCGAACTTGATAATCTTGCTATTTAGATGGTATTCCAGGCTGATAGCTCGTTGGTATATGTGGTCTCAAATATCACATTATGCTGAGTACTCAAATTACAGGCATATGTCAAATTTTAGAACATCGCTGTTTAGGTGTGACTATAAACTAATAGCCGGTTGGTACATGTGGTCTCCCATCTTATATTATATAATGCTTAACCCGTTACAGGCAGATTTAACCATGACCGCTATGTTGATGGGTTTGAATGTGTATCGTTGTTATCTAGAATAATGAACAGTCTTCAGTTACATCTCGTATCTGGTTTTCTCTAATAGAACATATATACAAAGAACTATATCCGACTGTTCCAACGCTACCACACGGTGGGGACCTGTTCATCATACTATCGAGGTAGGACATGTTCTCAATATGAGTGGTTAGTTATAGGTGAAACCACCCAGATATCTTAATGGCAGCTAATCCTGTGATATAGACGAAGGATTTGATGACTGATCCCGGTTTTGTTTTAATTTTTTTCAGTATATACATTTATTTTTCTTGAATGGTGGGCAACTATCATATTGACCCATTTATCTCTGGACTGTGAAAATTGGATATTTGAAAGGTGAGGAGCTTTTTGATAATGAATGTACTACATCATTTAGACGTTCTTTTGAACAAGAGGTATAGATTAATTTACGGAACCTAAAAGGCACCTTTCGCTTTGTGCGTCTAGGTTAAATGTAGTCTCATATTTACATATGAATCTCTTTCTGCATTCTCATTTCAAATTTTGGGGTTCCACATTCACTTTTAGGTGTTACCTGTTGGTATAGATTGATAACGATGGCATATAATGAACTGACATTAACTTACAACCTGATGGTTAGCACAATCTCGCTGTCCATATTATGTATAATATGTCTATCTTCTGGAGCACGATATTATTGTGTGAAATTATATGATGTCCTACATACAATTATTGATTGATTTATCACCCTGTTCCAAATCAGCCTAACTTTCTGCCAGACTGATGCTATGTATTATTCTGTGATATGTACAGGTCGGGTTATCCCCTTTCAAGCTAAGAATTGTGTGTTTACATGAATTCTTTCACCGTTAGAAGCTTTGTTTTTAATATGTATGTTAATATATACATTGTTTTTTTGTGTTGGTGTCTCCTTTGTATTTGGGTGTTTTATATTCTATTTTTTATTCTTGGTATTGAGTTTTTTTGTATACTTTTTAATGATTGCAGCCCTGACGAAGTTCGTTGTGAACGAAACGCGTTGGCTGAAGAGGTTTTAAGAGAATGCAATAAAGGAATTTTGGAATACAAGTTGGAGCTTCCAAGAACCACTTTCTTTCTGTGCACCGTCCATGTATATATGACCCTTTACCCTTGATACCTGTTTTGCTGGTACAGGTTCGGACCGCCAAGGTATACACGAAACTGGACCTCAGAGGAGCCTACCACCTTGTACGAATACGACGAGGGGACGAATGGAAGACGGCTTTTAAGACGCGATATGGGCTGTTCAAATACCTCGTTATGCCCTTCGGGCTCTGTAACGCCCCAGCCGCCTTTCAGTTCTTCCTGAATGAGGTATTACGGGAGTTCCTTGATCGATTTACTGTGGTGTATATCAACGATATTTTAATCTATTCTGATTCTATCGAAGAACACACTAAACACGTGAGCCAGGTGTTACACGCGTTGATTACCCACTATTTGTACTGCAAAATCACGAAGTGCGAATTTCACATACCAACGGTAGAATTCTTGGGGGTGATGCTCACACCATCTGGTCAGGTGATGGCCGAAAGAAAAGTTTGGGCTGTCAAGGAATGGCCTCGTCCCTGTTCCGTCAAAGACGTTGAATGTCTGCTGGGGTTCGCCAATTTCTACAGGCGTTTTATACGCGATTTCTCGCTATGGTAACCCCGCTGACCCGACTCACGAGGAAAGACGTTCCGCTCGTTTGGGATCAAGAGGCACAAGGAGCATTTGATCGTATGAAGAATGCTTTCTCAACACGCTCACGCATGCTGACCCGGAGAGGCCTTTCTTGGTAGAAGCGGACGCGTCCGAAGTAGCGTTGGGAGCAGTATTGTCTCAAAGAGACGAAGAAACTGGAATACTGCATCCTATAGCGTACATGTCTCGGAAGCTCAACCCAGCAGAGAACAATTACACGATTGCTGAGAAGGAGCTATTGGCCATCCGTGATGCATTCCTAGAGTGGAGACACTGGTTGTTGGGGGCGAAACACTGAGTAACAGTGTACACCGACCACCGCAACCTGCAATTTATGCAAGGACCTTGTCATCTAACGCCAAGACAGCTTCATTGGATGTTGTTTTTTGAGGAATATCAGTTCATTGTCACCGTCAGACCCGGTGTACACAACAGGAAAGCCGATGCCCTAACACGACAAGAACACCCGTCTCTCCATACCACCACACCAGTAAGAGCGATCATGAACCCTTCACAAGTAGTGGGGGTCACCCAATCTGAGGATCTGCTACAAAGCATTAAGAGGAGCGCTCAAACCTGTGTTTGGAGAACCTGGCTTCGTCACCATCCAGAATGGACCATGAAACAGGGCATACCTATGAGAGGAACGCAGGTTCTTGTTCCTACTGAACCCCTCCGTAAAACAGTGTTTTCCTGGTGTCACGATGCCCCTTGTGCCGGTCACATGGGGTACGTAAAGACTCTCGAAAGGGCTTTGAGACAATTTCCGTGGCTCACCATATGACCTGATCTGATCTGTGTCAATGGGTAAAGGAATGTGCTCAGTGTGCCAAAATGAAAACTGATCACCGTCAACCACAGGGACTCCTTCAACCCATGCCGACCCCTGAGAACCCTTGGGAAATGTTTTCGGTGGACTTCATTGTTGTGGTTGATTTTCTTACCAAGATGGGCCACTTCATCGCCTGCAAACAAGTCCCTTCAGCAGGTCTCCTAGCCCACCTCTTGTTGGTGAATGCTGTCAGGCTTCACGGACTCCCAAGGGCGATTGTATCGGACCGAGGAGTCCAGTTTACTGCACGTTTCTGGAAGACCTGGTGTAAGGAACAGCACATCAAAGCGTCTTTATCCACCAGTTTTCACCCCCAGACTGACGGTCAGACGGAGAGGCTAAACCAAACTCTGAAACAATCCCTACGGTGTTACGTTCAAAGCAACACAGATTCATGGGTGGACTGGTGGTGGGTGGCAGAAATTGCATATAACAGCACGCAACACTCCTCCACACAACACTCACCTTTTTTCTGTTCTTATGGGCATCACCCTAGAGTTAATCCTTTGCTTCTTCCAAGTACCAGCGCCAAGCTGCCCGACGTCAGGGAGAGGTTGTTGCGCGTTCGCAGACTTCTTCTGGCCTCGCGCAAGAACCTCCTCAAAGCCAAGGATCGATACAAGAAGCAGGCAGACAAACACCGCAGGCCTAGTCCGGTGTATAAAAAGGGTGACCTGGTGTGGCTATCCACCAAGCATATAAAGTTTAAGAGATAAAGCGTGTTTCACCCCAAGTACATAGGGCCGTATAAGATACTCCAGTTGGTTGGCCCTGTAGCGGTCCGGCTTCGGTTACCGGCTCATTTCAGGATACACCCGGTCTTTCATGTTTCCCTCCTCAAGCCATCTCACTGTCCGGTCCGTAGGGTTCCTTTGCCTCTGTGGGTGCAGCACGAGAGGGAGTATGAGGTCCAGAGTGTGCTTGATTCTAAGAGGGTGAGAGGCCATCTGCTGTATTTAATCTCATGGAAGGGGTATGGTCCGGAGGAGAACTCCTGGGAGTCTGCCAAGTCCGTGCATGCTCCGCGTTCGGTTGCTCGTTTCCACAGGGACAATCCTTCTAAGCCTGCTGTGTTGCCGCGTCCCTTGTAAGGGGGGATGTACTGTCATGTTTATACTATCCACGGCCCTCTGTAGGCTCTTCACAGCCCGAGAACGGCAACAAAAGCACCAAGGACTACATTTCCCGGCATGCCCGGGATCACGTTGCGTGGTTGACGTGTATCACGCAGGACGCGGAAGAAAAGGGCGTACCAAAGACGCCGACTCCGCCGATAATTCCTGCAAGGAAACGAAGACGGTTGGTATCGAACCGGCCGGGTAAGATACAACTTATGTTCCTATGTTTGAGGAAACCTCCAGTGTCCCGTTCAGGGTCAGACAATTCCCGCAATTGCACAAAGCGGTGAACTCCTCCATGACTGTTCGTGGGGCACTTAATACTAAAGCTAGCATACTCCCTGTTGGAGGAGACGCATAACGTTCGTCTCTTGGTAGGGAGACACCTGAGCCAAATCCTTATCGGGTTTTTGAACTTCATGTATGGGGCAAGGTAAATGACCGAACGACTAAGAAGCATTAGCCGTTCGTGAACCCCGGGATCTTCTGGTTCCATAGTGGTGACCTCCCTTGTGAATTTCGAGACTGATGTGAAGTCTGCCAAATTGTTTGCATACCTTATTTTCATCCCAACACAGGAGAAGAGAGACAGGGGTTCAAGTCTGAGGGGGTGTTGTGCCAACAAGATAGAGAACAAACATTGTTAGGTATGCATGAGTGTTGTGTGTATGATTCTTCCATCCAGTGGGGAATGTGAATTATATGTCTAATGTTGTGTAACCCTTAGATGTTGGTGTCAACACTCTAGCAACGCCCCGAATCTCTTCTGATAGGATTCAGGTCCAAGGTATTTTCCTTTACAGGTAGGGGTGATTCCATACAGCATACAGAAGGAAAAGAAAGGGTTTAGACATGTGTTTATGGGTGCGGGAGGGTACCTTCTAACTGTCTGTCAATCTCGTTTCAGATCTCCCTCCCCGCTGTCCCCTTCCTTTCCCTCCCCGGTGGAACTATCCTAGTCACCTGTGTGTATACTTCAGGCTCTGGGAGAGTTGCGTAGGGGAGGTTATAGGTCATTCAGCACAGCCCCGAAGAAGTAGAGAAGACGGAGCTGACACGCTGAATCTTGGTGTATATTCAAATGCTTTTATTTTCCTTAAGTTTATGTACCACAGCCAGCCGATGCGTTTCGTTCTGTACAACAGAACTTCTTTAGGGCGTTCTTATTTTCTTCAAGTTATGTCGGTATCCTGTTGTCAGATAACTAGATATTTCTTCCAAATGTTAGACGAGACATAAGTACATTCTTATTCAAAGTGACTAGGTATCAATTTTACCCACACAATTCGGGCAGACTTGAGTAATTTATAGCATCCTCAAAGTCATTCTTTCCAAAATTCCAAAGTATAGGACATGATAATCCAAATCCAAATGTTTCTCAAGAAAAGTAATTTTCAATCGTTTGGAATATCGGCGTTTGGGCAGATATGACCCACGGACGCGGTTTATGACTTTTCTTGAGAAACATTTGGATTTGGATTATCATGTCCTATACTTTGGAATTTTTGAACGACTGACTTTGAGGATGCTATAAATTATTCAAGTCCATGGATGCTGCTGGGAACGCCCCCAATAACACCCATTGCACACCCCTTTAACGCAGGACACTGCGTTAAAGGGACTGATATTCATCATGCAGGATTATGCCACAAAAAGTGGCTTAGTCCTGCCTGATAAATATCACTCAGTCTTCTGCGCCACCGGAACGTCACAAAAAGTGCATGATTCATGACATGCTCAGTGACATCTCTGATGACATCACTGTTGACATCTCAAATGACATCACTGATGGCATCACTGATGACATCATTCGTGTGACAATCAAATACACCTCATCACACACTAGTATAATCTTTCATCACTCACTGTAAAATAGAAAGTGCCATATTTGAAACCATTGACACACCAATAGAAATTTCTAAACACCCACTCAGTTATTCATAGAACTATACACACATCTAATCACTTACCTATAGATTCAGTGTTATAGGCAGAGAATAATCAACAGAACACTATCAAATATACTTATACGCCTATTTCAACATTACACACCAGCACACATTGTATTCACTCATAAAGACATCCTTCTGACTTATGCAAACAATTGATTATACTTACATTTACTCACCTACACACTTATACAAACACCACTTCATCTATTTATATAGATAGTAACTCACAGTTAGTGTGTTATAAAATCACTATTACAAGTATACAGTAATCCATATAGTGACTCATACAATCACTAAGTCTTAGGCACACTTAATTAGATATAACTGTCACATACACTGCCTTTTTTTCAAGTTTAATGGAGATGTACCATTGAGAGAAATATTTCATCACCGCCACACCCATAAACATATACACTCACTGTAACAACTGTTATAACGTAGTCTTAACCTCATATACCTACTGAATGAACTATTCACACATTTTTGGCAAGCACACACCCCCCCACCAAACCAAATAGACATTCATTTACCCATACAAATACTCAGTTAAGAAACCAATAACAAATATAGTCTTTAACATACCAATTAAGACAAAGCAATAAAGACTTTCACACAGTTTAGTAACTACACATTATATATAGTGAGACTCTACAAATTAGTCAAGGAAACAATCAATGACACTGTTACTAAATCCACCATACACACATTTATATTTATATATCCACTCATTCTTCAATGCAAAGTAGTGTATTTATAATACATATTTAAATATCAAAGCAAACCACATTCACTGGATAATGTCATCAGTGATGTCATTTGAGATGTCATCAGTGATGTAATCAGTGATGTCACTGACCATGTCATGAATGATGTAATATGTGACATCATCAGCAGTGGATTGCGGGCGCGTGAGTTATAGTGAGTACAACTAACTATAACGGGGGAAGTTCAATGGTTTTGTATGAGTAAAATGTCCAGCTAACTATAATATATATATATTTATATATACGTGCGCGGACCTTCGTGTGCGCGAGCTGCATACTGATTGGTTGCCAATGTCTGTCAATACTCCAAAACAGAAATTGTTGGCAGCCATCTTGTGCCTCTGTAGACTGAGGCACAAGAAAGCAGAAAAACAAACGTGTAGAACTCAAAAAGGGGGCAGGGTAGAACCACCCTGACCCCCTAGGCCTGCTCAGGGGGTCCCACAAGGACCCCCCCAAGGAAAAATATATATATATTTTTGGGAAAAATTGCGGGGTGAGCGTACCGTACGCGTACGGTACACGGACGGTGCGCGTACCTTTCCGAGAAAGCTGCATGCCAGGAAGTGTTGGCAGCCATCTTGTGCTCATTAGACTGAGGCACAAGAAAGCAGAAAAACAAATGTGTAGAACACAAAAAGGGGGCAGGGTAGAAACACCCTGACTACCTAGGCCTGCTAAGGTGGTCCCACAAGGACCCCCAGGGCCAACATTTAAAAACAAAAAAAAAACACAATTTTTTTTAAAGAATTACCCCCCAGGGGGACCAAATCGCAGGGGCATAGTGATAAAGAAGTGTGGGGGCTGCCCAATCCACCCCACACTGCCCGGGGACTGCCGCCCTCCGGGTTAAAGCAACACAGCCCCTGGCACATACTGGAGGCTCCTGGTGGGCTAGTTGGCCCCCCAGGGACCCCCAGTATGCAAGGGGAATTAGTTCCCCCTCTGCAAACGCGCCAGTCGGCTGCGTTGCAGAGAGGTGTGAAAAGGGGCATAGCCTCATTAAACCTCTGTGCAAAGCAGCCCCCTGGCGCATACTGGAGGTTCCAGGTGGGCTAGTTGGCCCCCGGGGACCCCCAGTATGCAAGGGGAATTAGTTCCCCCTCTTCAAACATGCACGGGGGCTGCGTTGCAGAGAGGTGTAAAAAAGGGTGTGGCCTCATTACACCTCTCTGCAATGCAGCCCCCTGGCGCATACTGGAGGCTCCTGGTGGGCTAGTTGGCCCCCAGGGATCCCCAGTATGCAAGGGGAATTAGTACCCCATGTGCAAACGCGCCAGGGGGCTGCGTTGCAGAGAGGTGTAACAAGGGGCATAGTCTCATTATACCTCTGTGCAATGCAGCCCCCTGGCGCATACTGGAGGTTCCAGGTGGGCTAGTTGGCCCCCAGATCCCCCAGTATGCAAGGGGAATTAGTTCCCCCTCTTCAAACATGCACGGGGCTGCGTTGCAGAGAGGTGTAAAAAAGGGTGTGGCCTCATTACACCTCTCTGCAATGCAGCCCCCTGGCGCATACTGCATGTTCAAGGTGGGCTAGTTGGCCCCCAGGGACCCCCAGTATACAAGGGGAATTAGTTCCCCCTCTGCAAACACGCCCGGGGGCTGCATTGCAGAGAGGTGTAAAAAGGGGCGTGGCTTCATTACAACTCTCTGCAATGCAGTCCACTGGCGCATACTGGGGTTTTATAGTTAGCTGGACATTTCATTCATAGAAAACCATTGAAATTGCTCCTATATAGTTAGTTGTACTAACTATATTTCACGCACCAGCAATCCACTGCTGATGATGTCACATATTACATCATTCATGACATGGTCAGTGACATCACTGAGGACATCTCAAATGACATCACTGATTACATCACTGATGACATCATCCACATGGCAATCACATACACCTTTTCATACACTAGTAAACTCTTTCATCACTCTGTAAAATACAGGGTATCATATTTGAATCCATTGTCAGAGCAATACAAGTATCTAAAAACCCACTCAGTGATTCATAGATGTATACACACATCTAATCACTTACCTGTAGATTCACTCATACATGCTGTCAATGAACAATAGAACACTATCAAAAATACTTATACACCTATATCGACATTACACACCAGCACACATCCTATTCACATATGAAGTCATCCTACTCACTTATGCAAACAATGTATCATACTTACATATTTATTTAGCTACACACTTATACAAACACAACTTCATCTATTCATTTAGATAGTAAGTCATATTTAGTGAATTATAAAATCATTATTACAAGTATACTGTTATCCATACAGTTACTCACACAATCTTTGAGTCTTATGTATACTTATTTATATACAACAACTGACACATACACTGCCTTTTTTTCTAGTTTGTTGGACATGTACCATTGAGAAATATATTTGCTCATCACCACACCCATAAAGATATTCACTCACCCAAACAACTGTTAGAAGATGTAGTTTTAACTTCATATATCTAGTGAATCAACTATTCACACATCTTTGGGCAGTCACACACCCCCACTGAACCACACACACATTCACTCTCCCATACAAATACTCAGTTAACTAATCAATAACTAATATAGTGATGTCAAATGAGATGTCATCAGTGATGTCATTTGAGATGTCATCAGTGATGTCATCCATGATGTCACTGACCATGTCATGAATGATGTAATATGTGACATCATCAGCAGTGGATTGCGGGTGCGCTAAATATAGTTAGTCCAACTAACTATATAGGAGGAATTTCAATGGTTTTTTATATGTTAATTCCTAACTATATAAGGCCTGAAACCTATGGGTTTTTCAGTGAATTTTCAAGGTTTTTTAAAGGCTAATTCCTAACTATATAAGGCCTAAAACCTATGGTTTTTTCAGTGAATTTCAAAGGTTTTTTAAATGCTAATTCCTAACTATATAAGGCCTGAAACCTATGTTTTTTTCAGTGAATTTGCAAGGTTTTTTAAATGCTAATTCCTAACTAAATAAGGCCTGAAACCTATGTTTTTTTCTGTGAATTTGCAAGGTTTTTTAAAATGCGAATTCTATTAGCGGATAACGTTTAAATATGGTAATATCCTTGTGGGACCACCTGAGCAGCCCTAGGGATCCGATTTTTGGACCGGAGCAAGATGATCTCTGATTCTGCCGTATTTCTTGCCTTCTGCCCCCCTGATTGTGCCGTATTTCTTGCTTCTGCACCCCTGATTGTGCCAGAGGAGCGGAGCGGGTCATCTTCTTTGAGAAATTTGCGAAGATTCATCAACCAGCGCCAAAGTTATTCCCAATAGAATGTTGCGGATTTCCTATGGAAACTAGGTCCTAACTATATATACCTGCTACATACCCAATATCACAGCATACATTTGTCATGGCTTATGCAAATCCTTATTGTTAGGGGAGCTGCACAGCATTTGCCAGCAAAAAACTAATTTCCGGAAGCCACAAAACAACTTTTGACCTCAAAAAGCACATATTCACATTGTAGCTACTGCACCTTTGTGCATGTGTGCTCACTGGACTCATTTGGCTGGACAGCACCCAATTATCGGACAGGTGTGACTAAATTATGCAAGAAGAAAAGGCAAAGTATGGTCCATTATGCACTTTCTGATAGTATTGCATCATTAATTTATGATTTGAAAATAACACTCACTGAGCAAATGTTTCAACTCATTCAGCATAGCAACCAAATATAACATTAAACAACTGAAAAACCTTTGTGAAGAGCCACCCACTGCATGCAAATATGTTGGCACATTTTAAAGTGATAATATATTTGAAATATTGGCACATAGGGTACATTTGTACATATATATGTGTGTGTATGTGTGAGTGTGTGTATTTCTAATTTTCATTATCTCATACCCTCTAGACTAAGGACTTTAGTTTCTCTTCTTTAGCCTTGTAAGTAGCCTTTTCTGCACTTTCTGTAGTTGCCCTCTAAATAGTAATTTCTACAGCATTTGCTTCTGCTATATTTAGTCTTAGCACTTAAAATCAATATTACAGTTCTATCTTTAAATGACATGCATCATGAATAATTATTGAATTTGAGTTAATATTGTTACCTTTTTCTTGGTACTTGCGTAAACTCAGAAATACATTGCTGCCAAAAATATTTTTTCAGCTGGAACTCAGGTACTATCCTCTTATACTGGAACGCAATACTCATGTAAGATTCTTCCCTTCAAAGAAGGCTTTTATTTTGACTGAAAGTTCTCGAGCTACTCGATTCCGATTAGTCCGCCTCCTGATATGACACTAACTCCCTACACACGTGCACTATGCATGAAACTGCACAGCCTACAACTATCTAGCATGTGCATGCATGAAGGCACAACGCTGCCGCTGAACTCTCTGAGGTGAAGTGTACTCATAATGTTCTGAACAGCGCACTTCACCTCAGAGAAGAGTGCCTCCATGAAACTCTCACAAAATCTCAGCGGGGTAAAACACTAGACCTGCAACTGTCACTGGATGCCTCTGTCATTTCCCTAATCCACCAACATCACCAGTAGCGTCAGACAGGCAAATTACAGCATCTTGCATCTGCTGAATGACTAGAAATTGTTCTGACCAATATTACATACATTTTCAGTGAGGCAAGCCCTGATAACCCCAAAATATCAGCAGCGTCAGAAGGCATGCATCTAGAGCTAATGTGTTGCAGCACTTTTCTTAAGTTCAGTAATAAAATGTGTACACTTATTTTTGTAATCAATCAGCAATGCAATTTGTGTCACCCTTACAGCATGTACCAATGCAGTCCCTCACATTACAAAAGTACAGAAGAAATCAGTATATTACTGGAACACTGAGTATCTAAAATGAAACATATCCAGCAGGACTACATGCCTTAAAAACTAAATCAACACACTTCAGCAATTTGCTTCATCTTCTGCACGAGTAAGAGGAAAACAGGTAGGCTGATCTTATGACACCGTGATTATTGTGAAGTCTGAAGCTCATACCCCTCTAATAAAGTTTGTTAGATAGATACTTCCCGATGTTTTGAAATGGAGCACATCTCCTTTCCAAAAACAAAAGCATTTGAAACAGGAACATTAACTTACGGAGGAGGCACTCCTCAGGTGCGGCGGGGCTCTTCTCCTGTGGCTCGCCTTCTCCTCTCCGCCAGCAGCTGCGGGGCTCGCCCAAGACCACGGGGGCCCCGCTGCGGTACGGGCGGTGTCTTCTCTTTTCCCGGGGCTCCCTCAGCACACGGGAGCCCCGCACCAGCCCACACTTCTTCCTCGGGCCGGCAGCATCACCCGGTCTCCCCCTCGGCACGGGAGACCGGACGGGCACATCGAAAGCTTCCCCCAGGCAGGGGGAAGCAGAAACCACGTCCTCCCGGCCCCGCCCACAACCAGGCGGCGGCCATCTTGAGGCGGCTCGGGCTGCGGCGGTGATCTCGGGGGCAAAACGAGGGGTGGGCACCCTCGAGATTAAAATAAAATAGAGAAGCCCCCCCCAATTTTTTTTCCGAAAAATCGCGGGGTGCTTGCACGGTGCGCGCTTACAGATATATATTTTTTTCTCTTTTAATTTTCTCAGGAACTACTGGAGGGATTTACACTATTTAACCAAAAGCGTGATCTGCGTACGAGACTCTACCATTTTGACAAGTTTGGTGTAATTCCGTTCAGCGGTTCAAGCTGTAGCCGTGTCTAAAGGTCCTATGGAAATTAACATGGGGAAAACACGTTTTGGGACCCCCCTTTTTTCTCAGCCCCCACTTGACTAATCCCCCCAAAACTTTCAGGGAAGGAGAGGAGCGGAGCGGGCCATCTTCTTTGAGAAATTTGCGAAGATTCATCAACCAGTGCCAAAGTTATTCCCAATAGAATGTTGCGGATTTCCTATGGAAACTAGGTCCTAACTATATATACCTACTGGCGACCGCCAGTAGGTAATATGCATACATATATTACCTACTGGCGGTCGCCAGTAGGTATATATAGTTAGGATTTTTTCTCTATGGGATTTTTGAAAATTCTATGTCTAATAACTTTGGCGTTTGTGGACGGAATTGGCTGAAATTTTCAGGAAAATGGCACATTTTGTTTCTGAGCAGCTCCTGAAAATTGGGGGGGGTTCGTCCAGGGGGGGTCGAGAAAAAAGGGGGGGTCCCAAAACATGTTTTTAACATTGAGTTTTCCATAGGGCGGTTGGCCTCACTTTTAGCCCGAACGGCTGAATGGATTTGCACGAAACTTGGCAAAATTGTAGGGACTGGTAGCCCGATGTGCCTTTTGTAGGTCTCAATATATGTGCTCCAGTGGATTTTGAGAAATTAACGTTTAAAAAAAGATATATATCTGTAACAGCGGACCGGGCAGCGCTCCGGTTCGCGTACTTTTCGCGCAACGGAGCTTTGTGAAGCGAAGCTGATTGGTTCTCCGGCGTCTGTAAACATTCCAAACAGTCCGTAGCGGCCGCCATCTTGTCTCTCGGTAGGATCGAGAGACAAGAGGAGGCCAAAGCGAAGGGGCAAATGACCATAAGGGGGCATAGTAGATTCTCGCTGACCCCCTAGGTTTGATGTGGAGGTTTTAAAAGGGCCCAGCGGGGCAAAAAAAAATAAAATAATAATAATCGAACGGCTGAATGGATTTGCACGAAACTTGGCAAAATTGTAGGGACTGGTAGCCCGATGTGCCTTTGCTAGGTCTCAATATATGTGCTCCAGTGGATTTTGAGAAATTAACGTTCAAAAAAAGATATATATCTGTAACAGCGCTCCGCTTCGCGTACTTTTCGCGTTACGGAGGTTTGCGAAGCTGATTGATTCTTCGGCGTCTGTAAACATTCCAAACAGTCCGTAGCGGCCGCCATCTTGTCTCTCGGTAGGATCGAGAGACAAGAGGAGGCCAAAGCGAAGGGGCAAATGACCATAAGGGGGCATAGTAGATCGTCCCTGACCCCCTAGGTTTGTTGTGGAGACTTTAAAAGGGTCTCGCAGGGCAAAAAAAAAATATACCGTTTTTTTAGTTTTTTTGCGTGGAGTGCGCCCGGTTCGCGAACCGGGAAGCGTTCTGGGGAGCGTACTTTCTTGAAAATTAGTGAAAAAAGTTAGAGTAAAATAATAATTGTGAGTGATCAGATGTAGGGTAGCTCTGAGAAGAGCTTTTGGGTTTATGGTACATTTAGGTACTTATAAGTAGGTACCAATGCACAGTCTTAAATTCAGAGTGAAAATTCTGTTGCCCTCATCTGAGAAGTGAACTCCATCTCCTCTGTAGATATCTTGCATGTAGTAACGCAAGTTATTGTTGTACAGGGAGCCCATTCCATGGTCTCTCATGTAAGCTGAAACAGATTTGTTTACATGCTTCCTCGATTTCTCAATTTGTGGACAAAATTGGTTCGACCACCTCCATTTTTGTCTTTGGCATATATTTGAATATACCAAGGCAGTCTGAGGAAAAAGTGCCATCAATTGCTCAAAGGTGTCCTTTAAAAGCATTTCCAGACCTACCCCAGTCAAAGTGCCCAAATCATTACCTCCACAGTGCACAATTAATAGGTCAGGTTTTGGCAAATGCATAAAGGTTTTCACCAATGGTATCAATTGGTGACATTTTAATCCTCTGTGGCCAAACCACTTAATTTCCACATCTTGTAAATTGAGGTTAGGTAAATTCCTGTTTTCAGCGTACCTCTGAGCCCAATAGATGTAACTATGTCCAACAATCCAGACAGAAAACATGGCGAGAGAAGGTTCTCCTGCAGTCAGATGAAGTGTGGCAATGAAATGGCAGTTGAAAAAATGAGAGTGTAAAATGAAAAAAACTGAGGAGTTTCTGTGTTAATGAAGCAGTAAGAGTGATTGGTGGATTTTGATTGCTGAAAACAGAAAGTTAGGGTGCATGGATGAGTTCGTTGAAAGATGTATTTTGAGTGGCGAAGAAAAAATCATTAAATGAAAGATTGCACTGGATATGCAGGTGCACTGAGAGTTCAGAGTTCAATTGCAACTTTGTTGTGTGAACTTGGAAACACCAGAGGTCTTGCAAGAGGTGGTTGCTATGCAGAAAAAGCAGAGAGGGGGCAGAGGGGGGAAGGGTTTTGCTTTGAAAAAAAGTGAGGGAAGAGTTTTGATTGGGTGACATGAGAGATATGTGTGAGGAATTACAGCATTTCTGTGCTTTTGATAGCTGCAGACTCTGGAGTGCATACCTTTTGCTCTGCTGAAGACAAATTGGTGTGTTTCTGAGACTGTTTTGAAACTCAAAGTATTTGCTAAGGTGAGAAAAGATTTCTTTAATTTAGATAGAAAATAGTGTGCTTTAAGGAGAAAATTATGAAGAAAGTTGTGTTTTTCAAATGTTGCTTTGTCTCAAGTGTTTTACAAATAGATTTTGTTTCTTTGAGAAATTGTAATTGGAGAAAATGTGAAGTATTAGTACTGACAGGGTTTTTATGTGCATAGGAGCTGTGGAGTGTTTTCAAATTATGACTTGTAAATCGTTTTTGAGAAAAAGCAATGGTTTTAATATTGATGAGAAGGACATAATGGTGTCTGCTTCTTTATAAGGTAATTGAGAGTCTCTGATGTTATTTTTCCCATTTCAATGTAAGAAGTTTGTCTGTGGAGCAAATTGCTTGTAAATATGCTCCCACCTGTGCATGGCAAATTTAGATTTTGAATGTTTGCGTTACATAGGCATGTTAAAGGTGACTGAAACATGCTGCAAAGGCAATCAAAAAACGCTTTTATGTGTCTTAAGGACATTTTAAGTCATTTCCCCATGTGCAGTGTTTTCAAATTATGAGTTGAAAATCGTTTTTGAGGTAAAGGAATGTTTTCAAAATTTATGTGCGCCATATGCCCCCAAATTTCTTTTTCAGGGGTGCAGCAGGGTGTTCTTGAGACACTCCTGCACCCTCGGAAAAATTCGTAATTTGCGATGAGGTAATTGCTAATCGCAAATTGCACCTTCATTTCTATGGGCCTCCTGCTGCATGGAAATGAATGGGTAATTTGTAATTAGCAAATAGCTCATCGCAAACTAGGAATGGTAAAGAATCGCTATTTATTCCTTAAAGTTCGCTATTTAGGAAATGCAAAAAACTTTGATGATACATATGGCGGTTCATCTCTAACAAGATAAGAAGCATAGGGATAGATTTATGATGACTGGCGCATCACCAGGGATGTGTTAGTCATTCTGTGCCGCTGTTCCGTCACCTATGGTGTGCTGCATTTACAATGCGGCGCATCATGGGGCAAAAACAGCACAGATGCGTGACGTATCTGTGCCGTAAAGGTGGCGCATTGCTGGAGTTGTATCGCAAGTGTGATGAAGCTCCAGCAAGGCTCAGGGGTGCCCCTGTCGCAGGGTTTCTGTTCTCACACAGAACTGTGGACAGAGGATTGGAACCTCGGCGAATTATGGTGCCCCAAAACTCACCTTAGTAATCAAAAACCCCTTAGCAAGCTAGGTACAGTGTCACATTGGATATAACAAACTCTCAATGTTTAGACAATCCAGAATATGAACTTATAGTACCTCAGGATACGTGGAACTCATGAACAGTCGGTCGTTATATATTTCTTAGAAACCAGAACATGGAGTTAAGAAGAACACATGTGTATTTGAAATGTTTATTTACTAATGCCGTCTTCTCAGGCGTAGTATCTTAGATAATACAAGTACACATATTATCAGTAGCAAAATTACCAGCATAGTTACTAGTACATAAAAAGCGAATGGTGACAGTATGTTAACATGCTGTAAATGAATAAGAGTTAGCAACACTTATAAGCAGCCGCGGGCCGTGGAGGGAGTTACGGTGGGGCAGGGAGGCGGGGAGGGGGAGGGGCAGGGTGGAGAGGGCTCCACCCTGCCCCTCCCCCTCCCCGCCTCCCTGCCCCACCGTAACTCCCTCCACGGCCCGCGGCTGCTTATATCTCACCCTCCCTAATACACATATTATATTATTTGCTAAGAAGGTCTCTTTGTGTTGGTTTAGGGCGTGCCCATACTTTAGTGTCTTAGATTTGAAGGAATCACATCAGCATACACCAGCTCTCTCTTCATGTGAACCGCATCAAGTGTTGTGTATGTGTGTTCGGCAAAGCAATATAAAACCCGCCTCATGCCCAGAATTGGCAGAAGCTGCACTTATGTTATGAATATGAAGTCGTGGAGATCAGACCTCATAACAATTCTGTATCGTGTTGTTCTTGAAACTTCAGCACTCGCTGTACAGATATAGTTTAACAAGTAAAGCAGATAGTAGAGCAATAACATATTATTCTCATGTAAATCACGATGAACTATTAGGTTGAAAGCTAAAGCAACAACTAAGTGTCGTGTGCAGAAGTTGCAAAAAAGGAAAAATGGCGTTTAAACCGGTAATGAGTCCATGCTAACTTAACACGGTGTAAAGATATATAGGATCTACATGACACCTCCCCATGATCCGGAAACGAACTGAATAAGATAATAGAAGTGCCATCTCATGAGAGCAGATTGCAACTTCATATGTGGACGGTCCGCAAGGTAAAACATTAAAAACTAGGAACATTTAATGCTAAAGAAAAATAAAACAGCCAACTACTTTATCGAGGCTTAAGCCAATAGGCAAGCTAAATAATAAAAACTTGACAAATAAGTCAATGAATTGTCAATGAAATGCTAGTACTCAGCATATCAAACATGAAAAAGGTCTATGACATAACTGTGTATGCAAAATAAGCTGCAACAGCCTCTAATAGGAAGTCACCATCTTCATCCGAAAAGAGTTCAGCCATCCAATTTAAAAGCTACTATAAACATTTATTTTATAAATTTATAATAAATGAAAAGTAAATATGTAAACCGTTTAATTTAAAAATAAAGACACCTTCAAAAACAGGTTATGTGTAGTGTCTTCAATAAAATATTAAAATATGGTCATAAAATTAGATCAGATTCATATATAAAACAGGACAGGTAAAATGAATATAAATTCCATTTCTTTTCTGCTATTTCTGTATTGTAAATTTGCCATGTACAAAAAATTCTTCTATGTAAAAATGTTAAGTAGTGTGTTAAGGTTTTGATGACTGTTATTAATTTACTGTTGGGTAATAGTGGTTAATAACATTTTTTATTATATTTTACCACAGATTCAACTGCAGATTATTTCAAGATTTTAGGATGCCAAGCAAAGAAAGAGTGAGAAACTCCTGCACCCTCGGAAAAATTCGTAATTTGACATGAGGTAATTGCTAATCGCAAATTGCACCTTCATTCCTATGGGCCTCCTGCTGCATGGAAATGAATGGGTAATTTGTAATTAGCAAATAGCTCATCGCAAACTAGGAATGGTAAAGAATCGCTATTTATTCCTTGAAGTTCGCTATTTAGGAAATGCAAAAAACTTTGATGATACATATGGCGGTTCATCTCTAACAAGATAAGAAGCATAGGGATAGATTTATGATGACTGGCGCATCACCAGGGATGTGTTAGTCATTCTGTGCCGCTGTTCCGTCACCTATGGTGTGCTGCATTTACAATGCGGCGCATCATGGGGCAAAAACAGCACAGATGCGTGACGTATCTGTGCCGTAAAGGTGGCGCATTGCTGGAGTTGTATCGCAAGTGTGATGAAGCTCCAGCAAGGCTCAGGGGTGCCCCTGTCGCAGGGTTTCTGTTCTCACACAGAACTGTGGACAGAGGATTGGAACCTCGGCGAATTAGGGTGCCCCAAAACTCACCTTAGTAATCAAAAACCCCTTAGCAAGCTAGGTACAGTGTCACATTGGATATAACAAACTCTCAATGTTTAGACAATCCAGAATATGAACTTATAGTACCTCAGGATACGTGGAACTCATGAACAGTCGGTCGTTATATATTTCTTAGAAACCAGAACATGGAGTTAAGAAGAACACATGTGTATTTGAAATGTTTATTTACTAATGCCGTCTTCCCAGGCGTAGTATCTTAGATAATACAAGTACACATATTATCAGTAGCAAAATTACCAGCATAGTTACTAGTACATAAAAAGCGAATGGTGACAGTATGTTAACATGCTGTAAATGAATAAGAGTTAGCAACACTTATAAGCAGCCGCGGGCCGTGGAGGGAGTTACGGTGGGGCAGGGAGGCGGGAGGGGGAGGGGCAGGGTGGAGAGGGCTCCACCCTGCCCCTCCCCCTCCCCGCCTCCCTGCCCCACCGTAACTCCCTCCACGGCCCGCGGCTGCTTATATCTCACCCTCCCTAATACACATATTATATTATTTGCTAAGAAGGTCTCTTTGTGTTGGTTTAGGGCGTGCCCATACTTTAGTGTCTTAGATTTGAAGGAATCACATCAGCATACACCAGCTCTCTCTTCATGTGAACCGCATCAAGTGTTGTGTATGTGTGTTCGGCAAAGCAATATAAAACCCGCCTCATGCCCAGAATTGGCAGAAGCTGCACTTATGTTATGAATATGAAGTCGTGGAGATCAGACCTCATAACAATTCTGTATCGTGTTGTTCTTGAAACTTCAGCACTCGCTGTACAGATATAGTTTAACAAGTAAAGCAGATAGTAGAGCAATAACATATTATTCTCATGTAAATCACGATGAACTATTAGGTTGAAAGCTAAAGCAACAACTAAGTGTCGTGTGCAGAAGTTGCAAAAAAGGAAAAATGGCGTTTAAACCGGTAATGAGTCCATGCTAACTTAACACGGTGTAAAGATATATAGGATCTACATGACACCTCCCCATGATCCGGAAACGAACTGAATAAGATAATAGAAGTGCCATCTCATGAGAGCAGATTGCAACTTCATATGTGGACGGTCCGCAAGGTAAAACATTAAAAACTAGGAAAATTTAATGCTAAAGAAAAATAAAACAGCCAACTACTTTATCGAGGCTTAAGCCAATAGGCAAGCTAAATAATAAAAACTTGACAAATAAGTCAATGAATTGTCAATGAAATGCTAGTACTCAGCATATCAAACATGAAAAAGGTCTATGACATAACTGTGTATGCAAAATAAGCTGCAACAGCCTCTAATAGGAAGTCACCATCTTCATCCGAAAAGAGTTCAGCCATCCAATTTAAAAGCTACTATAAACATTTATTTTATAAATTTATAATAAATGAAAAGTAAATATGTAAACCGTTTAATTTAAAAATAAAGACACCTTCAAAAACAGGTTATGTGTAGTGTCTTCAATAAAATATTAAAATATGGTCATAAAATTAGATCAGATTCATATATAAAACAGGACAGGTAAAATGAATATAAATTCCATTTCTTTTCTGCTATTTCTGTATTGTAAATTTACCATGTACAAAAAATTCTTCTATGTAAAAATGTTAAGTAGTGTGTTAAGTTTTTGATGACTGTTATTAATTTACTGTTGGGTAATAGTGGTTAATAACATTTTTTATTATATTTTACCACAGATTCAACTGCAGATTATTTCAAGATTTTAGGATGCCAAGCAAAGAAAGAGTGAGAAAGGCTGCAAAACGTCAAAGACAGCAGGTGAATGAAAAAAAGCAGCAGTCCTCTAACAAAAAGATTTGTCAAGTCACCAAGAAAGCACCGGGTAAGAGTACAAAAACATTCATAAGAAATATCTCTAGTAAAAAAAATATTACTACAGAAAATGTTTCAGTCCAGAAAAGGAGAAGCAATTCAAACGGTAAGGAAAGGCCAATGAGAAATGTTACTGCTAGAGTAAGAGATAACTCTATGCATGAAAGTAGAAGGAAACAACAGTTTAGGGACATTCGTAAACGAATGTTCCGCAACAGGATAATTGGCAATTTGTTAAAAAATATTAAGAAAGGTCAACAGAAAGTGGTTTTTTATAAGAGAAAAAAAATTGTTGAGAAAGTTATTGATCAGGCATTTGAAATTAAACGTAAGTTATTTATTTTGACAATCAATAGAATTAGGAAGCTAAACAAGGCAATTTATGATTTCAAAAGAAATAGTAGATGGAAGAGAATAGTTAATCGTAGTAATTTTTGTGAAGTTTTTTCTGGAGAATGGATGCATAGTTCAAGCTCTGAGGCATTTTTTAATGAGGAGAGTTATTTCCAGGATAATGATTTGGTGCATGCAGTTGACACCAGTGGTCGAGGTTATGAAGTGAAAGATGGTTGTCCAGTTGAAAAAGAAAAACTTGTGACAACAGAGATAGAAGAGGTGTTAGGTAATGAGGTTTTAGGGAGACGTCCTAAGGGTCCTGTGTACACCTGGAAGTGTAGTAGTATTTGCAGTGTACGACAGGATTCCATCAATTTGCTTTGTGATTTTATACGGTCATTTAATAAGAAAAGTTTGAAGCAGAAAATGAAGTTGTTGCAAGAATTAGATCCTTGCAGAGTGAGAGAAGTGATAGGTTTGCATGGTCATTCACTGGCTTGTCTTTCCAGGAGAGTATGCCAGAGTGTTTTTCATCATTTCAGGATGCTAGCAGTGCATCATAATAAAGTGAGGAAATTAGTTAGAATGTTGTATTATGCTAAGAGTCCAGCAATTATGCTTAAACAATTATGCGCTGCTCTTTTGCATGGTTCTGAAATAGATGTGAAGAATATATGTGAAGAAATTGAGTTTTGTTACTTTGGAAGTAAAGAGGAGAATGTTGAAATTGACCAAGAAGAAGAGAGTAATGTGGAAGATAGTGTACAGGTTTCCAGTACAGATAATTTCCAGAGGGAAATTGCGACGTTTGAGGTGAAATCAAGTGAGAGGCCAAATTTCACTTGTGTGTGTTGTCGACGCACTTATTATAAGAATCAGACTAAGTTAGTGGATTTATATGCAAAAAGTGAAAGGGAAAATAATAGTGAATGGAAGGATTTTACAACATACTTGATGGTAGAAAATTGCTTTGATTTGGGATTGGATCAACGTGTGTGTACCTATTGTTGTAACAAATTAAATCAAAACCAGATGCCTGCTAGAGCAGTTCATAATAATCTGGAATTGGTTGAGATTCCTTCTGAATTGAAGGATTTAAATACTTATGAATCTATTTTGATTCAAAGTATCCATCCCTTTCAGGCTATTGTAAGAATGGAGCCAAAGACAGGGAAATTGCCTCCATCAGATTTACAGAGAGGATTAAAGGGAAGAGTTGTTTATTTGCCTCTAGATTTGAAGAAAAACATTAACACAATTGGAGTAGAAAAAGTGGAAGAGGAACCTCTTGTTATCTTAGTTAATGGGGTTCCGACAAAGAATAAGAAAATATGGCAAGATTTAGTAGATGTTAGGAAAGTCAAAAGGGCAACATTGTATTTGAAAAAATATAATAAATACTATAAAAATGTATATGTTGCAGAAGAGGAAGTAAGTGAGGAAGAGGATAGGGATTTGTGTGCTGGTCAAATTGAGAAAGTAGAACCCTGTACTAGTGAAGAAATATATGAACATTATAGTGTTCATCCTTTGCATTCCAAGGAAGTCATGGGGAATGCTATTGAGTTGTTTCAAATGAAACAAGCGAAAGGGAGTCCCATTAGTGTTTGGGAGGAAAGTTTGGAAGCTCGGTGTTTCCCACAGCTTTTTCCAACAGGTCAGGGAGGAAGATATGATGAGCGACCTCATCAAATTCCTGCTTCTGAATACCGGACTTTGCGATTGTATGCAGGAGATCCTAGGTTTCGACAATGCATTCCTTATTTGTTTCATCTCCTGTTTGAAAGCGATCTGTCTGGACTGTCATATGCAGTGAACCACATCTTGAAAAGTGGTATACACATGCAAAACATCTCGGCAAGTGACTTTATGGATAAAGTCAATGTCCAAGACAGTATTTTGGATTCTCACCTGATTAATCTCATGGCGTGTCAGCGTGGTACTAATGAGTACTGGTACCGTCGTCATGGTGATTTAAAATGTATGCTGAGGAACTTAGGAACTCCCACATGGTTCCTCACTTTGAGCTGTACTGAGTATTGCTGGGAAGACTTACTTGAATTTCTACGAGAGGCAAATGCTAACGTAGAAAACATCGAATTCAAGACACCCGGAGAACTGTGCTCTTTGGATCCAGTCAATGTATGTAGGTACTTCAATCATAGATTTGAAGGTATGATGTCTTTCATCATGAATAAGAAGAATCCACCTCTTGGAGAGGTGTTGGATTTCTTCTGGAGGAAGGAGTACCAAGCAAGAGCTGCTCCTCATATACATATGTTGCTGTGGATCAAGGATGCACCTAAATTTGGAACGGATGCAGAAGACTCAGTGATGAGTTTCATACAACAGTATTCTACGTGTGCTGTTCCAAACGCAAAGGAGTAAAAAAGCCTAAGAGAAAAAGTTCTACGTTTCCAAAGCCATCGATGTGGAAAGTACTGTCGTCGTAAATTCCGGAACAAAGACAAGTTCTACACCAAATGTCGTTTCGGCTTTCCACGACCGGTGATTTCTAAAGGAAGAGTGAACAGTTTGATGTCTTCGCTGCGACATAATGTGATGAAGAAATCACCTAAAAACACATACAATTTGAAGAGGAACGAAGAGTCTAAGTACATCAACGACTACAACCCGGTGATTTTGTCCATGTGGAATGCTAACATGGATATACAGTTTGTGGCTGATAACTGTATGGCTGTGGCTCGGTATGTGACATCTTACATCACCAAAAAAGAGAAGACAGAATTGAAGGATATGTGGGAGGACATTTCCCATGAAAAGAGCCTCAGCAAGAAGTTGTACAGTTTCAGTCTGAAGATGTTGTCGCATCGAGAAATCGGAGCTTACGAATGTTCTGACCGGTTGTCTTCAGCAAGTCTCTATGCCAAGTCCAGGAGTATCGTTTGGGCGAGTGTTGGTCTTGCTGCAACGCGTAATCGAGTTCTGAAACCTGTGCGGGAAATTGAGTATTTGGCGGAAAAGGAGCCAAACAGTACCGACATTTTGAAGAGCAACATGTTGGATACATATTATCCAAATCGAAGCAGTCACCTCGAGAATGTTTGTCTGTATGAGGTTCTGCAAAATTACATATTCAAGAGGAACATCAAAGAAGATACTGAGAAAGGAGTGTATGCTGTAATAGGAAGTGAGGGATGTCTGGTCAAGCAAAGAAAATGCCACTTGATAAACCATCGAAAATTGAGTGGCGAATCTCCTGAAAAAAAGGAGTTTTTCTATTTAGCACTTTTGCAACTTTTTAAGCCTTGGCGTGCAGAAGAGGAACTGCTTGGAGATTTCCTTTGTTATGAAGACTCATTCAATGCTGCCAAGGAGACCATAGAATGTCCTGCTTTTCCCAAATATGTAGAAATGTTGAATGTGGAAATTGAGCAGGAAGCAACGATTGCAGCCGAGATTGCCAGAGACAGTTCTCAGGACAGGCAGAGTTCTGCTTCATTGAATCAGGATCCACTAGGAGGACCTCTTATCGAAAATGAAGCTGCCACTGCTATGAATGAAGTGGAAAGAGCCATGGCACATGCTCAGGAGGATGCGGTTAACTTAGAAGAGTTGGAAAGACAACTCAACGTTGAGCAGAGGAAAATATATGACGAGATTACCATGCAAATTGATCATGGATTAAGTCATGACAAGAAAGAGTGCTCATGTACGTCGTTGAAGCCTGTCCGACTGTACGTGAGTGGAGAAGCGGGAACTGGAAAAAGTTTCCTTATTAAAGCAATTTCATGTTATTTGCAGGAAAGGAAAGAGTCATCGCTGTCTTGTGTTGTCACCGCTCCAACTGGACTGGCAGCACATAACATTAAAGGGATTACTTTACATCGTTTACTGATGCTGCCAGTGGAGCATGACAACAAATTAGAATATCACAAGCTATCTGGAGATGCTTGTTTTGAAGTTTCAAGAGTCTTGAGGAAAATGAAACTTCTTATCATTGACGAAGTAAGCATGGTTTCCAATGTCATGCTTGCCTTTGTGCATTTGAGAATGCAAGAAGTTCTCAAAACAGAGTATGATGTGTTATTTGGTGGCAAACACATCAATGTTTTCGGAGATTTTCTGCAGCTGACACCAGTGAAAGGGCAACCTGTGTTCAAAATGCTCACGCATGAAGATACCAGGAAGTGCTTAGGGAGCATTGGCAACGTCAATATATGGTTAAACTTCAATTATGCTGAACTGCATGAAAATATGCGTCAGGCAAAGGATGAAGTTTACAAGACTATTCTACAAGATGTTAGAATTGGAAAAGTGACCGAGCATGGGAAAGAAGCTTTACATGCACAATTACTGACAAATTTATATCCAGACGAAGATGTTGTGCCTGAGAATATTTTTCAGAAAGTTACTGAGAAAAAATCTGGAATATGTTTGATGCCAACTCTTGCAGAATGTGCCAAATTCAATAACAAAATGTTGCATTTAGAAAAGCAAGAGATTGTGAAACTGGAAGCTATTGACAGAGTAGAGCATATGGGATCAACAATTATTTTGTCTGAGAATCTGAAAACAAAATTGGATTCATTAGAGAAGAGTATATCTAAAACTGCGGGTTTTGAAAAGACTCTGAATGTGTGCTTGAACTGCCGTATAATTTTAAGAAGGAATTTACATGTTGAAAGAGGTCTGGTAAATGGATCAATGGGTAATGTTGTTGATTTTGTGAAATACAGAAATAGAGATGGAATTGAATTTTTAAAAATTAAATTTGATGGCATTGAGGAAGTACAGCTAATTGGTCGTTGTTCTGCTAGATTTTTGCTTGTAAAAGACTTATATGTTCGTCGTAAGCAGTTTCCTGTTTGCTTGGCATATGCGGTGACAATCCATAAATCGCAAGGTTTAAGTGTAGACTGTGCATTGGTGAATATTGGCAGTTCTGTGTTCAAGGAGGGTATGGCATATGTGGCATTGTCACGAGTTAGAACTTTATCGGGATTGTACTTGATTGAGTGTGATGTCACAAACATTTGTGCAGATCTAGATTGTGTTAAGGAATACAATAGGTTAAGAAGAGAGTATGCGCCACATTTGCCTCAGTATCCTTTGTTTGAGAAACGTGTGGTAGGCCGGAAACGAAGAAATGTGACTAATACTGGGGAGGTTGTAGCAAAAAGACGAAAAGTTGATGAACCTGAAATTATAAGCAGAAACAAAAAGGATTCTGTTGAAGATGTTGTTGGTTTTCAATTTGAAAACAGTTCTGGTGTCAACTGCTATGCTAATGTAGTGGTTAATGTTTTTTTTTTTCTCTAGAAAATGTAAAAGAAGAGATTGTGGTCAATTCTGTTCAAAGATTTTGCAGTTTGTTAAATTCTGTGTTAGAGAAATGTAGCACTGATAGAACAAACATAGAAAGTGTGTCTGAAATTCGAAATCTGTTAGACAGATGTTCAGGCCAAACACAATTCTCTCAAAATAGTCAGCAAGATTGTCAGGAGTTTTTAATGTATATGCTTGATGTATTGCATGATTAAGGTGTAGATGTAGATCACCTGTTTGGGCCTTCTTATCAATGGCAGCATGACTGCGAGAACTGTAGGGTATCAAGTACTACTAGTGTAGACTCAGAAAGATTTATATATTTAACTTTGCCAGACAGTAAATCAGTCTCTTTTAATAAGCTAGTAAAAGCAGCTGATCACAACATGGAGTGTAGCCAATGTAAATCTGAAATGATGTCCACATTATTTATACGAACATATGGCCAGTATGTCATTTTAATGTTCCAACGATGTAGGCCTGATGGAACAAAATTGACAACTTTAATTAAAAATGTTGTGGCTTCACAGTTGTCAATATCAGGAAGGACTTTTGTAACTGTAGCAATTATATATCATGATGGTCCTTCAATAACATCAGGACATTATACAGCTTATTTAAAGTGTAGAAATGGCTGGTCATTCTGCAATGATTCTGTTTTAATTTTCAAAAAAAAATTGCCGTATGACCTTAAAAACTCTTACCTGGTGTTTTTAAAACCAAAATTTTAGGGAAAGAATCTTGGGATGTGCTCTGAGGAATTTCAAGAAGTTCTAATGGCTCCTACACAATTTGGCCTTGAGGATAAGTGTAGTATAGAGACATAACTTCTTATCATAACACTGGACGTCATGGAGAAATACGTGCACTTTGAATGAGTTCAGAAAAACTGTTTCTTTTTATAAGCTAATTGAAGCAGCCAATCAAAACATGGAGTAGAGGGAATGTAAGTCTGCAATGCTGTCTACTGTTTTACATTGCTTTGTGATTAAAAGTGATGTAGAGAATTAAATAATTGTACTAGTCATAAAGGTAGTGTAAGTCTGCTTCATAGTAAGCAGTATCAGTGTGATAGGAAATGTAGAACATGATTGAGCAAGAAGGGGAAGATATTACTAGTCCAGGATTGTGAAAATGATCTTCAACATTTTAATTGTGAAAGTTGCGGAAATACAACATGACGGGATTGGTTTAAAAGAATTCTAAGAGTTATAAATGGCTCAGACACGATTTGGCCTTGTGGAAACGTGTGGTAGAGAGCGAGAAGTCATTTATTGTATGTAACATGTTTTTGAAAACGATGGAGGTTTTCTTTCAGAAAGTGGCGGGTTGAAAGTAATAACAGCACAACAGAGTGTAAGCTGTTCATAGGACATCCTTGGCCGTCATGGAAAGTAAGTTAACTTTAAGGAGTTCTGAATTCTGATTTGTTATGTTGTATGGGTTTTTTAAACACAATCATTTTGATTGTGGTTTTTTTCCCCGCTGTTATATGATGAATACCTTCAAGTCACTGTTTTAGTGAAACTTGATACATTCTGAGAACAGCAAAAACAAACCATTTAACATGTATAATTAATTCTGTTCTGTTTGCATTTATGATGTACATGTAGAACTGTGTAGGAGGCATGGAGAAGGTGAGGCTTCTGTAAGTGTCAAAGTTGTTGCATACAGTGCTTATATTGTACGTAGTCTTTTATATTTCATTACTTTCACTGTTTCTGACTGATCTAAATTTTTTTTTTTAAAAAGAACAGTAAGTATAAGGGAAGGAAACAGACAGTTATGTTAAAAGAAACACAGCTATAGGGAATAAACTAGGGATACTGTGACCTGCAATCCTCTGCTGATGATGTCATTGAGCATGTCATGAATGATGTAATATGTGACATCATCAGCAGTGGATTACGGGTAATAGTATCTCTAGTTTACTCCCCTATAGCTGTCTTTCTTTTAACATAACTGTCTGTTTCCTTCCCTTATACTTACTGTTCTTTTTAAAAAAAAAAAATTTGGGGTTCGCTTCCGGTTCGCGTACCGGGGAGCGAACTGGGAAGCGAACTAAGAGAAATAAAGGTTGGCACAGTTCCAAATATTGTACCAATTTTTTAATAACGGGGAGGTAATTCTGAAAAGAACTTTTTTTTATTGTTTTTGTTGTTTTATATTTTTTTTATTATTTTTCTGAACATTTTTTTACTTTTTTTGAATTTTTCTGAACAGTTTTATATATTTTTTTGTTTTTTTTCGGAGGGGGCAACGAAAACGATTCATTGTAAAGGGCTCAACAGGAGCAACAAAACAAAAAAAAGAATTTATTATTTGGGGCGTTTCGTACAAACTTGCATATGATAGTCAATAGCTCTGTTGATCAGAGTGATGCTTCTTTCTCCGTAGCAAATGAATCCACTGCAATGTACGCAGACTTGTTTTACTTCACGAAATCTTGTTTGTATATTTGGCACCATCTCCCTGCCCTCTGGTCCAGTTACTTCCGGTACAACAGATCTTCTGGCCATAATAGGGAGATTATCTAGGTCGTTACGAAACTGTGCAGCACTGTAGTTGTTAGGATGCCACCTAGTCATATGGCGATGCATTGTGTAGTTTCCGAAACTGTATTTTTTGTCGGTCCCTCTGGACAGTCTATCTTGACATATAAGGCAAGTTACGTATCTTGCATTTACTTTTTTCTGACCTTTGGGAATTTTAAAAAATTGCCAAATGAAGTTTTCTTTCCGGTGAGACGTCCTGGGCTCCTCAGGCAAAAAGTGCCTCTCTTCGTGCTCGTCGTCCTGCTCCTCTTCTTCCTCTCCTTGCTGAATTATAACTTGAGCAGGTGGTCCACTCTTCCTTGGATGTGGTGGAGGTGGTGGGGAAGCACCAGCTGAAGCTACTAAAGAAGCCATTGCTCACTGGTAACAAAGGGTCTTTCTCTCACAATGATGAAAGTCAGAGTGAGGAAAGAAGGAGGGATTTTCATCATTTGGGAAAAACAATAGTTCTCAACCAATGAAAAGTGTTCATTTTATATTATATGACCTAGTCTTACATCATTAGGAAACCAAAAGTGAAATGAACCAATGAAAAGTGTTATTACCAAGTCACATGACCTGCTGTGTTTACGTTACGCGCTTTGCAGGGCCTCCCGGTTTGCTTCCAGAAACCTGTGCTTTGCGACTCGGTAAGCGTACCAGTTCGCTAACGTAGCACGTCATATGACGTATCACGCGACAACGCGAAACGTCATGCGGACGGGAGGCGTGATGATGTTGTTTTCTAACGCGGCAGTTGCGGTAAAGAAACGTTTACCGGCTCGCGGTCTATTTCGCGGCATCAAGGTCAGCTAACGGGAAGCTTCCCGATTCGCGAAGCGGGAACGAAGAAAAAAAAATATTTAAAAAAAAAAGTTATTAATAAACATATAAAATATATTTTTGGATTTAAAGAAGAATACATTTTACAGCTACAGATATTAGCTGTTAAAAAACCAATGAAATTCACTGAAAAAACCATAGGTTATAGACCATATATAGTTAGGAATTAGCATTTACAAAACCTTGAAAATTCACTGAAAAAACCATAGGTTATAGACCATATATAGTTAGGAATTAGCATTTAAAAAACCTTATTTTACTCACACAAAACCATTGAAATTCCATATATAGTTAGTTGCACTAACTATATATCGCGCACCCGCAATCCACTGCTGATCATGTCACATATTACATCATTCATGACATGGTCAGTGACATCACTGATGACATCACTGATGACATCTCAAATGACATCACTGATGACATCACTGTATATATATATATATATATATATATATATATATATATATATATATATATATTACCTACTGGCGGTCGCCAGTAGGTATATATAGTTAGGATTTTTTCTCTATGGGTTTTTTGAAAATTCTATGTCTAATAACTTTGGCGTTTGTGGACGGAATCGGCTGAAATTTTCAGGAAAATGGCACATTTTGTTTCTGAGCATCCCTTGAAAATTTGGGGGGGGTTCGTCCAGTGGGGGCCGAGAAAAAAGGGGGGTCCCAAAACGTGTTTTTAACATTGAGTTTTCCATAGGGCGGTTGGCCTCACTTTTAGCCCGAACGGCTGAATGGATTTGCACGAAACTTGGCAAAATTGTAGGGACTGGTAGCCCGATGTGCCTTTTGTAGGTCTCAATATATGTGCTCCAGTGGATTTTGAGAAATTAACGTTTAAAAAAAGATATATATCTGTAACAGCGGACCGGTTAGCGCTCTGGTTCGCGGACTTTTCGCGCAACGGAGCTTTGTGAAGCGAAGCTGATTGGTTCTCCGGCGTCTGTCAACATTCCAAACAGTCCATAGCGGCCACCATCTTGTCTCTCGGTAGGATCGAGAGACAAGAGGAGGTCAAAACAAAGGGGGAAATAACTATAAGGGGGCATAGTAGATCCTCGCTGACCCCCTAGGTTTGATGTGGAGGTTTTAAAAGGGCCCCGCGGGGCAAAAAAAAAACAAAATAATAATAATCAAACGGCTGAATGGATTTGCACGAAACTTGGCAAAATATTAGGGACTGGTAGCCCGATGTGCCTTTGCTAGGTCTCAATATATGTGCTCCAGTGGATTTTGAGAAATTAACGTTGAAAAAAAGATATATATCTGTAACAGCGCTCCGCTTCGCGTACTTTTCGCGTTACGGAGCTTTGCGAAGCTGATTGGTTCTCCGGCGTCTGTCAACATTCCAAACAGTCCGTAGCGGCCGCCATCTTGTCCCTCGGTAGGATTGAGAGACAAGAGGAGGCCAAAGCGAAGGGGGAAATGACCATAAGGGGGCATAGTAGATCCTTCCTGACCTCTTAGGTTTGATGTACCATTTTGCCAAGTTTGGTGTAATTCCGTTCAGCCATTCAGGCTGTAGACGTATGTAAATGTCCTATGGAAAATTGCATGGGGAAAACACATTTGAAAGTGTTGAAATTTAGAACCAATTAAAATGTTACTTTGGTTTTGTATTTGTGTGTGATGAAAGTTAATTGGTTATGTATATATGTCAAATGAGAGGAAACCACAGCCATTTTGTGATACTACTGTCTGAGGTACATTTGTGAGGAATTTTTGGTGGTGAATTTCTGGTGTTTGATTTACACAGTACTAACACTTCTGCTACTTTTAAAAAGGTGAGTTGTTAATTTGTAAGGGGAACTATGTTGTACACTTGAAGATAATTTGAAAAATGTTTTCTGTTATTTATTTGCAGTCCTTCTGTTATACTAAATACTTGATGAAGTTAGTTTTATATTATGTATTACTAAAAACGATAAATGAAAGTGATTATTTTTTTCTGCAATTTACAGCAAGCAATTTCAAAATAAAATGGCTCACAATGAAGAGACCGTGGCAATTTCTTTTGAATTGTCCACTACATTGATTGAAATTGAGAGCACCAATAATGAAATATTGTCACAAGGAGGACATGACTTGTATGATTCCATTAGATTGATTGAAATGGACAGCACCAAGAATGAAATATTGTCACAAGGAGATGACTTGAATGATTCCACTACATTGATTGAAATTGAGAGCACCAATAATGAAATATTGTCACAAGGAGGAGATGGCTTGTATGATTCCATTAGATTGATTGAAATGGACAGCACCAATAATGAAATATTGTCACAAGGAGGAGATGACTTGAATGATTCCACTACATTGATTGAAATTGAGAGCACCAATAATGAAATATTGTCACGAGGAGATGACTTGAATGATTCCACTACATTGATTGAAATGGACAGCACCAATAATGAAATATTGTCAGAAGGAGGAGATGACTTGAATGATTTTTTTGATCAATCTCTTGATGGCGAATTTATCGAGTGTTTGGAGACCATAGAGTTACAAGAATCATCATTGCAGACTTTTAATGAGGAGATTCCAGATGAGATGATTGAAGAGGAAATTACTGATGAGGACATGTTACTAGTTGTTTCAAATTAAAAAAATTCTGAAGAATAAATTTATATTTAGAAATCAAAAATTGTTTGAGACATTATTTATTTTTATTTTTAATTTATGAGGTTGTAGCGAAGTGATTGTAGTATAAAATGAGACTTATAGTATAGAGTGCAACATTTTTATGTTACATGGTAAGTTTACTCATATTTACTTCCCTTCTGCCACTATATTATCTCCAATGTGTATTTGACATGTCTTCTTCATCTCCGGCCTCCTTTCTCTCAGTGTGTGTCTCCGATGCATCTTATCGCTGGTATTTTGTCTAATTACAGAAGAGAGTAAAATAAAATAGTTCGGAACGTGAAAAGGGGGCAAAGTAGAGTACTCCTCACCCCCTAGGCCTTTTTAGGCGGTCCCAAAAGGATCAGTTTCTGCTTTCCTGAGAGATTATGGTATGAGTTCCATATACCACAATAACTTGCATTACAACATGCAAGATATCTATCTCCTATTACCAACTTTTGGAGATATTCGCGCTAAGCGCGAATATCTCCAAAAAGTAACACCTGCCCTGAGCAGTTCTTAGCCATGTTATCCAATGGGAGGTGGATAACATGGCTAAGAGTATTAGCTCGGTAATGCATGAATATCGCTGAGTTTTTAGCGATATTCATGCATTGCGGCCGTTTATTATCGCATTTGCGATAAACCTTGATAATAGTAAGGTTTATCTTCGATAATTTCTGACGATGCTTAGTGGTAAAAAATTGGTTGGTAAGCATCGTTAGCGATAAATATCGCTTAACTTTGGTAATATGCCCCAACGTCTGTTAACGTTCGATTCGAAGGAAATGAGGAAGTGTTGAAAAACATTGTCTGCGCCATCTTGCCTTTTTTGAAATGCCACACTTTTGTCGTGCACGGCAGCCATTTTAGATGTCTTGACCAGACCCACTCTCTGCACGCTGTCGATTCGTAGCATGGCTCCTCACCCTCGTAAGCATCTCCCCCAGGCACTGGTCACCACCGCTCTCTGTCTTATGCATGGGCAATAAACCTTCCCCCATCTGCGCTGCTCTTCCCTGAGAATCACACTCTGTGCCCGCCCGACACCTCCCTTTCGCCCTATTCACTACCGCACCCTCTGACACTCCTCTTCCTCTGTGTCCGAATGTCCAGGCCGGTCCTAGGCTATCAGCTAGCCCTGCAGATGTAGTTTATGGCCCCAGCTGTAAAGAATCACCCCTCTTCAAAGGAGTTATAGTAGATCAAGGCCCACACCCGATGTGATCCGTCACAGCACACGCGTTCCTACTATCTGAAAACCATCCTGTATTGTGATTGGGGAGGGGACCGAGCCTGAAGCGGAAGATTCCAGGAATGACTCTTTGTACATCAAAGTTTTTACAATTATGTGTCACATTAAAAATATATAGCACTCCAACAAAGTAGTAGGAATATAAAACTTTAATAACATATAAATATATACAACAAAACAAAAACAGTAAAAACATTTAAACAACGAAGAGACCGTGGCAATTTCTTTTTAATTATCCAATAGATTTATTGAAATTGACAGCACCAATAATGAAATATTCTTGTCAGTAGCGGTCTGTTGTGCGAATAGTTCCAAGGCAGCAGAACGCGCTGAAATCTAGATGGCACGAAAGTGATGTCTAGTAAGTTGCCGCCCAGCAAAAAACGGCGTGGGGCGCCGCGGGGGTGAGTGAGTCCAGTAGGCACCACAGCTATTCTTACCGGCATTGCAGAATTACTGCTGGGGACAATGCCTGTGCTGTAGCAGGGTCACAGCAGAAACAAAAAGGATTCTGTTGAAGATGTTGTTGGTTTTCAATTTGAAAACAGTTCTGGTGTCAACTGCTATGCTAATGTAGTGGTTAATGTTTTGTTTTCTCTAGAAAATGTAAAAGAGGGGGAGGCAGTCCAAAGTTCCGTTAAAAGGGCAAAGGAAAGGATCGGTGGTTTGAACTATCAGTCAAAAAGGGGAGGGGGTGCAATAATTTTTCCTACCGGGTCACACTGTGCTTTCACCGGAAGTGAGGTCTGCAGGATTGTAGTAATTCAAAGTGAGGCTGGCGCCAGCATGGGAGCGCCGACGTCCCGCGGATACAGTTTCGTCACTCCACGGGCGATCATGGCAGTCATTCCCCATCGGGGGTCGGAGACTCCCGCGGCTCCTCTAGAATCTTCAAGGTCGTGGAGGACTACGGTGGTGGAGTCAACCAGTGACCGGGCCATTTCTTTATGTTGGGCCCGCTCTTGCCAGGTCGACCGCCATTTTGAGAGTTCGGCAGCTACCGGCGATCGCGGGGTCACATGAGCGGACGGGCTCCACCCTGCCGGGCGAGACGTTGCAGCATGGCCACAGTGGAAGAACCGTTATCTAGGTCGTTCCGAAACTGTGCAGCACTGTAGTTGTTAGGATGCCACCGCCTGGAGCGCTGAGGGTGCAGCTGGGAAGCCTCCACCTGGGGAGGCGGGAGAGGCCTGTTCGCACCGTCTCTCCCTCCCAGTGCACCCCACGGCGTCTCGCTTGAGATTTGTTATGGCCGGACCAGGCGATGAGGACGAGGGGGGGGTCGGAGGCATGTGCAAGACATCCCCCTCCAGTGTTGTCGCAGCCATTATAAAAGAAAGAAGTGTCCCGTCCGTCTTCGGGCCGGGCTTCCGGTGGATGTCGGCCGGACGCCCCTGGCTCTGGCCCCATGAACGGGTTTCTTGGTTTATCGGCTGCAGCCGGATCCCGTCGGCCTCGGCCCCCCGACCGTTGGTGGTCGGACCGGAAGAGCATGTGGCGGGACTACCTGCAACTCTCAAGGGCCACCGCGGCCGGACTGGGAGAGAGAGGGGAGGGTCGAGGAGACATTCCCCCCCCCTGCAACTGTTCAGCGTTGTAAAGGCAATCCCCTGGCCGGGTCCCGCTGGTCTCGGCCTCTCCTCCGGCTACACCCTACGTTAGGATCTCCTGGCCGAGGCGTGGCAGCAGGACCTGCCTTATATGGGCTGCTCCCGGCTGGGCGTAGCCGGAACCCTGCCCCACCTTGGAAGTTTCCAGAGTGGGGGTGGATGTTCTACTGACTTGCATTTTCCCTAGTCTATCAATTTTTTTGGCGTGGCAGGCGGTGGGACAGCGAGGGGTGATTTGGTTTCTCTTACTGTTTTTCTGGTCTCTCACCACTGGCATATTTTAACGTTTTCTTGTTTCTAGGACATTAATAGGTTTTATCATTACGTTATGTTATCGTTTCTTTGTTCGTTGTTTAATAAAAGTTCATGTTCATCAGTGGCCTACTGATTTTCGTTTTCCTATTTTTTTCTTTCCAGGTTGTTTCATGGTAAAGTTTCTGTTAACAGGATACAGTGATCACTTCGTTATTATTGCATATGTCCTTTTCACTAGGGGTGCTCTCTGGTCGGGCCAGATGACGTATCTCTAGTAAATGGTCCGGGTGAAAAAGGTGCATCAATCAGTGGGGAGTAGATAGGCATGACAGATTACAACGGGGGAGAACGGTCCGCATTACGTACCCTTTCACTACTTGCAAAGATTTTCCTACGTTTATTTGCAAACAGGGAATACCTCCAAAAAGAACTAATTCCCAAACAGTCAATGTTCGGACAATCAATCAATCAATGAGGAATGAAATAGGTACGACGTGTTAAAGGCTTGCGTTACCTACCCTTCACTATCTGCAAAGGGAGATAGAATATTCCTATTCTTCCTCGTTTGCAGGTAGAGAAGATCGTTAAGAGAATTAACTTCGAACAATTCAATGCTCGATTGAAACAATCAACAAGGGGTACTGTGAACACAAATGAACGCCGCTTATATACATACGCATTGCTATTTTCAACAGGTTGTTCCTAATGTTTCTATTTTAGCGAGGTCAAAAGAGATCCCATTAGTGGCCTACTGATTTTGCTCGATTCCTTTTGTTTTTTTACACGATTTTTCGCTATCTGCAAAGACTAAACAGAGTATTGCGACTCTGTGCTTGTTTGTAAATAGAGAATGAACCAAAGAGAACAATCAATCAAATGGAGAGAGAAGCAGGCACGACGGATTACAAAGGGGGAAAGGGCTGCGTTAACTACACTTCACTATCTGCAAAGAGAGAGTACTCCTAATAGAAATGAGGGGTGGGGGGCAGCAATCAAAGCAGATCAGTGTGCATAAACACGAAAAAAAAAATTCTTACCACGTACTTGACATTCGACAGCTTATGATATTTGCTATTAAAAAACCATTGAAATTCACTGAAAAAACCATAGGTTATAGACCATATATAGTTAGGAATTAGCATTTACAAAACCTTGAAAATTCACTGAAAAAACCATAGGTTATAGACCATATATAGTTAGGAATTAGCATTTAAAAAACCTTATTTTACTCACACAAAACCATTGAAATTCCATATATAGTTAGTTGCACTAACTATATATTGCGCACCCGCAATCCACTGCTGATGATGTCACATATTACATCATTCATGACATGGTTAGTGACATCACTGATGACATCACTGATGACATCTCAAATGACATCACTGATGACATCACTGATGACAACATCCAGTGACTATGTTTCTGTAAAGTTAAAATATGTCTTACATATTGAAGAATGAGTGGATGTATAAGTGTCTGGACGAAGGATTTAGTAGGTGCATGACTGAATGTATGAGTGAGTGATTAAATGTGTCTCACTGAGTGCATGGGTTAGTGACTAAACTGTCTTAATTTGTGCATCATTATGTCTGTTGTTCTGTAAACTGCTGCATGTGTTGATCAGTAGCTATATGAGTAACTATATGGGTTATTGATTGATTGCCCAAGTATTTGCATGGGAGACTGAGTGTGTGTGTGGCTGGATGGGAGGTGTGTGACTCTGTACAGATCAATGTGTACTTGTATCAATGATTGTATAAGAGAGTAAGTATGTGTTAGTATATGGTTGAAAACGTAAGGTGCTCTATGTTTAACTGTATAGAGTAGAAAATGGAAGTGTGATTGATTCTTTACAGGACTGACTAGGTGTGTGAGTAACTCCATGGATGAGTGGCAGAGTGTGAGTGTCTGTATAGGTGTATGAGTGCATATGATTGTGTTGTAAACATGAGTGATTGTATGTATGAATGATTGTATGGGTGAATGAGTGAATGTGTGTGTAGACGTAGGAATCAGTGAGTACGTATGTAGTAACTAGTATTGGTGTGTCAATGGTTTCAAAAATTATACTCTGTTTTTAACACTGGGTGAAACAGAGGTTATATTAAAATGTGAGGAGATGCATTGTATTGTCACATGAATGATATCATCAGTGATGTGGTCATTGATGTCAAATGAGATGTCATCAGTGATGTCATCAGTGATGTCATTTGAGATGTCATCAGTGATGTCATCAGTGATGTCACTAACCATGTCATGAATGATGTAATATGTGACATCATCAGCAGTGGATTGCGGGTGCGCAATATATAGTTAGTGCAACTAACTATATATGGAATTTCAATGGTTTTGTGTGAGTAAAATAAGGTTTTTTAAATGCTAATTCCTAACTATATATGGTCTATAACCTATGGTTTTTTCAGTGAATTTTCAAGGTTTTGTAAATGCTAATTCCTAACTATATATGGTCTATAACCTATGGTTTTTTCAGTGAATATATATATATATATATATATATATTCACTGAAAAAACCATAGGTTATAGACCATATATAGTTAGGAATTAGCATTTAGAAAACCTTATTTTACTCACACAAAACCATTGAAATTCCATATATAGTTAGTTGCACTAACTATATATCGCGCACCCGCAATCCACTGCTGATGATGTCACATATTACATCATTCATGACATGGTCAGTGACATCACTGATGACATCACTGATGACATCTCAAATGACATCACTGATGACATCACTGATGACATCTCATTTGACATCATTCTTGTGCTAATACGATAAACCTCTTCAGACTCTAATATAACCTTAGATACACTCAGTGTATACAGACACTCACACACTGTCACTCATCCATGGAGTTACTCACACACCTAGTCAGTCATGCAAAGAAACAATCTCACCTCCATTTCCTCAACTATACAGTTATACACACCTTACTTATTCAAACATATACTAACACATATTTACTCTCTTATACAATCCCTGATACAAGTTCACAATGATCCATACAGCCACTCACACATTCAGTGGCTCTCATGCACAGTTATTTATATATGCCAACTCTCACATGTACTGTGTTTTACATATGTACTTACTATGACATGTAGCATTGAGATATCCATTCACTCATCAATACACTCATGCACACAGTCAACCGCCCATGTAGCTTTTTCCACATGCACTCTTGAACTCATACACCTAGTGAATCAACTGCTCACACATCTATGCACAGAGTCACACACCTCCCAGCCACCCCCACACAAACTCAATCTCCCATAGAAATACTTGGGCAACCAATTAATAACACATATAGCCTCTCGTATAGCTAATGATCAACACATGCAGCAGTTTACATCACAACAGACATAATGATGCACAAATTAAGACAGTTTAGTCACTAACCCATGCATTCAGTGAGACACATTTAATCACTCACTCATACAGTCAGTCACGCACCTACTAAATCCTTCATCCAGACACTTATACATCCACTCATTCTTCAATATCTAAGACATATTTTAACTTTACAGAAACATACAGTCACTGGATGTTGTCATCAGTGATGTCATTTGAGATGTCATCAGTGATGTCATCAGTGATGTCACTGACCATGTCATGAATGATGTAATATGTGACATCATCAGCAGTGGATTGCGGGTGCGCGATATATAGTTAGTGCAACTAACTATATATGGAATTTCAATGGTTTTGTGTGAGTAAAATAAGGTTTTCTAAATGCTAATTCCTAACTATATATGGTCTATAACCTATGGTTTTTTCAGTGAATTTTCAAGGTTTTGTAAATGCTAATTCCTAACTATATATGGTCTATAACCTATGGTTTTTTCTGTGAATTTCATTGGTTTTTTAACAGCTAATATCTGTAGCTGTAAAATGTATTCTTCTTTAAATCCAAAAATATATTTTATATGTTTATGAATAATTTTTTTTTAAAATATTTGTTTTTCTTCGTTCCCGCTTCGCGAATCGGGAAGCTTCCCGTTAGCTGACCTTGATGCCGCGAAATAGACCGCGAGCCGGTAAACGTTTCTTTACCGCAAGTGCCGCGTTAGAAAACAACATAGTGACGCCTCCCGTCCGCATGACGTTTCACGTTGTCGCGTGATACGTCATATGACGTGCTACGTTAGCGAACTGGTACGCGAAGCGAGTGCCAAAGCGCAGGTTTCTGGAAGCAAACCGGGAGGCCCTGCAAAGCGCTTAACGTAAACACAGCAAGTCATGTGACTTGGTAATAACACTTTTCATTGGTTCATTTCACTTTTGGTTTCCTAATGATGTAAGACTAGGTCATATAATCTAAAATGAACACTTTTGATTGGTTGAGAACTCTTGTTTTTCCCAAATGATGAAAATCCCTCCTTCTTTCCTCACTCTGACTTTCATCATTGTGAGAGAAAGACCCTTTGTGATCACTGAGCAATGGCTTCTTTAGTAGCTTCAGCTGGTGCTTCCCCACCACCTCCACCACATCCAAGGAAGAGTGGACCACCTGCTCAAGTTGTAATTCAACAAGAAGAAGAAGAAGAGGAACAGGAGGACGAGCACGAAGAGAGGCAGTTTTTGCCTGAGCAGCCCAAGACGTCTCACCGGAAAGAAAACTTCATTTGGCAATTTTTTAAAATTCCCAAAGGTCAGAAAAAAGTAAATGCAAGATACGTAACTTGCCTTATATGTCAAGATAGACTGTCCAGAGGGACCGACAAAAAATACAGTTTCGGAAACTACACAATGCATCGCCATATGACTAGGTGGCATCCTAACAACTACAGTGCTGCACAGTTTCGGAACGACCTAGATAATCTCCCTATTATGGCCAGAAGATCTGTTGTACCGGAAGTAACGGGACCAGAGGGCAGGGAGATGGTGCCAAATATACAAATGAGATTTGGTGAAGTAAAACACACCTGCGTATTTTGCGATGGATTCATTTCCTACGGAGAAAGAAGCATCACTCTGATCAACAGAGCTATTGACTATCATATGCAAGTTTGTCCGAAACGCCCAAAATAATAAATACTTCTTTTTTTTGTTTTGTTGCTCCTGTTGAGCCCTTTACAATGAATCGTTTTCATTGCCCCCTCCAAGAAAAACCCAAAAAAATATAAAACTGTTCCGAAAAATTCAAAAACAGTAAAAAAATGTTCAGAAAAATAAAAAAAAAAGTTCTTTTCAGAACTACCTCCCCGTTATTAAAAAATTGGTACAATATTTGGAACTGTGCCAACCTCTATTTCTCTTAGTTCGCTTCCTAGTTCGCTCGCTGGTACACGAACTGGAAGCAAACCAAAAACAGTAAGTATAAGGGAAGGAAACACACACTTATGTTAAAAGAAAGACAGCTATAGGGGAGTAAACTAGAGATACTATTACCCATAATCCACTGCTGATGATGTCACATATTACATCATTCATGACATGCTCAGTGACATCATCAGCAGAGGATTGCGGGTTTTTTGGCAACATGCCTTATCCACGGTTTAATAACGCTGCCTTTTGCTTTATATAAGTTTTCAAATTGTATGAAATATATACCAATAGGTCTTTATGAACCTTTAGGTAGTGCTTTTGTTCATGAGGTCTGGTCGCTTCCATACACATACAGATGTTTCAAAGATGATCAAGAAGTTTATCTGAATGGAGAGGAATGCACTGAGACGCCAGATCATTCACTAATGTGTAGGCACATACAGTTACACCATTCATGCAACAAACACCGACCAAATATGGCTTGCGTGTTGCAAGGCACGCCAGTTCCTGCTATCATCCCCACGTTCAAGTTGTTGGAAAATGGTAGTTATTTGATGCTCAATAATGAAGATTGTTCTGAGTTAATTAAAAGTATTCCTTTTATCGTAACAGTAAGTGAACGGGTTATTTGCTGCAGAAATGTTCTATTTCCTCCCACACATGAACATAGGGAGTTTTCAATCTGGCCACAAATACCAACCTTGGGACACGTTTCAACGGCATGGCAAGAATAAGAGCTCTTTTGTCTCAGAGAGAGGTGGCCTTGAGTTCGGCCCGTGAAACTTTCGTACTTCACATAGCGAACACCCGTACACAGGTTTGCCTTTCAATTTCAGCAACATGTTTCCGACTATCTTTAACGCATCCTCCACAAAATCCCTGGCACACTTTTTTAAAGTTGTTACCAGTGGTCTCGTGACTTCATTTGAGAAAATCTTTGGAGTCATCCCTGCTCCCTTTCATTGTATTTTCTGCACTCTGGTTCGTGGATTGGCATTTTTACTTGCATTACCAGCGGACGCTCTTGTGCTTTTTTACATTTTTAAATATGGATGTCCCTCCTATGCAACCTCCGACCCTGCAGCTGCTGACACTGTTCCGCAATCGCATGCTAGAATATTATGGCACAATGCCGTTGGCGATATTAAGCACGGCATATGGATTATCTTTTCGGTTCTCCTACTTCACCTGTGTCCAGCCTGTATTTCACTGCCTGACCTGTGATTTCGATTGGGCCATTGATTTGTGTCTCTGCGGACCGGTTTCTCCTGACGTCGACTTTAATCAGCTGATGACTCCTATCATTACTCACGAGTTGATTTGTCCTGGCGAAAGGATTATGGCTGTGGCATTGATGCATGGACTACTTGGTCCCTGGAATTTACTGGCGGCAGCACAGTCTTTCTTGGAACACAGCTTTCTTGAAAACCCACCGAGCTGTCCTCTGATGGTGATAGAGGATCCGGTGCTGGGAGAGCACGTATGTTCTTTTCCGCTTTTAAATTGGATGGCTGAACTGTTTTCGGATGAAGACGGTGACTTCCTATTGGAGGCTGTTGCAGCTTATTTTGCATACACAGTTATGTCATAGACCTTTTTCATGTTTGATATGCTGAGTACTAGCATTTCATTGACAATTCATTGACTTATTTGTCAAGTTTTTATTATTTACCTTGCCTATTGGCTTAAGACTCGATAAAGTACTTGGCTGTTTTATTTTTCTTTAGCATTGAATTTTCCTAGTTTTTAATGCTTTACCTTGCGGACCGTCCACATATAAACTTGCAATCTGCTCTCATGAGATGGCACTTCTATTATCTTATTCAGTTCGTTTCCGGATCATGAGGAGGTGTCATCTAGGTCCTGGATATCTTTACACCGTGTTAAGTTAGCATGGGCTCATTACCGGTTTAAATGCCATTTTTCCTTTTTTGCAACTTCTGCACACGACACTTAGTTGTTGCTTTAGCTTTCCACCTAGTAGTTCATCGTGGTTTACATGAGAATAATATGTTATTGGTCTACTATCTGCTTTACTTGTTAAACTATATCTGTACAGCGAGTGCTAAAGTTTCAAGAACAACACGATACAGAATTGTTATGAGGTCTGATCTCCACGACTTCATACTCATAACATAAGTGCAACTTCTGCCAATTCTGGGCATGAGGCGGGTTTTATATTGCTTTGCCGAACACACATACACAACAGTTGATGCGGTTCACATGAAGAGAGAGCTGGTGTATGCTGATGTGATTCCTTCAAATCTAAGACACTAAAGTATGGGCACGCCCTAAACCAACACAAAGAGACCTTCTTAGCAAATAATATAATATGTGTATTAGGGAGGGTGAGATATAAGCAGCCGCGGGCCGTGGAGGGAGTTACGATGGGGCAGGGAGGCGGGGAGGGGGAGAAGCAGGGTGGAGCCCTCTCTACCTTGCCCCTCCCCCTCCCCGCCTCCCTGCCCCACCGTAACTCCCTCCACGGCCCGCGGCTGCTTATAAGTGTTGCTAACTCTTATTCATTTACAGCATGTTAACATACTGTCACCATTCGCTTTTTATGTACTAGTAACTATGCTGGTAATTTTGCTACTGATAATATGTGTACTTGTATTCTCCACCCTGCTTCTCCCCCTCCCCGCCTCCCTGCCTCACCGTAACTCCCTCCACGGCCCGCGGCTGCTTATAAGTGTTGCTAACTCTTATTCATTTACAGCATGTTAACATACTATCACCATTCACTTTTTATGTACTAGTAACTATGCTGGTAATTTTGCTACTGATAATATGTGTACTTTTATTATCTAAGGTACTACGCCTGAGAAGACGGCATTAGTAAATAAACATTTCAAATACACATCTGTTCTTCTTAACTCCATGTTCTGGTTTCTAAGAAATCTATAACGACCGACTGTTCATGAGTTCCACGTATCCTGAGGTACTATAAGTTCATATTCTGGATTGTCTAAACATTGAGAGTTTGTTATATCCAATGTGACACTGTACCTAGCTTGCTAAATAGTTTTTGATTACTAACGTGAGTTTTGGGACACCCTAATTCGCCGAGGTTCCAATCCTCTGTCCACAGTTCTGTGTGAGAACAGAAACCCTGCGACAGGGGCACCCCCGACCCTTGCTGGAGCTTCATCACACTTGCGATACAACTCCAGCAATGCGCCACCTTTACGGCACAGATACATCACGCATCTGTGCTGTTTTTGCCCCATGATGCGCCGCATTGTAAATGCAGCACACCATAGGTGACGGAACAGCGGCACAGAATGACTAACACATCCCTGGTGATGCGCCAGTCATCATAAATCTATCCCTATGCTTCTTATCTTGTTAGAGATGAACCGCCATATGTATCATCAAAGTTATTTGCATTTCCTAAATAGCAAACTTTAAGGAATAAATAGCGATTCTTTACCATTCCTAGTTTGCGATGAGCTATTTGCTAATTAGCCGAATGTAGCCCAATGAAGCCCAATGTAGCCCAATGTAGCCCAAAGATGGCCGCCAGACACACAAAAAAACAAATGTAGCCCAAATATCAGCCAGATGTAGCCCAACTATAGCCCAGTGACAGAATGACCAATCAGCTTCGCAAACCTCCGTTACGCGAAGCGGAGCGCTGTTACAGATATATATCTTTTTTTGAACGTTAATTTCTCAAAATCCACTGGAGCACATATATTGAGACCTAGCAAAGGCACATCGGGCTACCAGTCCCTAATATTTTGCCAAGTTTCGTGCAAATCCATTCAGCCGTTCAATTATTATTTTTATTATTTTTTTTTGCCCCGCGGGGCCCTTTTAAAACCTCCACATCAAACCTAGGGGGTCAGCGAGGATCTACTATGCCCCCTTATAGTTATTTCCCCCTTTGTTTTGACCTCCTCTTGTCTCTCGATCCTACCGAGAGACAAGATGGCGGCCGCTACGGACTGTTTGGAATGTTGACAGACGCCGGAGAACCAATCAGCTTCGCTTCACAAAGCTCCGTTGCGCGAAAAGTCCGCGAACCAGAGCGCTAACCGGTCCGCTGTTACAGATATATATCTTTTTTTAAACGTTAATTTCTCAAAATCCACTGGAGCACATATATTGAGACCTACAAAAGGCACATCGGGCTACCAGTCCCTACAATTTTGCCAAGTTTCGTGCAAATCCATTCAGCCGTTCGGGCTAAAAGTGAGGCCAACCGCCCTATGGAAAACTCAATGTTAAAAACACGTTTTGGGACCCCCCTTTTTTCTCGGCCCCCACTGGACGAACCCCCCCCAAATTTTCAAGGGATGCTCAGAAACAAAATGTGCCATTTTCCTGAAAATTTCAGCCGATTCCGTCCACAAACGCCAAAGTTATTAGACATAGAATTTTCAAAAAACCCATAGAGAAAAAATCCTAACTATATATACCTACTGGCGACCGCCAGTAGGTAATATATATATATATATATTACCTACTGGCGGTCGCCAGTAGGTATATATAGTTAGGATTTTTTCCCTATGGGATTTTTGAAAATTCTATGTCTAATAACTTTGGCGTTTGTGGACGGAATTGGCTGAAATTTTCTGGAAAATGGAACATTTTGTTTCTGAGCAGCCCCTGGAAATGTGGGGAGGTTTTGTCAAGGGGGGGCCGAGAAAAAAGGGGGGTCCCAAAACGTGTTTTCCCCATGCAATTTTCCATAGGGCGGTTGGCCTCACTTTTAGCCCGAACGGCTGAATGGATTTGCATGAAACTTGGCAAAATTGTAGGGACTGGTAGCCCGATGTGCCTTTTGTAGGTCTCAATATATGTGCTCCAGTGGATTTTGAGAAATTAACGTTTAAAAAAAGATATATATCTGTAAGCGCGCTCCAGGCAGCGCTCCGGTCCGCGGACCTTAAGCGTACCGGAACTTCGCGTAGCGAAGCTGATTGGCTCTCCGGTGTCTGTCAACATTCTAAACAGTCCGGAGCGGCCGCCATCTTGTCTCTCGGTAGGATTGAGAGACAAGAGGAGGCCAAAACAAAGGGGGAAATAACCATAAGGGGGCATAGTAGATCCTCCCTGACCCCCTAGGTTTAATGTGGAGGCTTTAAAAGGGCCCCGCGGGGCAAAAAAAATAATAATTTTTTTTTGTTTTTTTGCGTGGGGAGCGCCCGGTCCGCGAACCGGGAAGCGTTCTAGGCAGCGTACTACAATGAAAAATGAATGATAGACTTTTCAAATGCTGTATGTTAATTGATTGTTGGTTTTGTTGATTATTTTTCATTTTCTTTATTTTTTAAGCATTTTTTTTATTGTGATTGTGTTTCATAATTTATTAAACTTTCTAACATTTCATTGTCAGAAATTTCATAATTATCATTGAATATACATTGTAGTCTCTGAGGGTGTAAAATGTCCTCATTTTCAAGGAGGTTATCTACTGCTTGTACACATTGCAGTAGTTCTTTGTCTAAAGTTTCATCGAACAATTCAATATCATTTTCATCAATGATTTCTTGGCTGCTCTCTTGCAGGACAATTTGAAATTCAACTTTCTGTTCGCCTTCCATTTGGCCTGAAATTTAGATTAAAAAAGAATATATTAGTAGAGATAGGGCACTGTTGGGATTAATTTTAGATAGGCAGTTTTTATCAGTGAATTTATCTTTGGGCAGTGTATAGTATCAGAGTGGAAGTAGGAATATAAAAAAGTGTATGTGATTTAACGTAAGTAAATTCATAATTATACAAGAGAAGCCTAACTCCATCCATAACTATAACAGAGAAGTCTATCTAAATCTATAACTACTACAGAGGGATAGTATATAACTATCAGAAAAAGTTTACCATATTAACTTATAGTGCACAATATACTTCAGTTTTAAAAATAAAAACTTACCTTTAGAAAGAAGTTGAAGGAATTAGTGAAAATCCTATTAAAATGTACACCAAGAAGTAGTAGTCAAAATGGCTGTGTTTTCTTCTCTTCCTTTATATATATTCAGGTATATAACCAATGAAATGTCAGGTAAAAAAAGTAGAAAATGAAAGTAACATATTAATTGGTTGTCAATTCCAACACTTCAGATGTGTTTTGTGAAGTAATTTACCTCACGGTATTTAGAGAGGTCTACAGGCTAAATGGCTAAATGGAATTCCAATAAAATTTGTGAAAATGGTAGGGATTGGTATGTAGTATGAGCTAATCTATATTTGGTGAAATTGTCTCCAGTGGCTTTTCTGTGAACTACTTTCCCACCTTTTTTGATGGTGCGCTTCCCAGGGAGCGACCCGGTACGCGAACCGTTGAGCGCCCCGGTTCGCGAACCTTAAGCGTTACGGGAGTCCACCATTTTGTGTTTCGGTCGAATTAAGATACAAAATGGAGGGCAAATAATGTTCAGAATGGGTAGAAGGGGGCACGGTAGACTTATCTTGACCCCCTAGGTTTTGTGAGGGTGGCTGAGGAGGCTTATATGTGCAAAAAAAAAACATTTTTTTTTAAAATTTCGCGAGGTTAGCTCCCGGTTCGCGTACCGGGTAGCGCCCCAGGGAGCGTACTTTGTTGAAAATTAGTGAAAAAAGTTAGAGGAAAAATAACAATTGTGAGTGATCAGATGTAGGGTAGCTCTGAGAAGAGCTTTTGGGTTTATGGTACATTTAGGTACTTATAAGTAGGTACCAATGCACATTCTTAAATTCAGAGTGAAAATTCTGTTGCCCTCATCTGAGAAGTGAACTCCATCTCCTCTGTAGATATCTTGCATGTAGTAACGCAAGTTATTGTTGTACAGGGAGCCCATTCCATGGTCTCTCATGTAAGCTGAAACAGATTTGTTTACATGCTTCCTCGACTTCTCAATTTGTGGACAAAATTGGTTTGACCACCTCCATTTCTGTCTTTGGCATATATTTGAATATACCAAGGCAGTCTGAGGAAAAAGTGCCATTAATTGCTCAAAGGTGTCCTTTAAAAGCATTTCCAGACCTACACCAGTCAAAGTGCCCAAGTCATTACCTCCACAGTGCACAATTAACAGGTCAGGTTTGGGCAAATGCATAAAGGTTTTCACCAATGGTATCAATTGGTGACATTTTAATCCTCTGTGGCCAAACCACTTAATTTCCACATCTTGTAAATTGAGGTTAGGTAAATTCCTGTTTTCAGTGTACCTTTGAGCCCAGTGAATATAACTATGTCCAACAATCCAGACAGAAAACATGGTGAGAGAAGGTTCTCCTGCAGTCAGATGAAGTGTGGCAATGAAATGGCAGTTGAAAAAATGAGAGTTTAAAATGAAAAAAACTGTGGAGTTTCTGTGTTCATGAAGCAGTAACAGTGATTGGTGGATTTTGATTGCTGAAAACAGAAAGTTAGGGTGCACGGATGAGTTATTTGAAAGATGTATTTTGAATGGTCAATAAAAAATCATTAAATGAAAGAATGCACTGGATATGCAGGTGCACTGAGAGTTCAGAGTTCAATTGCAACATTGTTGTGTGAACTTGCAAACACCAGAAGTCTTCCAAGAGGTGGTTGCCATGCAGAAAAGGCAGAAAGGGCAGAGGGGGGAAGGGTTTTCATTTGAAAAAAAGTGAGGGAAGAGTTTTGATTGGGTGACATGAGAGATATGTGTGAAGAATTACAGCATTTCTGTGCTTTTGATAGCTGCAGACTCTGGAGTGCATACCTTTTGCTCTGCTGAAGACAAATTGGTGTGTTTCTGAGACTGTTTTCAAACTCAAAGTATTTGCTAAGGTGAGAAAATATTTCTTTAATTTAGATAGAGAATAGTGTGCTTTAAGGAGAAAATTATGAATTATGTGGCGCAAATTACTTGTAAATATGCTCCCACCTGTGCATGGAAAATTTAGATTTTGAATGTTTGTGTTACATAGCCATGTTAAAAGTGATACAAACATGCTGCAAAGGCAATTAAAAAACGCTTTTACGTGTCTTAAGGACATTTTAAGTAATTTTCCCATGTGCAGTGTTTTGAAATTATGATTTGAAAATCGTTTTTGGGGAAAAGGAATTGTTTTTAAATTTATGACAAGGACATAATGGTGTATGCTTCTTTATAAGGCAATTGACTGTCCCTGATGTTATTTTTCCCATTTTAATGTAAGACCTTTCTCTGTGGCGCAAATTGCTTGTAAATATGCTCCCACCTGTGCATGGCAAATTTAGATTTTAAATGTTTGTGTTACATAGCCATGTTAAAAGTGACCCAACCATGCTGGAAAGGCAATAAAAAAACACTTTCATGTGTCTTAAGGACATTTTAAGTAATTTCCCTGTGGGCAGTGTTTTCAAATTATGAATTGAAAATCGTTTTTGAGGTAAAGGAATGTTGTTAAAATTTATGTGCGCCATATGCCCCCAAATTTCTTTTTCAGGGGTGCAGCAGGGTGTTATTGAGACACCCCTGCACCTTTGGAAAAATTCCTAATTTGCGATGAGCTAATTGCTAATCGCAAATTGCACCTTCTTTCATATGGGCATCCTGGCGCATGGAAATGAATGGGTAATTTGCAATTAGCAATTTGCTCATCGCAAATTTGGAATGGTAAAGAATCGCTATTTATTCCTTAAAATTCGCTATTTTGGAAATGCAAAATAGTTATATGATACATATGGCGGTTGATGTCTAACAAGATAAGAAGCTTAGGGATACATTTATGATGACTGGCGCAATGAAGTGGACATCACTTACTTCATTGGTAGAGCTTTACATGTATTATGTCCTCTGTATTCTTCATCAAGCGTAACTTTAATCTGCAATCCTGAGTAGGCCTCACCTTAAACAAACCTCTGGATAGGCCACATCTTATCGTCATCCTGAATTAATCATTTAAAATGCTAGGGACAGATTTATGATAGGTGTATGCCTCTTTTGCGCCACTTACAAAACACTGTCCATGGGGAAATGACTTAAAATGTCCTTAAGACACATGAATGTGTTTTTTTAAAGCGTTTGCACATTTTTTGGGTCACTTTTAACATGGCTATGTGACTCAAACAGTCAAAATCTAAATTCACCATGCACAGGTGGGAGCATATTTACAAGGAATGTGCTCCATGGGGAAAGGTCTTATAATGTAATATGGGAAAAATGACATCAGAGACACTGAAATGCCTTATAGAGAAGCATACACCATTATGTCCTTGTCATAAATTTGCAAACCATTACTTTTCCCCAAAAACGATTTTCAAATCATAATTTGAAAACACTGCACATGTGGAAATGACTTAAAATGTCCTTAATTCAAAATTTGCTATTCCTTATTTTGCGATTGCACTGAAGGATTTGCAAATTTTGCGATTCCTTAAATGCAATGTATCAAACAAAAAATATGTAAAAAATGACATTAAGGATTTGGAAACTACCACCAACTTCTAGTTTGTGGTAATTTGCGAATTCTTTTCAAAAAGCATTTTTTTCCAAAAAACAAAAGGTGCCATATGACGCCAATACATGTCCTTAGGGCATGTATGTGTGCCATATGCCCCCAATTTTCTTTTTCAGGGGTGCAGCAGGGTGTTCTTGAGATACCCCTGCACCCTTGAAAAAATTCCTATTTTGTGATGAGGTAATTGCTAATCGCAAATTGCAACCTTCATTCCTATGAGCCTCCTAGCCCATGGAAATGAATGGGTAATTTGCAATTAGCAATTTGCTCATTGCAAATTAGGAATGGTAAAGAATTGCTATTTATTCCTTAAAATTCGCTATTTAGGAAATGCAAAATAGTTTGATGGTACATATGGTGGTTCATCTGTAACAAGATAAGAAGCTTAGGGATACATTTATGATGACTGGCAAAATAAAGTGCAAATCACTTACTTCATTGGTAGGCCTTTACATGTATTATCTCTTCTGTATTCTTCATCAAGCGTAACTTTAATCTGCAATCCTGAGTTGGCCTCACCTTAAACAAACCTCTGGATAGGCCACACCTTATCGTCATCCTGGATTAATCATTTAAAATGCTAGGGACAGATTTATGATAGGTGTATGCCTCTTTTGCGCCACTGTGCGTCACTTTTATGATGCAGCGGCGGTGCAAAAGATTTGCTATGAGGCGACAAAATTACAAATTGATGCATTTAGGCAGATATGTCATGGTGTAAAAAAAACGTACCACATGAAACCGATGCAGCAGTGATGCAAAAGATGCACCATGTTGCAAGACAGGCCTCACTTGGGGCCATATGTATCAAGCTAATTAGCATTCGCAAAGATCAAAATTCTGCGAATTTCGGCCTTTGCGAATGTTAATTAGACAAATGGTATGTATCAAACAAGTTTGATGCAAAATAAGGAGTAGCAAAATTTGCTATTCCTTATTTTGCGATTGCACTGAAGGATTTGCAAATTTTGCGATTACTTAAATGCAATGTATCAAACAAAAAATATGTAAAAAATGACATTAAGGATTTGGAAACTATTGTGGTAAATTGGTGGTAATTTGTGAATTCTTTTCAAAAAGCTTTTTTTCAAAAAAACAAAAGGTCCCATATGACGCCAACACATGCCCTTAGGGCATGTATGTGTGCCATATGCCCCCAAATTTCTTTTTCAGGGGTGCAGCAGGGTGTTCTTGAGACACCCCTGCACCCTTGGAAAAATTCCTAATTTGTGATGAGCAAATTGCTAATCGCAAATTAAACCTTCATTCCTATGAGGCTCCTAGCCCATGGAAATGAATGGGTAACTTGCAATTAGCAATTTGCTCATTGCAAATTAGGAATGGTAAAGAATTGCTATTTATTCCTTAAAATTCGCTATTTAGGAAATGCAAAATAGTTTGATGGTAAATATGGCGGTTCATCTGTAACAAGATAAGAAGCTTAGGGATAGATTTATGATGACTGGTGCATCACCAGGGATGTGTCAGTCATCCTGCGCTGCTGTTCCGCCACCCATGGTGTGCTGCATTTACAATGCGGGGCATCATGGGGCAAAAATGGCACAGATGCGTGATGTATCTGTGCTGTAAAGGTAGTGATTGCTGGAGTTGTATCGCAAGTGCGATGCAGCTCAAGCAAGGCTCAGGGGTGCCCCATCTCCACAATGTTGCGTCAAGACCTATGCCTGCTTAAAGCAGGCGCAGGGTTTTGACGCAGCTTTCTCCTATCTGATTGTAAATACGGCACACCATGGGTGGCAGAGCACCGGTGCACGTTAACTGGTGCATGCCTGGGGATGTGCCATTTAACATAAATCTGCCCCTTTACATTTAAGTATGTGCAGGACACACAGAGTCAGTGAGGCTTATCCAAGGTTAAGAAGAGATGAGTCCTGTTCACTGAAAAATTAGACATAGTCTTCACCTGATCAGCATTGCTGGACATGGCTAAATAATAGCTGCAAAATATTACTCTTGTTAAACAATTTTACTATTATAATCTCTGAGATTTGTCTCTTACTCTGCAACATCTCATTGTTGTTATCTTTCTTTAAAGATAAAGACAACATCAACATGAGTGACAATCTGCAATCAGTTGATTTTGACCTCATCATTGAACTTGTAATTGAAACATCAGTGTATGTTGATCCATTGGATGATTTAAATCCTGAGGATGAAGAAGAGCGTGATGAGGATGCAGATTTGTCCGACTTATATGACATAGGGTGGGAAGCTGACCTGCTTGAGCCTATGGAAATATAAACATTTATTTTTAAAATGTATAATTAATAAAAAGTAAAAATGTAAACCGTTTCATTTAAAAATAAAGACACCTTCAAAAACAGGTTATGTGTAGTGTCTTCAATAAAATATTAAAATATGCTCATAAAATTAGATCAGCTTCACATATAAAATAGCACAGGTAACATAAATATAAATGTCATTTCTTTTCTGCTATTTCTGTATTGTAAATTTGCCAAGGACTAAAAAATCTTCTATTTAAAATGTCAAGTAGTGTGTTAAGTTTTTGATCACTGTTATTGATTTACTGTTTGGTAATAATGGTTAATAACATTTTTTATTATATTTTACCACAGATTCAACTGCAGATCATTTCAAGATTTCACCATGCCAACAATAGAAAGACAGAGAAAGGCTGCAAAACGTCAAAGACAGCAGGTGAAACAAAATAAGCAGCAGTCCTCTAACAAAAAGATTTGTCAAGTCACGAAGAAAGCACCGGGTAAGAGCACAAAATATTTCATAAGAAATATGTGTAGTAAAAAAAATATTACTACAGAAAATGTTTCAGTCCATAAAAAGAGAAGCAAATCAAATGGAAAGGAAAGGCCAATCAAAAATGTTACTGCTAGAGCAAGAGATAACTCTGTGCATGATAGTAGAAGGAAACAACAGTTTAGGGACATTCGTAAACGAATGTTCCGCAACAGGATAATTGGCAATTTGTTAAAAAATATTAAGAAAGGTCAACAGAAACTGGTTTTTTATAAGAGAAAAAAAAAAGTTGAGAAAGTTATTGATCAGGCATTTGAAATTAAACGTAAGTTATTTATTTTGATAATCAATAGAATTAGGAAGCTAAACAAGGCAATTTATGATTTGAAAAGAAATAGTAGATGGAAGAGAATAGTTAATCGTAGTAATTTTTGTGAAGTTTCTTCTGGAGAATGGATGCATAGTTCAAGCTGTGAGGCATTTTTTAATGAGGAGAGTTATTTCCAGGATAATGATTTGGTGCATGCAGTTGACACCAGTGGTCGTGCTTATGAAGTGAAAGATGGTTGTCCAGTTGAAAAAGAAAAACTTGTGACAACAGAGACAGAAGAGGTGTTAGGTAATGAGGTTTTAGGAAGACGTGCTAAGGGTCCTGTGTACACCTGGAAGTGTAGTAGTATTTGTAGTGTGCGACAGGATTCCATCAATTTGCTTTGTGATTTTGTACGGTCATTTAATAAGAAAAGTTTGAAGCAGAAAATAAGGTTGTTGCAAGAATTAGATCCTTGCAGAGTGAGTGAGAGAAGTGACAGGTTTGCATGGTCATTCACTGGCTTGTCTTTCCAGGAGAGTATGCCAGAGTGTTTTTCATCATTTCAGGATGCTAGCAGTGCATCATAATAAAGTGAGGAAATTAGTTAGAATGTTGTATTATGCTAAGAGTCCAGCAATTATGCTTAACCAATTATGCGCTGCTCTTTTGCATGGTTCTGAAATAGATGTGAAGAACATATGTGAAGAAATTGAGTTTTGTTACTTTGGAAGTAAAGAGGAGAATGTTGAAATTGACCCAGAAGAAGAGGGTAATGTGGAAGATAGTGTACAGGTTTCCAGTACAGATAATTTCCAGAGGGAAATTGCGACGTTTCAGGTGAAATCAAGTGAGAGGCCTAATTTCACTTGTGTGTGTTGTCGACGCACTTATTATAAGAATCAGACTAAGTTAGTGGATTTATATGCAAAAAGTGAAAGGGAAAATAATAGTGAATGGAAGGATTTTGCAACATACTTGATGGTAGAAAATTGTTTTGATTTGGGATTCGATCAACGTGTGTGTACTTATTGTTGTTGCAAATTAAATCAAAACCAGATGCCTGCTAGAGCAGTTCATAATAATCTGGAATTGGTTGAGATTCCTTCTGAATTGAAGGATTTAAATACTTATGAATCTATTTTGATTCAAAGTATCCATCCCTTTCAGGCTATTGTAAGAATGGAGCCAAAGACAGGGAAATTGCCTCCATCAGATTTACAGAGAGGATTAAAGGGAAGAGTTGTTTATTTGCCTCTAGATTTGAAGAAAAACATTAACACAATTGGAGTAGAAAAAGTGGAAGAGGAACCTCTGGTTATCTTAGTTAATGGGGTTCCGACAAAGAATAAGAAAATATGGCAAGATTTAGTAGATGTTAGGAAAGTTAAAAAGGCAACATTGTATTTGAAAAAAAATAATAAATACTATAAGAATGTATATGTTGCAGAAGAGGAAGTAAGTGAGGAAGAGGATAGCGATTTGTGTGCTGGTCAAATTGAGAAAGTAGAACCCTCTACTAGTGAAGAAATATATGAACATTATAGTGTTCATCCTTTGCATTCCAAGGAAGTCATGGGGAATGCTATTGAGTTGTTTCAAATGAAACAAGCCAAAGGGAGTCCCATTAGTGTTTGGGAGGAAAGTTTGGAAGCTCGGTGTTTCCCACAGCTTTTTCCAACAGGTCAGGGAGGAAGATATGATGAGCGACCTCATCAAATTCCTGCTTCTGAATACCGGACTTTGCGATTGTATGCAGGAGATGCTAGGTTTCGACAATGCATTCCCTATTTGTTTCATCTCCTGTTTGAAAGCGATCTGTCTGGACTGTCATATGCAGTGAACCACATCTTGAAAAGTGGTATACACATGCAAAACATCTCGGCAAGTGACTTTATGGATAAAGTCAATGTCCAAGACAGTATTTTGGATTCTCACCTGATTAATCTCATGGCGTGTCAGCGTGGTACTAATGAGTACTGGTACCGTCGTCATGGTGATTTAAAATGTATGCTGAGGAACTTAGGTACTCCCACATGGTTCCTCACTCTGAGCTGTGCCGAGTATGGCTGGGAAGACTTACTTGAATTTCTACGAGAGGCAAATGCTAACGTAGATAACATTGAATTCAAGACACCCGGAGAACTGTGCTCTTTGGATCCAGTCAATGTATGTAGGTACTTCAATCATAGATTTGAAGCTATGATGTCTTTCATCATGAATAAGAAGAATCCACCTCTTGGAGAGGTGTTGGATTTCTTCTGGAGAAAGGAGTACCAAGCAAGAGGTGCTCCTCGTATACATATGTTGCTGTGGATCAAGGATGCACCTAAATTTGGAACGGATCCAGAAGACTCAGTGATGAGTTTCATCCAACAGTATTCTACGTGTGCTGTTCCAAACGCAAAGGAGAAGAAAAGCCTAAGAGAAAAAGTTCTGCGTTTCCAAAGCCATCGATGTGGAAAGTACTGCCGTCGTAAATTCCGAAACAAGGACAAGTTCTACACCAAATGTCGTTTTGGCTTTCCACGACCGGTGATTTCTAAAGGAAGAGTAAACAGTTTGATGTCTTCGCTGCGACATAATGTCATGAAGAAATCACCTAAAAACACATACAATTTGAAGAGGAACGAAGAGTCCAAGTACATCAACGACTACAACCCGGTGATTTTGTCCATGTGGAATGCTAACATGGATATACAGTTTGTGGCTGATAACTGTATGGCTGTGGCTCGGTATGTGACATCTTACATCACCAAAAAAGAGAAGACAGAATTGAAGGATATGTGGGAGGACATTTCCCATGAAAAGAGCCTCAGCAAGAAGTTGTACAGTTTCAGTCTGAAGATGTTGTCGCATCGAGAAATTGGAGCTTACGAATGCTCTGACCGGTTGTCTTCAGCAAGTCTCTATGCCAAGTCCAGGAGTATCGTTTGGGCGAGTCTTGGTCTTGCTGCAACGCGTAATCGAGTTCTGAAACCTGTGCGGGAAATTGAGTATTTGGCGGAAAAGGAGCCAAACAGTACCGACATTTTGAAGACCAACATGTTGGATACATATTATCCAAATAGAAGCAGTCACCTCGACAATGTTTGTCTGTATGAGGTTCTTCAAAATTACATATTCAAGAGGAACATCAAAGAAGATACTGAGAAAGGAGTGTATGCTGTAATAGGAAGTGAGGGATGTCTGGTCAAGCAAAGAAAATGCCACTTGGTAAACCATCGAAAATTGAATGGCGAATCTCCTGAAAAAAAGGAGTTTTTCTATTTAGCACTTTTGCAACTTTTCAAGCCTTGGCGTGCAGAAGAGGAACTGCTTGGAGATTTCCTCTGTTACGAAGACTCTTTCAATGCCGCCAAGGAGACCATAGAATGTCCTGCTTTTCCCAAATATGTAGAAATGTTGAATGCGGAAATTGAGCAGGAAGCAACGATTGCAGCCGAGATTGCCAGAGACAGTTCTCAGGACAGTCAGAGTTCTGCTTCATTGAGTCAGGATCTACTAGGAGGACCTGTTATCGAAAATGAAGCTGCCACTGCCATGAATGAAGTGGAAAGAGCCATGGCACATGCTCAGGAGGATGCGGTTAACTTAGAAGAGTTGGAAAGACAACTCAACGTTGAGCAGAGGAAAATATATGACGAAGTTACCATGCAAATTGATCATGGATTAAGTCATGACAAGAAAGAGTGCTCATGTACGTCGTTGAAGCCTGTCCGACTGTACGTGAGTGGAGAAGCGGGAACTTGAAAAAGTTTCCTCATTAAAGCAATTTCATGCTATTTGCAGGAAAGGACAGAGTCATCGCTGTCTTGTGTTGTCACCGCTCCAACTGGACTGGCAGCACATAACATTAAAGGGATTACTTTACATCGTTTACTGATGCTGCCAGTGGAGCATGACAACAAATTACAATATCACAAGCTATCTGGAGATGCTTGTTTTGAAGTTTCAAGAATCTTGAGGAAAATGAAACTTCTTATCATTGACGAAGTAAGCATGGTTTCCAATGTCATGCTTGCCTTTGTGCATTTGAGAATGCAAGAAGTTCTCAAAACAGAGTATGATGTGTTATTTGGTGGCAAACACATCATTGTTTTCGGAGATCTTCTGCAGCTGACACCAGTGAAAGGGCAACCTGTGTTCGAAATGCTCACGCATGAAGATACCAGGAAGTGCCTAGGCAGCATTGGCAACGTCAATATATGGTTAAACTTCAATTATGCTGAACTGCATGAAAATATGCGTCAGGCGAAGGATGAAGTTTACAAGACTATTCTACAAGATGTTAGAATTGGAAAAGTGACCGAGCATGGGAAAGAAGCTTTACATGCACGATTACTATCAAATTTATATCCAGAACAAGATGTTGTGCCTGAGAATATTTTTCAGAAAATTACTGATAAGAAATCTGGAATATGTTTGATGCCAACTCTTGCAGAATGTGCCAAATTCAACAACAAAATGTTGCATTTAGAAAAGCAAGAGATTGTGAAACTGGAAGCTATTGACAGAGTAGAGCATATGGGATCAACAATTATTTTTTCTGAGAATCTGAAAACAAAATTGGATTCATTAGAGAAGAGTATATCTAAAACTGCAGGTTTTGAAAAGACTCTGAATGTGTGCTTGAACTGCCGTATAATTTTAAGAAGGAATTTACATGTTGAAAGAGGTCTGGTAAATGGATCAATGGGTAATGTTGTTGATTTTGTAAAATACAGAAATAGAGATGGAATTGAATTTTTAAAAATTAAATTTGATGGCATTGAGGAAGTACAGCTAATTGGTCGTTGCTCTGCTAGATTTTTGCTTGTAAAAGATTTATATGTTCGCCGTAAGCAGTTTCCTGTTTGCTTGGCATATGCGGTGCCAATCCATAAATCGCAAGGTTTAAGTGTAGACTGTGCATTGGTGAATATTGGCAGTTCTGTGTTCAAGGAGGGTATGGCATATGTGGCATTGTCACGAGTTAGAACTTTATCGGGATTGTACTTGATTGATTGTGATGTCACAAACATTTGTGCGGATCTAGATTGTGTTAAGGAATACAATAGGTTAAGAAGAGAGTATGCGTCACATTTGCCTCAGTATCCTTTGTTTGAGAAACGTGTGGTAGGCCGGAAACGAAGAAATGTGACCAATACTGGGGAGGTTGTAGCAAAAAAGACGAAAAGTCGATGAACCTAAAATTACAAGCAGAAACAAAAAGGATTCTGTTGAAGATGTTGTTGGTTTTCAATTTGAAAACAGTTCTGGTGTCAACTGCTATGCTAATGTAGTGGTTAATGTTTTGTTTTCTCTAGAAAATGTAAAAGAAGAGATTGTGGTCAATTCTGATCAAAGATTTTGCAGTTTGTTAAATTCTGTGTTAGAGAAATGTAGCACTGATAGAAGAAACATAGAAAGTGTGTCTGAAATTCGAAATCTGTTAGACAGATGTTCAGGCCAAACACAATTCTCTCAAAATATTCAGCAAGATTGTCAGGAGTTTTTAATGTATATGCTTGATGTATTGCATGCTGAAGGTGTAGATGTAGATCAGCTGTTTGGGCTTTCTTATCAATGGCAGCATGACTGCGAGAACTGTATGGTATCAAGTACTACTAGTGTAGACTCAGAAAGATTTATATATTTAACTTTGCCAGACAGTAAATCAGTCTCCTTTAATAAGCTAGTAAAAGCAGCTGATCACAACATGGAGTGTAGCCAATGTAAATCTGAAATGATGTCCACATTATTTATACGAACATATGGCCAGTATGTCATTTTAATGTTCCAACGATGTAGGCCTGATGGAACAAAATTGACAACTTTAATTAAAAATTTTGTAGCTTCGCAGTTGTCAATATCAGGAAGGACTTTTGTAACTGCAGCAATTATATATCATGACGGCCCTTCAATAACATCAGGACATTACACAGCTTATTTAAAGTCTAGAAATGGCTGGTCATTCTGCAACGATTCTGTTTTAATTTTCAAAAAAAAATTGCCGTATGACCTTAAAAACTCTTACCTGGTGTTTTTAAAACCAAAATTTTAGGGAAATAATCTTGGGATGTGCTCTGTGGACGTCATGGAGAAATAAGTGCACTTTGAATGAGTTCAGAAAAACTATTTCTTTTTATAAGCTAATTGAAGCAGCCAATCAAAACATAGAGTAGAGGGAATGTAAGTCTGCAACGCTGTCTACTGTTTTACATTGCTTTGTGATTGAAAGTGATGTAGAGAATTAAATAATTGTAGTAGTCATAGAGTTAGTGTAAGTCTGCTTCATAGTAAGCAGTATCAGTGTCATAGGATATGTAGAACATGACTGAGCAAGAAGGGGAAGATATTACTATTCCAGGATTGTGAAAATGATCTTCAACATTTTAATTCTGAAAGTTGCGGAAATGCCAAATGACGGGATTGGCTTACAAGAAATCCAAGAGTTATAAATGGGTCTGACAAGATTTGGCCTTGTGGAAACTTGTGGTAGAGAGCAAGAAGTCATTTATTGCATGTAACATGTTTTTAAAAACGATGGAGATTTTCTTTCAGAAAGTGGCGGGCTGAAAGTAATAACAGCACAAAAGAGTGTAAGCTGTTCATAGGACATCCTTTGACGTCATGGAAAGTAAGTTAACTTTAAGGAGTTCTGAATTCTGATTTCTTATGTTGTATGGGTTTTTTTTTCCCCGCTGTTATATGATGAATACCTTCAAGTCACTGTTTTTAGTGAATTTTGATACATTCTGAGAACAGCAAAAATAAACCATTTAACATGTATAATTAATTCTGTACTGTTTGCATTTATGATGTATATGTAGAACTGTGTAGGAGGCATGGAGAAGGTGAGGCTTCTGTAAGTGTCAAAGTTGTTGCATGCAGTGCTGCACTTCTGCGTATTCTTTCATATGCTAGACTACATCTGCACAATGAGATACCTAAGCAAAGGAAACACAAGTGATGTGATTGTGAAATGAGCAAAATAAATTGCACGTATTTCAATTACATCACCTGTGTTTCCTATCATTACGAATCACATTGTGCAGATCAAGTTTAGGTCTGTCCAGGGAAACATAGGAGGTTTGGACTTTGTTCAAGAGTGCAGTGGACATGACTCACTTCATTGGTAGACCTTCACATGTATTATGTCCTCTATTCTCTTCAACAACTCGAAATTTCATCTGCAACCCTGAGTAGGCCTCACCTCAAACAAACCTCTGGATAGGACACATCTTATTGGCATCCTGAAGCAATTATTTAAAATTTTAGTGTCTTGCGACACTTTTCTGAGACAACAGCAATGCAAAAGATGCACCATGTTTTAAGATAGGCCTCACTTCATCTGCATCAAGATACTGTTAGTTTAAAATGTATATCTTTAGGACTGTGTAGGGGGCCTGGAGAAGCAGAAGCTTCTGTAAGTGTCAAAGTTGTTGAAAAACTGTTTGTCCTTCAATCTTTTCCCTTGTCTTTTGTAATTTTTAAATACATGTTTTAATATTTTTGAAATGTTTGTTCTCTCTTTCACAGATTGAAAGTATAAAAACAAAAAGTGAGTAATTTAACGACAATTATAAGGTAAATGCTTTGTACTCTTTTCGTTACATTTCTATCACATTCACCTACTATTAGTTCCACTGCTTCATTTCTTTAACCCTCAGTTTCCTGCCTTTGCTACTTCCCTCATTCCTTTCTCTATTACCTACTTACTCAACTCCTTCCACTCTTTTTCTCAGTCCCTCTCTTCTCATAGTTCCTCACTCTTGTTCACTCACTCCGTCTCTATTACTCTTAGTGTCTTTGACTGATCACTCTATCACTACTTGTTCATAATGCTTTCTCTGTGTAGTTGAAGCACACTAAGGGGCATATTATGAATACAGCCAATAAAATTATTGCTCTTTTTATTGGCAGAAAACTGGTGCAAAAGTGGTTTTAGCTGCAGTTTTCTGCCGCAAAAGCAGCTTTAGCGACACATTTCTGCCAATAAAAGCTGCAAAACTTGTATTGCCTATGTTGATGATATGGCTCTATGTTACTTACATTTCTTTGCTGTTTCAATTAATCTTTTTCTGTTATTTTTTGTTTTCTGTTGTGAGTAACTCCATGGATGAGTGACAGTCTGTGAGTGTCTGTTTACACTGAGTGTATCTAAGGTTATATTAGAGTCTGAAGAGGTTAATTGTATTATCACATGAATGATGCCATCAGTGATGTGATCAGTAATGTCAAATGAGATGTCATCAGTGATGTCATTTGAGATGTTATCAGTGATGTAATTTGAAATGTCATCAGTGATGTCATCAGTGATGTCATTTGAGATGTTATCAGTGATGTCATCAGTGATGTCATTTGAGATGTCATCAGTGATGTCATCAGTGATGTCACTGACCATGTCATGAATGATGTAATATGTGACATGATCAGCAGTGGATTGCGGGTGCGCGATATATAGTTAGTACAACTAACTATATATGGAATTTCAATGGTTTTGTGTGAGTAAAATAAGGTTTTTTAAATGCTAATTCCTAACTATATATGGTCTATAACCTATGGTTTTTTCAGTGAATATATATATATATATATCACGAAATCCAGAGACTCCCCATCCTCCAAACGGCATGTCATGTGAACAAGGGCTCCTTGTAGCCCGAAACGCGTCATGGCGGCAATATGCACTGAATAAACAGAAAAACTGCAGCTAATCAAGAGGAGTCCGTTTTGCTTTCCTTGTCGAGTATCGAAGGAAGATTTCTTATTGAATTATTATCCAAGACGGCTTTCTTGGAGAAACGGACCCCCTCCGGAACTGGGCAACGTGGCAAAAAGCCAGCTCTGGTGAAAACCGGAAAAGAAAGAAAGTCTCGAGAGAGAGAACGCCGCAAGCCCCCAGGCAATGGGAGAAACACTTGCCGAGTGCGGTAGTAGTGGCGGGATTGGTGTCTGAGGACGCGGAGGTCACAGCTTGTACCAAGGAGGTAAGAGGAACCCCTAAAATCCTGGTGGGAAGTGTGCAAGTGCGGAGAAGCTGCGGAGGATAGCAGTGACCGCACGTTACAGTTTGTGAAAGATAATGGCCGCCGACGTGCTCCGAGGGCGGGAGGAGGCAGCTGAGGAAATGTTCGCTGAAAGTACGAGCATCCCCGTGGTGGGGCATACAAATATAGAAAGCGGCAAAACTAATTTTACTATCCTCAAAGAACTTTATAACATTTATAAAAACTGTCAAGATCAGAGCAAGTAAAGTGGTGGGAATGCCGGTCATTGTCCAAATACTTGGAAGTAGGCAGAGTCCCCAGGGGGCTCCGAATTATGTTGGCCCCAGCTATGACGCTCCCAACCACAACATGCTAAAGGAATGGGGGGAATGCAATTTGGAATCGTCAAGAAGATTAATGGATATCCCCATAAATTATGGAGACATTGATAGGAAGGAACTACAAGTACAGAAAGATGACATAAATGCGCAAATCATTACACTTGAAAATGGAAGTGTACAACATAAAATGAGAGATGAAATGGTATCACGGCTGAAAAAAGAGGAAGAGATAATTAAAAAAAGAAAAACCTTTAAGTTCCAGCGGGATAAAATAGACTATGAACAGGGCCAAATCTTTACATTCGCACGCAAATATGATGCGATAAAAGAAGCAAAAACAAATGCTATGTATCAAAGAGATGCAAGAACAACAGGGGGGCCCGTGAGTGGAATGCAATCTATGTCATCAATATCGGATATTAGTTCCGCTGCAGATACAGAGTCTGAAGCGGAAACAAACCCAGGCACATCAAAACAAACATGGAACAACAAAAAGGGTCACACATTATCTGAAGAGGTGAATTTTTTACGAGATCAAAGGCGCCAAACATTGCGTCCGAGGAAACCAAACAACTTTCCATACAGAGGAGAAATGCAAGGCACAGGCAAAGAAGGAAACAAAGGAGGGAGTGTACAAAACAACAAGAAATCGAACAAGAGAGGGTGGCGCCAAAAATAAATATCATCAGCTCTAGTGAAAAATCCATCATAAATTTGGCCAAAATAGATCTAGATCAAGCAGAGGAACAGCTCCTAAAATTGGGGTTATCATATTGTATTGAAAGCAATTTTGAATACCCACAAACTAGGGTGTATATATACCAATTTATCCGGAAAATCAAGCTTCAAAAATTCCATCAATTAAGAATGGATAAAATACCATCAACAGTAATTCCTAGGGGGATTGCAAATAGAAGCAAAACAGATCTGACTGCTGCAGATGCTAGTCTAATGCGGACCCTAAATATGATGTAAAGAGGAATTTTTACTGGGGATGAAACTACCCAGGTAGTAATGGACAACATGGAGATTAACATCAACACTGCACCAATCACAAACTTCAAACCAAAATCAAAATTTGTGCCGGTAATGGTAAGGGACTCTATTGATACGTTTAATGAAATAATACAACTGAAATCCGAAGCTGCATTCAAAAACTCAAAAACTAAATAAAAAACATAATGCTCAACTGCAGAAATACCACCAATTAATGAAAAAACTCAAGGAAAATGACTCTATCATCATCCGTAACTCCTACAGAGGGGGAAGTGTAGTCATTTGGCCTAGGCAACAATATATGGAGGAGGCCCTGAAACAGCTAGGGGATCGTAATTGTTACAGATTGAGCTCTAAAATTGTTATGAATGCTAAAAAAGATGAATTGTTTGGTAAATTACTGGCTCGGAAGAACAAAAGGTTTAATCAATCAGGAAGAATTAAAAAAAGGACAAAACGAATCCTCCGGGCAGACCAATAATCTCTACAAAAGACAGTTTATTGGAAAATGTATCAATGTATATAGATTTGTTTTTAAAAGAAGATGTGAAGACTTTACCGTCATATGTACAGGACACCACCGATTTTTTAAGACAACTGCATGACTTCAGGTGGGAGGATGATTTTGTCCTGATTTCAATGGATGTGTCCAATCTATATTCTTCGATTCATCAAAGAGATGGACTTGGCGCGATGGAGTATTTCTTGGGCACAAGACCGATTGAATTTCACAATAAGTTATTGATTGATCTTACCAATTTCTGCCTAAATAACAACTTCTTTATGTTTCAACAACAGATATAACACCAGGAGAGAGGCATAGCAATGGGCGCGAGGTTTTCGCCCAGCTACGCCTGTCTCCATATGGGATGGTGGGAGGAGAAGATTGTTAGAGACCAATATATGAAATATTGGGCAGAGAATGTGATCTTATGGGTTAGATTTATTGATGACCTGTTTTTAATATGGCGGGGAGATACAACAAGTGTAGAAAACTTTATCGGTGATTTGAATATCAACGATTTGAATTTGCAATTTACATATGAGATCAGTGCTATAAGTATATGTTTTCTGGATGTGGAAGTATATGTACAGGATAAAAAATTGCATACACATTTACACCGAAAACCCACAGCAGGAAACACAATCTAACACTCAAGTAGTTTCCATCCGCAACACACAATACAAAGTATACCGTATGGTGAAATGTTACGCATACGTAGGTTGTGTAGTAAGGATGAAGACTTAAAAATAGCACAACAAGAATGTAAATTAAGATTTCTGGGGAGAGGCTATGGACACAAGGTCATAGACCAGGCCATTGCACGAACCACAGCTTTGTGGAGAAAGGATTTGCTATTTAAACCTTCACGAAGTAAAATAAAACAGTCTACATCAAAAGAGAATTTGGCTATCAGTCCCAGGCTTATTCTAACGTACAATAAAGAAAGGAATAGCCTAGCCAAAATAATCAAAAAGAACTGGCACTTGGTAAGAAGTGATCCAATAATAGGGGATAAAATTCCATCCTCCCCTATTATTACTTACAGAAAAGCATGCAGTACCAGTTATCACTTGGTTAGCAGTAGTCCTTAAGTCGGGGTTAACACCAATTGGCTCACAAAACGCAAAGGCGTTGTACGGTGTACAACTTGCAAAGCATGCAAATATGGAGAAAGTAAGACCTCATTCCATATACCGTTCAATAACAAGCCCAGGATTATAAATAAATGGCTAACGTGCAAATCTGAATTCGCAGTTTATGTACTTGAATGTACATGCGGACTAAGATATGTTGGTAGCACTCGTCTCCAGGTCCATAAGAGGGTACTGCAACATTTACGGGCGATTACCAATAATGATAGCTCTTATCCGGTAGCCCGGCACTTCAACGAAATACATAATAAAAATCTGAATCAGTTGAAGTATTCTGTTATTGACACTGTCCCTCCGTTAAGACGAGGAGAGAACAGAGAAGCAGGACTCAGGGGACTGGAGACAAAATATATCCTAGAGCTTGATAGTAATAGTCCACACGGCTTAAATACAACTGAGGACTTATATACATGGCTGTAACATTTGAGTATCAGAAAAACTTTTTTTGTAAATATATGAAGTAAGAAAATGTTGTGGTCTGTCTCTTTTAACCCTTGTAAATAAATCTGTTTTTATCAGTAGTACCATGGGCTCATAGTATACTGCTAAAATAAGGATTGCACTAGGCACGGTGACACTTTAAGGTTAAATTAAAAAAGGAATTTATTTATTAACACTTTTTGCAATTTTCCACAAGCTTATTTTGCACATATCATGTACTGTACATTGAGGCCCAAATACATGAGAATTGTTTTGGGCCCTAGAATAGTTCTGAAATTACATATAAAGGGAATATATAGACAAACATGCTTTATCCAAGAGATCAAAAAATTGTGAATAAGAATTATAAAAAGTGAAAACTTTAGGATATGTAAGTAATTCTTATCCAATATGATTTTAACAATGTGTATTTATACATATAATTTCTTATCTAATAAGATCATATAAAGAATAACCAGTACAACAATTTTATGATCAAGCTTGCATTTAAGCAGTGAGTAAAAGAAGTAGTTTCTTTAAACAATGTTGACAATGTATAAAATCTGCTTTTATGATATTTATAAAGTGGTAATTATATTAACTTAGAAGGTATGAAAATAATAGCAATGGAACTTTCACAAATGAATCATGATAATTGCAATGTGATATGTATGAAAACGATATGTAAGTCTGTTTTCAAGTTCTATTATGCACTTTGCACTGTGTCACCTTAAAAACAGAAAAAAAAGTTGAGTATGTCATGTGAACAAGGGCTCCTTGTAGCCCGGAACGCGTCATGGCGGCAATATGCACTGAATAAACAGAAAAACTGCACCTAATCAAGAGGAGTCCGTTTTGCTTTCCTTGTCGAGTATCGAAGGAAGATTTTCTTTTTGAGAAAAAAAATATATATATATATATTCGGAGCATTCCTTTTGGGGAGATGCTCCGAATCAGGAGAATTTGCAGTACGGATGCCGAATGTGCGGCTGCACAGGAGGCATGCAAAGTACGTTTCCTGGCGAGGGGTTACTCATTTGAAAATATCATGAAAGCGATCAGACGTTCCAATTTAGTAAGCAGACAGGAGGCACTAATTCCCAAAACTAGCAGCACCAACTTGGATGTATCCTTAGCAGGGGATGGGCAAATTAGCTCCCCACGACTTATTTTGACATTTAACCGTCAACATGGGGCTCTTCGTAAAATTATGAACAACAACTGGAATCTGGTTCGTAGTGACCCAATAATTGGTCACAAAATTGATACTAAGCCAGTATTAACATTCAGAAGATCTCCTTCTATGTCGAAGGCTTTAGTCAGCAACACTTTGGAGCCTAGGATCTCCACTACTTGGTCAGTATTAAGGAAGGGCTTTAAGACATGTCCTCAATGCAAAGCCTGCCGTTATGGCAGCAATAGGACCCATTTTAAAAGTCCCTTTCATGAACATCCTACTGCTATCTCTAAGTGGCTCAATTGTAAAACTGATTATGCCATCTATGTGTTGGAGTGTCCGTGTGGGCAGCACTAAACTGCCCGCCCACAAACGGATACAAAACATACGTGCAATAACTGGGCATGATCATAACTATCCGGTTGCCAGGCATTTTCAGGATAAACATCTGGGCATTCCTGATAAGCTCCAATTTTTTCTAATTGATTGTGTCGAGGGGTCAAGGAGAGGAGGTGACCGTGAGGCCAAACTCCGTCTCCTTGAGACGAGATACATTTTGGAGCTTAATACTAAAAATCCCAATGGTCTCAACGACAGGGAAGATCTCTATACCTGTCTGTAGGATTAATCAGTATGCCTATAAGACCTGTCCGGATATGTTAGATAATTGTTGTTTTCTACATGTTGTTCCCGATTTGTATATATTGCTGAATTGTATATTTTTTTAACAAAAGATATTTTGCTATTTGTTTTTTATTTTATTAGTATTTGATTTAGCATTAGAAACTGTTTGCTAAACTATCTGCACTTTATTGCTAAAATTTGCACTATCACTTTAAGCACTTTTCCTGCTTCAGGCAAATATTGTGACTTGCCCACTAGGGCTCTATCTAGATTATGCATGATTTTGGTGTCATAATGCTTTGGATCAATGCTGCTAATTAATATATGAGCATTTTATCGTTAGAAAATTTGGGGTTCAACGCACACTAATGAGCTTGTGTTCATAATGTACATAGATAAAATTAATTATCATGTATATATATATATATATTTTTGCGTTGTTTCTTACCATTTTTATACCCTGTAAAAATGATCTTATATCTATGAAATCTGTAAATATGATTTTATTGATTGTGCAAAAAATTCTATCGGGTACAAATTCAGTGTTCCTATGAGCACTCTCGATTAATTGCACCAATGTAGCGTTAAATTCTATACTATTTCTTCCAGTTCTATGACACACCGTAATGCACTGTCACTTTAAATGCCCTGCTCACTGTTGTGTAGCTTGTCATGTGATCAAGCCTCCTTGGATCCTTTGGGTCGACTCTTTGTTACTGGACATTTTGGTGAAATCCCTTTTGCCTTGGAGTGACAATCTTCGGGATATATATAGGGGATATGAGACTGGTATTAGAACAAAGGACATGGGAGTTCAATCAAAATCAAAATATCAGAGGAAGAGGTCGAGGACGCAGATGGGTACCCAGGTCAGGAACCTCACAAAAAAAACAACCAGAAGGGGACAAAGGAAAAAATGGATCAGAAACTGTAGGTACGGAAACAAGATCGATGCGTCAGAAGAGGGGCAAATAAATTACGCAATGCATGATGAATTAGTGGTTGTGAATTTGTCCGACAGAGAGATCAACGAATATGAAACCTCACTATTGAAAAAAGGAATAACATTCTGCCCTACTGAATCAATGGATATAGCACAGACAAGAATTGATATATACAAGTATATCAGGAAAATAAAACTCGTAAAGATTTTTGAAGAAAATGAAAGAATGGCATCTTATGCAAAAAATAAAAATCGAAACAGAGTGGATGAATCTCGAACAGAACAAAGCCTAACCTCAGCAGACTTACCAGCACTGACTCTACTAACTAATTTAGATACGGACAATGAAGGGGAAAACATCTCAGAATCTCAGATAATACACCAAAAAGGCGCAGGCCTAAGTGGAATGAAAGCACCCTCCAAATTCTATCCACAATTACCCCAAGGTAACAAGATCGACCTATTCCAGGAGGCCATTGTGAAAGATATTTATAAAATCAAGGGACAGAAATTTAAAGACAATCTATCCAAAGAGGAAAGAAACGCCTTGAATCATTTAAGAGAAGACAAAACTATAACTATAAAATGCGCCGACAAAGGCGGAAACATTGTGGTCCTCAACACAATCGACTACGTAGCAGAGGCACATTCACAATTGGAAAACAAAAAATACTACAGAAAATTAGAGGCGAATCCAACGACAATATTTAAAGAGAAATTGGACCAAAAACTTCAATTGTGGAACAAACTAGATTTAATCGACACAGATGAAATGAAATTTTTGTGCACAGATCATCCCAAAATGGCGACGATTTATTTTTTGCCAAAAGTGCACAAAAACCCATTAAGACCACCAGGGAGACCCATAGTGTCATCAAAGGGGTCGCTAATGGAACCAATCGCTAATTATATTGATTTCTTCCTCATGCCGTTTGTTACCAGCTTGAGCTCTTATCTACGTGACACCACAGATCTCTTACAGCATTTAGAGGACTTACCGTGGCAATCCAACTATCTATTGGTAACAATGGACGTAGTGTCGCTGTACACTAATATTGATAACGACATGGGACTAAAGGCCTGTGCCTTCTTCTTGAAAGAACGAAACATTCATTTCCAACAACATAACCAAATGCTAATCGACATGGTGGAAATGTGCCTAACCCAAAATGTGTTCCTATTCGGAGAGGAAATCTACCAACAAGTCCATGGCTGCGCTATGGGTTTTTCATTCAGCCCAGCGTACGCATGCCTCACAATGGGGTGGTGGGAACAACAGATTGCCTGGCACACTGACAATGACATCCACGTGGAGAAAATAGCCAAATGGGTCAGATTTATAGATGACCTCCTAATAATTTGGGAAGGAACAGCCGTGGAATTTGAGAACTACTTTCGGATCCTAAATTCGTCAACTTCCAACATTCATTTTACATACCATATAAGCAAGGATAGAGCAATTTTCCTTGACACAGAAATTTACATCAAAGACAATAGAGTGGAAACGACACTCCACAGAAAAGATACGGCAACCAATTCGATCTTACATTTTGACAGCTTTCATAAATCTTCGGTCAAAGAAAATATACCGTATGGTGAATTTTTGAGAGCAAGAAGGATATGCTCAGAAAAGAATGAATGGGAATCAAAAAGTAAAAACATGGCTCAAAGATTCAAAACCAGAGGATACCACATGGCTATTATCAACAAGGGATGGCAAAGAGCAAATCAGAAAGAAAGAAAAGATGCTCTGAGAACAAAAAAATCAACAACAAATGCAACCGATAACCCACCAAGTGAAAGAAAAGTGAGACTAATATTGGACTACACAAGAGAATCAAAACAAATTGTGAACTCCCTCAGAAAAAATTGGAAACTTTTGCAATTAGATCCAACAATGGGAAAAATAATGGGCAATCACCCTTTGGTTACATTTCGTCGAGCAAAAAACCTGAGAGACAAATTGATACAAAGTCATTTCCAGGACAGAACAAAAAAGAAGAAGGGAATCCAATGGATGAATACGAAAGGATTCATCAAATGCCAACGATGTAAGGTCTGTCAAATTGCTACTAACAAAAAAGAAGTAATGTTACCAAATAAAAAATTGTGGAAGATCAACCAATTGATAGACTGTACAACCACACACGTGGTATATGTAATCGAATGCCCGTGTGCACTAAAATATATTGGAAGCACGAAGAAACAATTCAAACTACGAATCCTTGAGCACATCAGAGCGACAGCAAACAAAGACAAAAACAATGCTGTAGCAAAACATATGGAACTGATGCACAACAGCGACTGGAAACTCCTAAAAACTTATGCACTGGAATGTGTATTGCCACACGAAAGGGGCGGAGACCAAGAAAAACAATTACGATGCAGGGAATCAAGACAAATTCTAAACTTCCGAACGATGAGCCCTTGGGGTTTAAATTTGAGTGAGGAACTTTACGTACATTTATAATCAATTGGACTTACTACTGTTCTGAGATATGTGGACTAACAGCTGAATTTCTTTATATGTTCTATATATGTCTTTCTTTGGAAGGAGAGACAGAATGCAATAGAGGTGTTGAGAAACTGTATATAAAGGAGTGGGAATAATGAGAAACATTGGGGGATAACACAGTACCCTATGAACAGTATGGAATAATAATGATATGAGAAGGGTTACTTTACAGGAATGTAGATGGATGTATGTTGGGGTGCTTAAACAACCTTAACGGGAATTAAATAACTAAAACGCAGAGTTGAGGGGGTGTTAAGGTGAGGACCATCAGCCCACTAGAGGGCCTCAATAGATGTACAAGTATGACAGAGATACTCACTAGAGAGTTTTGAATGGAGAATAGATGGTAAAATAATTGTGCCCACCAGAGGGCGAACACCCGACACCCACCTTAATGGGAAAAAAAATTTTGATAAATGTTATGATACAATAAGCGTCATCCCTGAAATTTTCTATGAAATGTACAGAAATGTATTACTTGATTGATTATGTTGACACATCCATAGAGAGATAAGAGACTGTATTGACCCCAATGTCAGAACTACAAACACTCGTTTTTTAATGTAAAAACTACAACTCCCAAGCTACTTCCTGTTGTTGGACAGGAAGTGAGATCATACTGATGGGTCTCAGGCCGTTTTTTTGAAAAATATAAGAAAGAACAGCAACATTGTATCCTTACCGTGATCAAGCAACAGTACGTTGCGAAACGCGTTGGTACTATGCGAGGAATGCTGCTTTTTTGAACAATAAAAGGAAAATTTGGGAAATATATCCTTTGTTTGAGTGCTGACTTATGCTATCATTGATAGCTCTTTGGAGAACAGACGAAAGCGGGGCTCTGCTTTGAAGTCAGCACCGGTGACAAGAGCGCCATTGGACTACGAGTTTGGAGCCTAATCTGTGGATATATGTATATATATATACATATATATATATATATCACCAAATCCAGAGACTCCCCAACCTCCAAACGGTGATGGAGAGACACACGAACTCTGTTGTAATTAAACTCGTAGACCATTTAAGGTAGATTAGAGAGTTTATTAAGAGCGCAGCAGTTAAGGACCCAGCGCCTGCTGAGTAATCGACCAACTGCCCTGACAGAATCCAGAGTCTATAGTCGTAATACAATTCTAGAATTACAGGGAGGGAAGAACATGGAAGTATAACAAATCATAGATAAATCAAGTGTACTGTTTACAACACATCTCCTTTCCTTATAATTCAAACAACTAAAAAGGAAACATATTAATTACAAAGGTAATCATTTAAATAATTGGGTGGTTTGCGGTACCTTGGTAATCTGGAAGTAGTAAGGGGAGGAGGAAGAGAGGAAGAAGATTCAATGGTAGTGGATGTAGTAGCAGAAGATCCAGAATCTGATGCATCACCATCTCCTGAGCAGAACCTGTCCGAAGGGGAGGAGGAAGCACATTCTTGGGATAAAAGCATGTAACCACTACTACCCCCTTCCTTAGCAGAAAAAGTAGAAACAGGAACAATAGAAACAGAAGGACTTTGCCTACATTTCTGGTATATAGCAACACGTCTCAGATTCCATTTCTCCCCATTTTCTAAGAGTACATAATTGGGAAAAACTTTTTTCACAGTAAACGGCCCTCGAAATTTTGACAAACCTTTGGCACATCTCCCAGGTTTAACTTTGACCATATCCCCTTTTGAAACGGTACTACTCTCAGCTGGGGAAGACTTAACATGTTTAGGATCAACAGATCCATGATTCGACAAAAGTTGTTTGAACCAAGAAGGAACTAGCTTTGTGCTCGGTGGTCTTCCACGCAAAATCTCAAAAGGAGATTTCATGGAACTTCCATGAACTGTCGTACGATGAGCATACACCATCTGCTGAACAATATCAGACACATTGCACCCACCAGAGACAGCCAGTTGAATTGTTCCCTTCACCAGTCTATTTATCCTCTCACACAAACCGTTTCCTTGGGGATTGTAGAGTGAGGTACGATGATGGGACACACCAGAATTGGAAAGAAAAGACTGCATTTTCTGTGAGACCAACTGGGTCCCATTGTCAGTGACAATCACATTTGGAAAACCCTCAGAATGAAACAAGGATTTGAGGAACAAAATGGTGGTCTCGGTAGTGATGTCTCTGACAAAGTTGACGACCACCCATTTAGAAAATGCATCAACACATACAATGGCAAACCGTTGAGGTAGAGGAAGCTCAGACATGGGTCCAATGAAGTCCATGCATATGGTATGCCAGGGTACTTCAGGACAAGCTATCTCGCCCATGCTAGAGCCTACAGCTACTTTCAGACGTTTTTCTCCTTCCTTGCACAGTTCACACTGTTCAACCCACACTGTAATTTGTGCATCCATTCCGGGCCACCAAAAATTATGTTTGAGCCTCTGTTGAGTTAATGTCTGCCCAAGATGCCCTTCATGTGCAATGTCAAAAAGTTTGTGTCTGAGGCTACATGGCGGAACAAATTTGTCATTTCGTAAAATTATGTTTTCTCCACATGTAGATAATTCGTCTAATATCTTAATGTAGGGACGAACAGAGATTTGTACACAACTCTCTCTCCTAGAACCATCCTTAAGTAATTTGATCACCTCTTTAAGGATCTCATCACTCTCCATGGCATCTACCCAATCCTGATGTGAGAATGAACCTACTCCAAAAGAGGTGACGTCTTGCACCCATGCAACACTCTCATCTAACAGGTCAATTTGGAGATCAGTATCCGTAGCAGCCAAAGGTAATCTTGAAAAACAATATGCTTGGAGATTTCTCCAACCTTGAATATGCTCTACTTGAAAATGGAAATCTTGCAATTTTGAAGCCAACCTGGCCAATCTAGGAGAACCTCTAACAGCTCCACCAGGAGCAAGAATCCTAAGTAAAGGTTTGTGATCAGTTTTGATAATAAAGCTAATGCCCCAAAGGTATGTCCGAAAATAGTGTGCACCCCACACTACAGCCAAGGCTTCTTTCTCTATTACACTGTAATTTTTCTCAGCATCTGACAATGTCTTAGAAGCAAAGGCAACAGGCCTTTCTAAGGAACCATGTTTCTGGATTAGTATGGCACCCAATCCAAATGCACTAGCATCAACCATGAGAATTGTTGGAAGCTTAGTGTCAAAGGGAGCTAAAACACCTGCTTTACAAATTTGTTCCTTGATCATTTCGAAAGCATATTCTTGGTTTGTACCCCAAACAAATTTGCAACCTTTCTTGAGTAAGCTCCTCAACTCAATAGTATTTTCTGAAAAATTGCTGACAAATTTAGAATAATATTCTATAAGACCTACAAAGGATCTCAATTGGTCTTTATCATTTGGGCGAGGGGCTGACCTTATCGCTAGTAGCAAATCTTTCTTGGGTCTAATTCCATCTACAGAGATCTCATGTCCCAGGTATTCAATCTGTTGGACAAGAAATATACACTTCTCTTTACGTAACGTAAGTCCCGCATCACCTATTCTATGCAGTACTTGTCTAATCAATTTGTTGTGTTCCTCTACAGAACTGCCAAACACAAGGATATCGTCTTGAAAATATATTACTTTTACAAGATCCTTAAATAACTCATGTACTAAGCGCTGGAAAACACTTGCTGCCGAAATTAAACCAAAAGGTAAACGAGTGAACTGAAAAACACCCTCTGTGGTGATGAATGAGGTGATATGTTTGCACGTGTCATGTAATTTAACCTGGTGGTAAGCGCTTTTAAGATCAAGTTTTGAAAAATATTTGGCGCCCTGTAGTGTAGATACTAATTCATTGATGTTTGGGAGGGGAAAAATGTCTGAGACTACACATTTATTCACAGATCTGAGGTCAATGCAGAAGCGTAGCTTGCCATCCGATTTTTTTGAAATCACTACTGGCGAAACCCACGGTGACGCTTCTACAGGTTCGATGACCCCACTCTGTAACATTTCTTCCAATATCGCTCTCACATCATCTCTAATAGCGAGAGGAACTCTCCTGAGTTTGTGTTGGATAGGTATGCACCCTTCTTTCATCTTTATCAAGTGTGAATAGCCTTTCAATTCGCCCAATTCACTCCTGAAAACAGACGCAAACTCACTCAAAATCATATCTATTGAGTCATCCTCTAAAACCATGACTTGGTCAGGAGCTCTCGGATTTATGATTATGTAGAGGTCATATTGATGAATCCACCCTAAAATGGGTGGGCCATCAAATGACACATAAACCTTCCCTATTATGGACCTTTTCTTGAACACAATGCTAGATTCAAAGTAACCAATAATATCTATGGTTTCTCCTTGAAATCCTTTGGGAGATATGTCACTCTCGAGTAAAGGTTTGTCGGACCAAAGTTCTTTAAATGTTGACTGAGGAATGATAGTGTGGCGGGATCCAGTGTCAACCATCAGCGATACTTCGCGTTTGTCAATTGTAAACATAGCCTTAGGTCTGTTCATTCTTTGGTCATTGACATTAGCCACATCTGAGTCACTAATTACTAATAGTTTGTCTCCTCCATAGTCACATGAGGAATCTTCTACGACAGCAACTTTCTGCTTACTCTTAGTTTTGCACATTTTCGAGAAATGTCCTACTTTACCACATTTTAAACACTCTTTGTTTGCAGCATAGCTAAATCTGGCCTCTGAGGAATGCGAATAACTGCCACATCTACTGCAAAACTTGTTTTGAGGAGTGGTTTTCTTGGAAAGAGTTTTCCATTTATTCCTGACGACAGCAACAGAGTCTTCTACACCAGATTGGGAATCGTATTCCCCTTCCCTGTCTGAAACTATAGACACTTCCTGATCCATTTGCTTTTTCTTGGAGTTCTCAATGACCCTGATGCATTTCTCTGATTCTTCGATGACTTGTGCTAGTTCGATGGCAACTTTGAGAGTCGGATTTTTGGCTGCCCAAAGTCTTTCTTGTATTTTCCGACTGCTACACTGCACTATTAGCTGGTCACGAATGAGTTCTTCTGCCATATTACCAAACTTGCACTTTATCGATAATTCCTTGAGACGTGTGACAAAGTCATCTATACCCTCCTCCGACCTCTGTTTTTGGGTATAAAATTTGTACCGATGCATCACAAGGTTTTCTTCTTTGGCAAATTTAACTTCTAATCTGGAAATTGCCTCTTTATACATATCAGGAATTGCTTCTCCATTCGCCTGTAATGCGATTGGCAAAAATCTGAAAATCCTCTGGCCCTCCTTCCCTAGTGTACTCAATAGAATTGCTTTTTTTTTTTTTGAAGAGAATTCCTGCCCATCAATTGCTTCTAAATAGTTATCAAATATGATGAACCAATCCTCCCATGGTACAGGAGGATTCCCTGGTTCGTTTAAAAAAGGTGGAGGAGACGTAATATTTATGTTTTGTGCTGTTGCCATAATGTAAAATATGTTAATTGATGAACAGAGTAAAGATAAATACCTTTGTTTTTTTTTTTGTTTTTTTGTGAAGTACCGACGTGTCTGACTCTCGTTTGAAATCGAGGAGATCGGTAAATTCAGCGCACTGTGTTCAATTTGGACCTTCAAAATGGCCGCATTTCTCAATCGAGGCTTGAAACGCACGTCTCACTTCCTAGCGTGCTGACGTCATTTAACAATGGCCGGATGTCTTGAAGAGACGCTTAGACACGTCAGGTAGTTACGTATTGGGCTCGAGTACACGGGAGGAGAAGATTTAGAACTGTTGCTAGGATACAGTATTACTCACGGTTGACCAAGATAAAGTTGGTTAAATGTCCCGAAACAGTTCTGAAATCCAGCGATGAGGTGTCCGATATCTGGAATCTCATGGTAGGAGATTATTGCAGTATTACCGGGTTCGTTGTTGCTGGGTCCTTCTGCGCTTCGCTTTGTTCCGACTGGGAATTTCTCCACCTCGTCTTCAGGTGTCGGATAGCAGGGTATGATGGGGTCAGCAGGCACAAGTCGCCAAATTGTTGTAATTAAACTCATAGACCATTTAAGGTAGATTAGAGAGTTTATTAAGAGCGCAGCAGTTAAGGACCCAGCGCCTGCTGAGTAATCGACCAACTGCCCTGACAGAATCCAGAGTCTATAGTCGTAATACAATTCTAGAATTACAGGGAGGGAAGAACATGGAAGTATAACAAATCATAGATAAATCAAGTGTACTGTTTACAACAAACTCCAGTTGCTGTGATTCAGTTATTTTAATTATCTACTTCTGTGCTCCCACAACCTGTCATTGCGCATTTCGGCCAGGCCAAGCTGACCTTGATCACAAGTAGTTAAACCATTGCGAGATTTGACATTTAAATGCACACCCAGCCAGTGTCACATGGTTCAATGATAGACATAGAAAAAACATTTTGCATGACTCTACCACTGTCTGTATTCAAAGAGAAATTTCTACTTTAAATATCTCAGTGTTTGCTGGCATACTTTTGGCTTTGTTTAAAAAACACAATTTATATATGTAAATTGCAAGTCATAAATAGTACACAATACTGTGAGTCATGGTACCCACAATACTATGAGTCATGGTACCATGCCAGAGTCATGGTACCCAACAGACTCAAGATATCATCACGTTCAAAGGACACGTTTCTGATGTGCAAAATTGAGCAAAACTGTGCAAAATACGCAAATGTAGTGCAAGACTTCATGATCAAAAAGTTTCTGATAATACTTTTTGATGGATTACAGTACAAAATACACTTTAACTAGTGCAAATTAGGCCAGTGCAAAAAATTGCGAGTGTGCAAAATACGCAGTCCTCAATTTAAAACCAGAAAAAGAGCCCCCAGCCAATTCATGATCATGAGCCCAAAAAGGGATACAGTATATATGTCATACACATTACAGCCAAACCATGCTAAAAAATTGTGATGTAAAGTGCAAGAAAAAGTATAGGTAAAAAACAATATGATAATCGGGAGGTCTAATAGGCTATTCGATTTGATTCTATTGTCCAAGGAGATTTGTCCTATCCAGAGATACGATCGATGGCCTTCCAAAACCACTCATGGGGTGGACATCTCATCCACAAAAGATAAAAAGTATTACATTTGTCACGTAATAAACTAGCAGTATATGTTTACAGATTCCGCAATAAAAGGCACTTATGCTAACGTCGGGCATGTCTGCTCCAGGTCTGACATGGAATGAAAGGAAAATGGTACTAATAGATGGCTCTAACTCAAAGTGAGAATGTTGGCATATTAACATTTAAGGACTTAAAAGTAAGTACACCTGACCACAAAAATTCATAGAAAATTACGACGGTCTTCAGTGTTATTCAGACCATTGGGGGCCTTACTGTCAAATTCCAAAATGTATTCCAGCTGTCTAAGAAGTCTTTCTCTATTCCCTCCTCTATACAGGGGGGAATGGCAACTATAACAAAATACTTTAAGCAATTGAGATTGTTAGCATGTGTGTTTTTAAAATGTCTTGCCACCGGATAGCTGGAATCACTATTGACAATGGCCCGAAGATGCTGTAAAATTTGTGCATGGGCTTGCAATTTGGTGCTTCCAATATATGAAAGACTGCATGTCCATGACAAGACATATATCGCAAATTCTGTGCGACAAGTAAAATGTCCTATAATGGGTCTTTCGTTGGGGCTGAAAGGGACTTTGTATCTGTTCTTGCTGACACCAAACTTGCAAGCCTTGCAAGTAGAGCATTTAAAAAATCCATTTTTGGGTTTGAGCCAGGTACTCTTACTCACATCTCATATACTGTCCTTTTTGAGGACTGCTTTCATTGTTTTGGCCTTTCTAAATGCAATGGTGGGTCTGGTACCTAAGATAGGAGCCAGAACGCCATCTGTTTGTAGGATTGGCCAGTTTTTGTTCATAATCCCTCTGATTTGTTTATGTTGTTTGCTAAAAGTAGTAATAAATCTGGGGGTAGTGTGACCTGTAGATGTACTAGAAAATACTGAGACTACCTCATTACGGATGTCTTTACCTGTTAAAAGAGACTCTCTGGACCTGATTTTCACTTTCCTTCCTGCTTCTTTAAGTACCTTGTCACTGTAGCCCCTCTTTTCAAGCCGACCATTTTTCACATTCCTCTGTTGTACTTTTTATCCTGAGGAGTTCCCCGTAGGGGATACTGTTTATGACGTGTTGAGGGTGGCTTCTGGTAGCGTGGAGGGTTGTGTTGCCTGCTGTCAATTTTCTGTGCAACGTCGTCTGAATGCTATTACCCTCAATGTATACTGTGGTATCTAGGAATTCTACACTTTTCTCACTGAATTGCGATGTAAATTTCAGATTGAGAACATTATCATTCAATAATTCAATGAATAACTGTGCACTTTCAACATTGCCATCCCAAATTAAAAACACGTCGTCGATATATCTATACCATTGGATAATTATGGTATTAAAAATCACACCATGAGTTCCTTTGAGAACCTGCTCCTCCCACAAGCCGACATGCAAGCATGCGTAGCTTGGGGAGAAGCAGGATTCCATGGCTACACCTCGTTTTTTGTAAAAATAGCTCTTTGCCAGAGATAAAATAATTGTTAAACAAACACCACCTAATGAGTTCTAAAAGCATCAGATTATGAGAGTGAAAATTTGGTCTAGTGTCCAGAAAATGTTTGACCGCTGCTATACCAGTTTGAATGATCAATGCTGGTATACAGCGCATCAATGTCAAGAGAGATTAGTAGCTGCCCTTGTTAACATCCTATGACTTTCAGTTTATTTAAAAAGTCGCCAGTGTCTTTCAAATAAGATGGAAGGCCTTGCACTAACGGTTGTAGATAGAAGTCCACATATCTGCTGATGTTCTTGCTGACCCCCCCTATTGCCGAAATAATGGGTCATCGCGGAGTGGGCTTGACTTGTTATGTATTTTCGGAATAAGGTATAAGTATGGGACGATCTGGAACTCGTGTAAAAACAGATATTCCTGATTTGAAATTAACCCTTGCCTTTTGTAGTTCAGCAATGATTTCTTTAAGGACTCCTTCGCTTTCTTGAACTCTGACATAGCTGCCATCTGGTAACATGATGGATCATTAAGTTGTCTTTTGGCTTCCGTCACATATTCTTTACATGGCCAAATCACAATATTTCCCCCCTTGTCTGATTGACTAACAATAATTTCATGATTGTCTTTGAGCTCTGATATGAGGTTCCTATACATAATGTCATGGTGTTTAAATCTCTTTTTTGTACCACATACCTTGCGGTATAGGTTCTTGAGGTCCTCCGTTACCCTTTCGTGAAATATATCGACTGCGTCCTTCGGCATCATCGGGATAAAGGTTGACTTTCCCTTGAACGGACTCTTGCCCGCACTTGGCTGTATAGGTATAATGCCGGCAAGTCTTTCTTGTAAAGATGTTGTTTCTTCCTCCTCTGTTGTTTCTCCACAGTTGTTATTTAAGACATTCATGTCAACGAGGAGTTCCACATCCGACGCTTGTAAAATGTTTGTGCTGTTGGTAGAGGCAGTTATGTTTATGTCCTGTTGCGTCAGCTCTTTGTTTCCTTTGATTGTAAACAGTATATATACAACTCTTCAATAAGGGGGTTTGGTGCTTGAATAAATCGCCTAGATCTGGATAGGTAGATTAACAGGAGAAGTGGCATTGGTGTAAGAGACACTGTTACAGTCATTTGGCTCTCTGGATGCGCGGGTGGACAAATCTCACTTCTGGCTAAGGTCAAAGCAGGTACTTGAAATGCGAAGAATCTCAAGCAATGGACTTTCTAGGACAGTGAGCAATTAGCATGTTCCTACCAGTCACAGCTCTCAGTGGGTCCGCTTCAAAATGTGCATCAGTCTTGCATTTCCATTTCTACCTGACAATAACTTGTAGAGTCTATCCGCATATGTCTTCATTTGATGTGTCAGTATTGCAAAGTCTATAAATGTGTTAGATGTCTCATTGGTCCATTGTGGCACCTTGGCACCTATGGCTCTCCCAAACATTAAGAAGCAGGGCTTTCACCTGTAGTAGAATGCAGAGTTTACCTGTATGCATGTATCATAAAATTTCCAGTGCAGCGCGCTGAACTGTCTTCTTAAGGGTACTCATAAATCTCTCGGCCATGCTATTTGCCTGTGGCCAGAGAGATATGCTTTTCTGATGCTTGACACTTACATTAGTGAGAAATCTTTAAGTTCTCAACTATTGAAAAGCAGGCCAAAGTCAGATTCTAATCTCTCAATGACTCTCATGAGTTGCCAACAACAGATCTCCCACAAGGGGAGAGTTGGAATATTAATCAACAATTACTAGTAGATGGTGTCCATTGTCAAGGGGTCCAAAGAAATCAATTGCAATCTTCTCCCATGCACGCTTTGAAAGATCAGACATGCTTAATGAATGTGGGATTAGTCTTGGATGACAAACATCTGCACAAATGATATGACTTTAACTCATTTTCAACTCTTTCCTCAAGATGTGGGGAACCATATTTTGTCCTGTAGAGTTCGTTTTGTAGCAACAACTCCTCGGTGTCCCTTATGAGCCAGTTCAATAACTTGTTGTCTCAGACTCTCTGGTATGACAATTCTCGACCCTCATAAAATGAACTGAAAGTTCTTCTTACATAGTTTTAATTTTCTGGTATTCAAGGTCATCATGAAGATGTTGGTTATGCTTTTGCCATGATTGGTGTGTAAAATGTATTTGGGTATCAGCAAATCCCTGCTACTCACCAATGTTTTACTCTACTGATATAGTTGCAAGGGTATTGGACTTCACAATGAAGTTAACATCATCCACTTTAGAAGTAGTGTCATGACAGTGCATTGGGACATGTGAGAAGGAGTTAGCAGGGTTTTGTTCTTTTCCTGGATGATGTACAATCATACCTCATACTCCTGCAATTGCAACCCCCACCTCTCAATGCAAGTGGGCATCTTGGCTTTAGGATTGCTGAAAATGGTGAGTAATTCTTGGTGATCTGTGACAACTGTGAAATGCTTTCGATATAGGAACACATGAAAATGCTCACAAGCCCACACCTCAGTGAGGATTTCATTTTCAGGTTCTTAATAGGCACATTCTGTCAATGATAGACTTCGACTAGCATAAGCAACGATGGGGTATATTCACAAGAATGTGTGATAACTACCGCAAGAGTAGCGTAACGCAATTTTCAACATTGCAGCCTATCACGGGAAAATAACCCCCTGTCAACGTGGAATTCACATGGCGGCGGTAGTATGCGATAGACACCAGATAACTCATCAAATGTCCGCGTGAAAATCAATGCCACGCCGTAAAAATGCAATACGCGAACGCAAATAAACAGGCGATGAGGCCAACCGCGGTATAAAAAGTAGCAAAAACCAGCCACAGGCCTGCAAATCCCATGCATCTGATGGGACAATGCACCATAAAAACCACAGAAAAAACACACCAGAAACAAGCAAAAGCACATAGCAACATTGATGCACCATGAACCAGCGTAGAGGCCAACTTGAACCCCACAACCCCCACAGACTACCAGCAAGGAACAACGGGGTCAGGGAAGGCCAAGGAGAAGAGGGAGAGGAAGACGGATGCAGACCACAGGAAAACAAGACCAGCGTCACAGAGGTGACAGAACACTACCAGCAAGTGACCCACTAGCAGACCACCTGGAATGCAGTCGGAGTGCCAAGGAGGCCAATCGAGGAGGCCAATAGACGCCGGCATGAAGTAACAACCTTATCCAGGCACAAACCTGCTGCCAACAGGAATTCAAAAACGCGACAGGGGGTGGCAGTCCAGTGCCAATGGAGGAGCTGGAAAATACCCATGCCACAGTTATCAGTGTGGAGACGGTGCATGGAGTAGGGAGCACGGACACAGCTCAAGAGGACATAACACAACCACAACAGGGAGTGCAACAAACAGGGACTGGCAGGACGGGGGGAGATGGGCACAATGGCATACATGCACAACGAGGTGTAGCACAGTGCACACCCACAATTACCCAGGATCATGTCCCAGATCCCCTTGGCACATTGCAGCACACATACATAGCAAGAACAGCACACCCACATTGACGACAACGTGGTACAATGTGCATAGCCGACACTGCAGAAAAGAGGACACAACTGGCTTCCCACATGCACAGAAACATGCCTACTACATCTGACAGAGCAGGAAACTGTGAAATGGAAATGTACGAGTACGACCTCACATCCGTCATGTAGTCCAAATATACAATGTCCCGCAGAAGAATCCAGCACCCCCAAAGATTCACAATGTACATTGCCACACAGTCTGCATGCAAACCAGCACAATGTGCCAACATACATGTCAACACAATGTCAACATTATAAAACTCCTAAATAAATAAATAAACATCCATCTCCCCTGCACATTGCAGAGGACCACACAACACCTTCAGCAGAGCACAGAAAACAACACATCTGTGATGCCGGCGAGGACCACCACACTGTCGACAATGATGCCCTACAACAGACCATGGATTTCCCACTCAAATCCCCACCAGGACCCAGTCAGCCAAGATACTCAGAGGAGAACATCGAGCCTGTAGCAGACTACACAGCAGGAAGCACCCGCTCACAACACTTCACCCAACCACACATGGCACCCCAATGCCATGTGTCAGCACGACAAAAGGAGGTGGCCCAACAGGTGTTGGTGGGGCCGAACCCATGGAATGCGAACTAGGACTCATACATAGGTGTCTATAACCCTTCAGGGCTCACCCACACCCCACTAAGGAGACCCACAATGCCATAGAGACACATGCAGATGCACATTCACAGTACAGCCCAGGGATGCTCAAATAGCAGTCACAAACCCATGTTGGCTCTGCATACGACAGCCCTGGCCACTCCCCTTTTGAATTGAGTGGGTATCGACGATAAAGCTACATGTCCAAGCTCCAACCCGATGTACAGAGCACAATGTAATGTCGTAGGGCCCAGGGCCCTCATGCATACAACAAGACCACAGAGACACATGCATATATCATGTTGAACTGGCTACTGGCACATAAGCCCGGCCCCTTTATTGGCAGGGCCATATGTACAGTGATGCCTGTGCTGGATGTGTGTGGGGTGAGTGTAGGCCATTCCACACAGAATGTCTGGTGCTGGCAACTACTTGAACATTGGACACCAGTGCAACAGAAACAGGAAACACAGGCATAACAGAGTCAACTGCTGAGCAACATGGAGTGAGCCGGAGAAAGTCCAGAGGACAGCCAACATGCAAACAGAAGTGTCCTGAGTTGCAGTGCACTGGGTTTGGGACACTAGAGATGAGCGTGTTCATGTGAAGAAAAAGTCTTGGATTGTGTTCCTTTGATATATTCCTGATGCAGATGCAGTGGGGTGTGTTAGACCTGCATAATCTTCCCCATCATTATCTCAGGGCCCCCACATTGTTTGAGGTGACATAGCTGTGCAACCGCTACACATCACAAAACACAATCAGCAACGGACAATGACCTGGGGTGCACTGAGTCACTGGCACCTGGAGTGCTGAGCAGGGTTTCAGGTCAATGATGGCATTCACGACAGGTCAGAGCAACTTCCTAAGTCTGTCAGGACCACCGTTTCGACTCTGGAAGATGGTGGTTGGAGGTGATCCTTGCGGTGGTGGCATGCGCCTCCTGCTGTGATGCTACGTCCAGGACAGTCTGGACTCGCTTTGGTGTGTGAGCCCTGGTGGGACGCATTTGGACCTGGAGGCTGCGTACAGCGCAAGGACACAGAGAAATGGCATTGATGACCCCAAGGTCAACGCTTCAGGGGCCATCCAATATCTCAAAAGAAGTGGTCCCGGCCTGGAACTGCACAGAGTTAGTGGCCCCAGATACACTGCGGCCGGCACAGGCACTCAGCCACAGGACGGTGACTTGCGGCGCAGTCAGATGTACCATGCAACCTAAGCAGGTCCTCATCAATATTTGAGGTGTATGTTGCGGAGGGTTGCGGGGGACAGTGGAAGGTGTACTCCGGAGCATGATGCGGAAGGTTTAATTTTATCCAGAAGCAGTAAATAGTGGCGTGGAAAGTGCAAGCTTTGTTTTCACCACCAATTCGGTATCAGCTACATGAAGAGGAAAACTAGCCCTAGTCCATAGACTCAGACGCCACCAGTGAGTGTCCATAAATGTCGTGGAACAGACTTAGTGACACCGGGTCTTAGAGGGGATGCAGTCTGTGATGATGCCGGTGCACAGATATGAACTCCATTGCTAAATCAGGACTCAGTCCCAAATGTGTGACCTACTGGACCGCAGTGTAGGCTGGAGACAGCGATCAGCAGTGGCCCACAGCCACGTGTTGTTGGATTGCGATGCACAGAGTTAGTGACACCAGGAAAGTTGTCTGTAGTGTTTGATCACCTCCATCACGATGATCCTCTTTTTTCCGCTTAAATGCAACGCATCATCCTCTTGCGTGCAATGATATGTAATCTGCCTTTGCATAATAGATATTCAGTTCCAAATCAGTGACCTACTCAAGCGCAGCCTATGCCGGGAGCAGTGTAGGCTAGAGGCAGCGGTCAGCATGGGCCATTGACCGAGCGTCACTGGCACAGGTTGGTGGCCCCACCAGCCTGTGTAGTTCCAGTTTAGTGGCACCACGTGTTCGGTCACCTCCGTGACTGTGACCTGGCTTTCGTCCGGACTGAGCCGCATCATCCTCTTACTCCTCTCCTTGCGACCACTGGTATGGACTCTGCCATTCGTGATTCGCGACTAGGTCCTGGATTTGAGACCTACTGGTCCACAGGGTAGTCCTGGTCCCTCATCCACGTGTTGCTGGCTGGCATTGAACAGTGTTTGTTGGCACCACGTGTCTCCGGCTGGCGTTGAACAGAGTTTGTTGCACCATGTGTCACTCACTGGCATTGAACAGGGTTTGTGGCATCACATGATTTACATAAAAAGGATCTAGGGGATAGAACCACACTTATTTGGCTAATGGGAAATTTAGTCACATATGGTGCATTGGCCAAAGAAAACCAGACCCTTTTGGTTCCCTTTGTTGTGAAAAACCTTTCACAACAGACAAATGCAAGAATATTGATACGAGAAAGACCTTGAATTCCTCAGTCTTGAATCTTCCTCAGCTTAAAATTTCGAAGCAGGCAGGTACTAAATGGACGACTCCTCAAACAGTATATGGTCAATGTAGACCCATTCCTCGTAAGCGATTCAGACACATGAGTGACCCTTAAGATTGTGAGACCTACTGGTCCACAGGGTAGTCCTGGTCCCTCATCCACTTGTCACCGGCTGGCATTGAACAGGGTTTGTGGCACCACGTGTCGCCGGCTGGTGTTGAACAGGGTTTGTGGCACCACGTGTTGCCGGTTGGCGTTGCACAGGGTTAGTGGCACTACGTGTCGCAAGATGCCCAAATGAAACTATGCCTCACTGATCGGAGAGTCTGGTGCTGTGGCCACTGGCCCAGATTTGGGGTCACTGCCTTTCAGGACCCACGACACAGTTTCACATATGGGACCTACTGGGCCGAAGAGGATGCTGTTGTAGTATGTGAATGAGTAAGGATAATTTGGGCCAGTGTTGGGGGCCAGAGATGGTCTGAGAGGCTGGCAGGGTCGCAGGCCTCTGGCTTGCAGCTTACACAGGCATGTGGTGGGTCCTTCTTGACATACGCTGGTGTTGGCAGGTGATCAGTGTGGCCTGGCTGCGTAGGGGCAGGCCTGACGGGTTTGTGGTCCAGCGGGCCGGGGTACGGCAGGCACACAGGATCGCAGGCAACTCCGATCACGAGGACTGCATCAACCTCATGGTAGGGTGGGAGGTGCTGCCCTGGCAGAGATGTTGGGCTTTCCGGAAGAGGACCAAGCCCAGGGCTACATGCTTTTTATTCGCACACCTACGATGGCCTGGCGTACGCCGGGCCATCCCACTCTGCTCACGCTTAGGGGTATAGAGTAACAGGCAACATTTCTGCAAAGACCCCCACTGGCTGGGGTGACATAGTTGCTTCCACTGTCCACTACACTCCATACACCAGAGGTGTATGTCACCGTGGATATGGGTGTGTTCTGCATGCTGCGGTCTGCCCAGCACACAGCTACCACTCTTGGCATTGTGTACTTTCCCAAGCATGGGTCTACTGCATCCTTCACACATGCCTGGTTTCCTCCTCTCCCCACTTTCTGCTATTGTGTGGCTGAGGTGCCATGCCATTGATGGCTCATGTTCACGGCTTGCCCAGGTTACCATTGTAAGTTGTTCTGTCATGTCTGGTGGGTGGGAATGTTGTTGTGCATGTTGGTTGTGATTTTGTGACATGTGCATTGCCAGAGTTGTGGATTGCATGGTTGTGGAGTTGAGGTGAGTAGGGTGGTAATTTGGAATTTACGAAAGGGGCTGTACATTTCCCTTAGTGCCATCCAGGGAATGCAGGTTGCTGATGGACTGTCGGAGGAGGAAGGAATCATGTACTCTGGCTGTGTATTTGGAGGCGTCATTGGTGGAGGACCCACGGTGTTCCGATGTTGCCTGCACATTAATGTGTGACATGTGCCAGGGTGATGGTTATGTCCAGGACAGTTGTGGGGGACTTGGATGTGGCTGGCTGTGAGACTCCTCAAACCCTGGCGGGTTTTGGATAGGGTGTGCCATGGGACAAGTGGCGCAGCACAGCCAGCATCTTGGTGTGGGGTGGGATGTTGACTGTCCGCTGTGTTGGTGACGTAGGCTTGTTAGGCGATGATGGTCAGGATGTGTAGGATGGTTGTCCCTTTCAGCCTGTAGTGGACATTGACATTGTCAGATGTTGGGTCTGTGAGGCAAGTGCGGGGTCCTGGGGTGGTAGTGGTGGGTGTTGTTGCCCTCTTGGGTGTCTGATGTGTGGCTCCATGGCATCTGTTGCCCTTCCAATGACGCCCTGGGCTGGGCTCTCTTTTGTGGTGCAGGCTGCCGTCTGACTTTACACCAGGTCAGAGCAGGTGTTAATTTCCTGCTGCTAACGTGCCTTATCGCATGTTTTGTATTCTTATCGCCGATCTGGCTAGTCGTTGTGAATGTTGAGGTGTCGCGTTGTTGCGGCATTTTGCACGGGAACGCCTACTCTGCATCTCATTAGCGATAGTTGCAGAGCTCCTCTGTGGCAATGTTTTTTGCGGCTGCTATCGCAGGTAAACTGGTGCTGTGGGCTGCTAACACCAGCTTGTGAATGGGGTGGTAAATTTACCATGACTTTGGCTGCGATAAAGTGCCTTTAATTCGGCGATAGCGACTTGTAAATATGCCCCAATGCGTCTTGGAGCATTGGCATGTCCAGCATGCTGGGCACGGATGGCACCCACCCCCAGAGACCTTGCATGAACAACAACCTCTGGCTGCAATTTTGGATTAAAGTATGCCATTTACGTTGTGTTCTCAATTGTATGCTTGATTTTCTTGACATTTTTTTCACATTCACTCGATCATTGAAATGAGACATTCTATTTTGTTAAGTCTCTTAATGGGGCACTTACAGTGGCAACATCATGTATATACTTTGAACAGTAACTAGCCATACCAAGGAAGGATCTCAGTATAGTTGCATCTTGCGGGGGAGGAGTGGATGACAATGTCAGTATTTTATTTGGATCCAGAGTCATTCCCCCATCAGAAAATATATGACCAAAGGACTTGAGTTTGATTTGATGAAACTCACACTTTGCCTCATTTAAAATGAGACCTGCATGGATGACTACAAGACACACTTGTGTTAAAGTTTTATCATGTTCCTTTCGTATGGCCCTAAAAACTAGCATGTCGTCATTGTAATTGAAAGCATTTGTGACTGGTTGTATTATGCGATGAATAATATCCTAAAAATGTTCTGCAGCTGATGACACTCCTAAACTTAGCCCTTTCTATGTAAATAAATCAACATGAGTTGAAATGGTAGTAATGTATCTGCAATTTTATTCAAGTTCAAACTGGTGATATCTTTTGTTCAAATCAAGGCGGGAAAAGACTGTGGCGCCATTCAGCTGCGTAATCATATCAGCAATGTGCAGACCTGGATGTTTTTCTTTTTCAATCCCCTTGTTCGCTTGGTGCATATTCGTGCAAATGTACACAGCTCTTCCAACAATCCTTTTTCAGCACTACCAGTTTGGGTGACACCCATGGCGTCAGTGGATTGCTCAGTAATGTCATGCTTTAATAGTATCTCAAGTTCTTTCTCAACAGCCTTTTCTAAATAAAATGCCATTCAATGATGTATTTGAGAAACAAGGTTGATGTCCTCATTTATGTGAATTTGCACTTTCATTGTCTTAGGTTTTCCGAGTCCATGAAACAAAAATGGAAACTGATTCACAATCTCATGATATGCATTGACAATGTAGTTTACAGAAATATGCCCTATGTCAGCAGTAGTACTGAAACTGAGTAAACATGCACTTGATGAAGTGCCTGGCAAGACATGGATTGGCACTTGTATTTTTATATTTTTATGCTTCACAGTTGCTATAAATAAACCCTGATTTTGCAGTGGCATTGAAGCAGCCAACATGTTTACTTTTGTTTTTGACAGAGTTAAACGGGGACCTGGAGACAGTTCATTGTACTTTTCCACAGGCATAATACTTATCAATGGTATACTGTCTATGATGAAAAGTATGGAGCACCCAATCACTTTCAGTCTGATCTTGGGACAGTTTCCAAATAAATTTTGCACTTTGATTTTTCGTCCTAGTTTTGACTGCCATTCTTGATTGCTAAAAAGCTGATCCTACGTGTGCACATCGACTGGCAGTCAACATTGACATACAAACCCATCTTCCTACTATCACTAGACAATGACGGTGACAAACATTTAGACGAGGAATTCAACGACAATCAAAGTCATTCATTTTCTACTTGCCTCAACTGATGTAGTCACTGGCCTTTGTGGGCATGTGTAGAGCGTCACGTCTGGCACTTTTTGGCATCCATTTTGCATTCTCGATGTGATGCACTTGATCTTTCACTCACTTTGCAAATCATTGCACAATGGTCCTCTCTCCAGCAGCCTTTGCATATCTGTCGAATGGTGGGACATTTACCTTCATGTGGAAAGGAAAATCAACATTGATAACACAACTGTTTTTTCTTTGAAGACATTACTTTATGGCCTTCTACCTTGCATTTTGACTTACTTTTCACACTCAGCTCTGATTAATTTTTGGCCTTTTTGGCCTCCATGTTCGGCTGCTTGTCAATCAGCTCTTTCTTCCACTTTGGCAGCCATGATTACTCGCTCCAAGCTAAGTTTCTCTTTCAGCATTTGTTGTCTGAAGGAATTGGAGAGGCAATCATCTATTATCCTTAGACACATGGCCTCTTTATCACTATTGAACTTGCAATGCTTTATGAGCGAATCAACTCTTTCTACAAACTCGTCCATCGTTTCACCAGCTCTCTGCCTTTCCTGACTGAAAATGTAACTTTCACAGTCGACATTCAGCATTGGATTGAACTTGGTGTTTAACATTTCTTTGATTTGACTGTATTTCACGTCATCATCTTGTGGTATATTCTTGATCACTTCTTTTACTCCTTCACCCACTGATTTCTTTAGATATATAATGCTCTTTTTGTCATTTGTTCCTTCCAGCACATCAATGTAATCATCAAAGGTTTCAACCCAGGCAGAGCATCTGTTGGTATTGAAAGGAGGCGGTGGTTTCAGGAAGCCGGCGGCGCCACATCTTGCACTGCTTTCAGCAGCCAGTGAAAGATTTCACTATTCTCACTGCCACTCATGGCCTTTCAGTCATTCCAACATAATTCACCAGTTAGGTAAGCACAACCCATGTGCTTCTGCTTGGGTTGAGGTGCCAAGTGTGGGGGTCATGATCATATTTTCTATATCTGGTAAACACCACTTCTAATGGTTTCTCGATGTTTACTCACTTCTGCTCACAAAATTATCCTGCACCTGACAGTCACCACTCATTGCACTTTCCATTCCTGGTTGCCACTGCCTTAAGCTTTTTTTAATGTGAGAAACTTATCCTTGCACTGAGCTACGATAGCCTTTTTGTGCCTCTCTGTACCTTTGTGTTGATGCCTTTAGCGTAATGGTACTGTATAAATAACCCCTCTGTTTGATGTGTGGCACATTACTTCTTGTCCAGCCAATTTCTAGCTGCCAATAAACAAACTTTTCGTTAGGTCTTCACTTTCTTAACAGGCCTTGCACTGACTGGAGTGGCGCTTTGACTCCATATTTGCCTACGGTTGATTTTCACTTCGACTAAGGCATACGTGGCACACACAAGCAGTTTGCTGGACCATGCCAAACTTTCTTGGAGATCACTCTTGATTCTTCAGTTCGTAGTGTTTACATAATCCCCTATCTCGTTGCCAGTTGCAGAGTCTTACCCCAGCTCGGATACATGCAAATTATCATGTCACACATGGAGCTTGGTATTACATGTCTTTATTCCTCATCGTGTAACTGTTAACTGAACATTCTACCCCATGAATTCTATCACCCACACACTTACATCACTGTTCTACAGAGTCTGTCAGGAACCAAAAGGGTCCTGTCATTTCAAGCTCAAAAGTCACTACGCATGGTACGGTACTTCACCTTCAATTCAGTGGGTGGTGTATGAAATGGCAAGCAGCAGCAAAGCCATTCAGAAACAACCTCAAGCATCATAGAAAGACGCCCTGTGTGAAGCTTCATGCCACTAATCTGTGGCTCACCACACTTCTTCCCTCTCATCACATGGTGGTGTGGGCCACGAAGGCAATATACACAAAACGGCTTTACCGCTAAGATCAAACATTTTCTGCTGTACAGAACACCTAACTGTACTGTATCGAAATGAAAATATAACACTTCACATTTGCTGTTTTCTTTACAAACAATTTTCTATAATTTATCAACAGCTTTTATATTAGGGAAATATAGAATATTTTGCAGCAGTTGTCCCCAATTGTGAGATTCTGCCAAGTTATTACCAAGGGAATGTTTCTCCTGGCTATGATAAATTGTTATATATAAAAAAGTATCCTCTGGGTCAGTACAAGATTCATTGATATAGTTAATTTCTCTCACTTTCACTCCTCTCTCTGTATACTCCTCTATACACTCCTTGCACAAAATCCAAAACTTACACTCAAAAACACTCAAGTATTGGCACAAAAATACCTAGTAACTTGTAGAAATCGTTTTAAAATTTATTGTCACAAAAGTTTATAAAAAACATAATATAAATTCAAAACATCATGATCACTTATTACTATATTCGGACCATAAAAACAATTTAAAATCACATGAGACTAAACAAAAAAATCCTACGAGAGTTCATACAGACAATAACCTTTGTCTTTGAATGCCACAATTACTTGCTATTGAAAAGTTTTTATATCCTAAACACCTTATCGGTTTCCACATATTTTATGACCATCTAAGGTGATAGAGAAGCAGTTAGATATGTGGCTTTACTGATTGCGTCGACACGTTTCAAAGGTAAAATTCTATACCACCTTCTTTTTCAAGTCTGTAAGTATTACTCCTGTCTTTATATAATCTAAAAACACAAATAAATACAATTATGATACAATTCAAATACATTTGTCCTAAACATAATTAATTACATTGTTCCTCTACATCATTAGTCCTAAAGTAACCAACATTGCAAATAATTGCGCACATTTTGGTATTAAAAAAACAGAGAAGCATTCTGTGCCAATACCTAGGTCACATCTCCCCACTCCCTTTCACACCATACATTAATCATGCTAATTGTTCTTTCCTCCTTGTCGTGATCACTCTCCCTCTACCTTTGGTATACATTGGAATGATGACAAATATCCATAGGCATGATAATACATACTGAAGCACTAATGGGGATTTGGGGGCTGATTGCACGGGCTTCAATACAAACTACCTTGTCTGCTTTCAATGATGTAAAACATCTCACTTACATTCCGTTATCTTCCCTCCGCTGTGTTTGTATTGCCCCATTTGTCATGATCCTAATTATGTGCTTCTTCTTTAAAAATTGCTTGGGGAGCAAATCAATAAAGCATGGATTTAGCCACTTAATCACTACTCTTTGTTCCCTCGAACTTCTTATATATTAATAAAAGCCTCAATGTTCCCTACTTACTTTGTTTGATAGCGACGTGTGCCCATAATTGTGGGAGCAACATTATCCTAAACTGGCAAACATCTTTGTCGGAACATTTAAAATGTACTGTGAAGATAAAAAATATATTATGTGGCTTTTTAATAATGTGATAAATTGTTGTCAATCTGCGCAATTCAGTGTCGTACATGCTTGTGCAACTCCCTTCTTTTGTGAGTTAGGTGTCTGTGCCATAGAATCCATCTTGAAGTGCACATTTGTTGTAGACTTGAATTTTTCTTCATATTGGTGTGCAATAACTTAATATGCAGCTAGCGCAATTCACTTTTAACTTAACTGTTATCTATTTAACACCAGTCCCCAACCACCTATTCATCAATAAAATTTGAGATTTTGCATGTGTGTGGACAGCCCATTTGGATAGGCAGCGTCAGACATGATGAAGATTGCACGCCTTGGGCTTTACTCAAGTTTTTAGTGGGCCTGCCGATATTGCAGAATGACCCGGTACCCTGGTATTACATATTAAAAATTAAACGCTGGAAGTTCAATTGAAATCAAGGTTGAACTAATCCTTATGCACTCTTCATCTCACCAATTTCAGATATCATTGACACTATTTTGCAATGTAATTATTCGCTCCATCCAGGCAACTGTGCAAAATAATTGAGGAGTTCTATAATTTTACTAAGTACTCCTAACATTTTTTGCTTTTTCGTTTTATATACTGCAAACTCGGCCTGAAGGTATCAGACCGCTTTACATGAGCACCAGTTGCGTTACAGTCGGACACATTACATTTTTGTTCAGCATGGGGAGATTAGGTGATTTTCCCAGAATCACAGGATGTTGTTTTACTTCTACTACAATGAGCACTTACTCACCACCCTTCATGTGAAGAACTTATGCATTCTTGATAACTTGTGACCCTTCTGTATAAGCAAATTTAAGCCTTATATCAAAGTCACCAAAAAGTGGTCTAATGGCATCTTAGCAGATCTAAAAAAAAAATGCCCAAACTTATATTACTAGAATGCCTTTTCATCTTAAGTGGTTGAGCATACCTGAAATATCCATAGAAAGGATAACATTGGGACATTAATCAAGCAAAAAGGCCAAGTCACCAAATAGATTATTGCTGCCCATCCTTAATGCTCATTGTCATTCAAGTCCTTCAGAACATATCATTCTATGATTTTATTGCCTGCCCTGATGATACCTGTAAATATTTTCTGGGTCAAAACATCATTAGCTCATATGACAATAAGAGTAGGAATGATCTATCTAGCCTAGCAGCCTGGAACAATTTGACAAAACTACTCAACCCATTTGCTTACTGTTGTTCTTATGATGTTATTGTTTGCAGAGATATACTTCAGTGACTCTTCATATGTGCAGAAACGCTTTCGTGTTGAAGACAATGTCCTGCTAACATGAGGTGCTATACATTCCTAGTGGTAAGTAAGGTAGGTTTACACCTGAAAGTTGCCAAACATGAATCTGTTACCACATTCATGATCTCATTCATTATAGGTTACTCATGATTTACAATACACTGCATACACAATATATTGGCCGTATAACTTCATATTTAGAGAAACGTTTTTCAAAATACAATGTCAGCGATACAATTGCTTGGAAAAAAATCTATTACATTTGATATTAAATTACATCCATAAGAATTTACCCTTCCAATTATAATAAGGCAATACATTTAATACAAATATCACCGTAATCAATGAGTAAATTCAGCATGTGGTTATGAAACACTTTCAGCTATGAGAAACAATGCAGACGGATTTCACCTTTTGGAAGTATTTGCAGTTAAATAAAATCTGTTAGAATATTCCAATCATTTTGTTCCAAAGTAAACAGTGTATAATGTTCAACCAAGTCCATACCCTACTCAAATTATTTTCAACAGAAGAAGTGCCTGATTTAGATTTCGGCAAATTGTTTACTCTGTCACAAAGGTGAGGGACATCTCACCTGAAGAAAACATAAATTCCATTATATCCTATGGGATTTAAATTTCGGCGGACTGGACATCTGTCATCATTGTAACGGAGTAATCCTCCTGCCGAAATCTAAATCAGGCCTGAAGTCCTAACCTGATTCCACATAAGCATTTGGGTATGCAGTGGGCATATCTTACATTTGCAAAGAATGGGCTAGTCAGTGAAATATTCACAAAGAATGGAAAAATCATTTTAGTGGAATTATACTAAAGGTACGTTCAGTCAGTCAGTGAGATTGTGCAGCATTCTTTTGGTCATCAATTTGAATGTACCATATGAGCTGCCAATGCTTAAAATGCATCCCTAACACCTAGAAGATCCAATGTAACAAATGTGGTAGTACTTGTCAGTGACAATGAGTTCCTCTCAAACCCATCTATATAAAATTATTGTCTTTCTCTATGCTGAATGTGAAATTATAGAACACCATGAAACTCAATGGACCAGTTTCCATTTTGTTAAGTTTTCACTAGGTATTTTTTCCATTGCAACAATCACCTGCAAAAAGCATGAGCTTCTAGCTGACCAATAGAAGTCTAGAAAACCAGGATGAAGCACAGTAGATGAGCATTACTGTAACATTGGTATGGTATAATTTGAACAGTGATTTAGGAAGCGTCCTTCATATTTATAGTCTAAACCACTTGGAATGTTAGTCATTGAAATCGAAGATCATCTTTTGACATCAGGAATGCATCCTTTTTTTTTATTATCAAATAGTATTTATATTGGTTGACTTAAGTAAGTTTACATTTTACAAATAGTCTCTCAAGCCCCTAAATTTACCACAACTGAACACCTAAATCCAGTCTTTCCTTGGATAATTTTGAGGGCATTCTTTGGTGACTATGTTGTTCCTTTTTTAGCCTGATAAAACGTTGACCTCATAGAGCACGTGATCACCTTCACCTTATAGGAACCAAAGAAATGTGAACGTTGATCTTACAAAAGATGGATTATCATTCAGACCAATTGCATAAATATTAACTAAATTGGGGACAAGTACACATTTGGACTTATTCTAGAGTGCAGCCCTTTATGTCTACTGATTTTAGAATCTTACTTACACATCAAAGTTTGTATCAGTTCAGGTAAATCAAAAAATGTATCAATACTGATGACAAGCCCACATTGTAGTTTAATTTAACAAGACCCCAGTTCAAGTGGGGAATGCTTTTGAGAAACTAGCAAATGCACAGTACAGGGGAACAGTGCCTGTGTTCCTGGATCAAATGACTATAAATTCAAGTGCCGGTAAACTGTCGTTTGATGACAGAACCCGACAAAAGCGTATTTGGGTATCAACCAAGATATTCATTCATCTAGAGTGATCTATGAGAATTTGTTATTAAGTGACAATACATTTAATAATATATGAAAACAATTAGATATATTGGGTTGCAGATCTTAAACTCTGGGACAATTTATGAATCTCTATAGTCTTTGGGCCAAGACACTTTGAGTACATCCATGTAAAAAGGTGTTAAGAGTGAGGTCCACTGTTCATGAGGATGTTTAGTAATATTTTTCATAAACCCATCTAGGCTGCAGTCAATGGAAATGTTGCTTTAGGTGAGAAGTATTAAAACACTTAATTCAGTGATTGTAGTGTTGGGATTTTTGTAGGTTACTATGATTGAACTCAGTTCTGAATTGAAGTTACTTAAAATGTAGGGATGTCCAATCAGAAACAGCTGTTTTATTAAATATATCTCACAGGCTTTCTGCCTTCTAAGTAAGTTGAAGCTAGTTGTCATAAGTTGGGTTATTAATTTGGAAGGGGAGTACCCATACCAATCTAGTAAGCACAATTTAGTTAAGTCGCAACACAGGTCTATACGAATCTCTGTTTACCTGGTTTTAGTGCAAGAAATTAGAAATCCCTCTGAGAAATATGCACAAAATTCAAGCAAAGCTCAAACAACATTAAAGTCTAGGATCTGACACAATAAAATTCCTATAGAAATGTAAAAACATGCAATAAACAAAGACACAAAAACTGTTAAATATGGAGTAGTAGAAGTGAAAATAAGAATTTTTATTTTAAGCCAAAAAGCACAAAAAAATGTCAAAATATCAATCAGAGTCAAAGTTCACAGTATACTGTGACCTAGATATATCTAACGATGATGGGGGACTCAAGAGTTACTGAGGAGGCCGTTTACATAGGGGTTACGATATGTGCTAAAATTCAAAATATTGTTGATATTAACCTAAAACCATTGATGTCCAGAACCAAGAAGGAGATGGTACGATTGGATAATTTACACCTAACCATAGGGGGTCATTGTAATTTGATTAAGATTATCTTTTTCCTCCGATTTTTATATTTTTTTAGGACTATTTGGCTTGAATTCTCCCACACTATCTTTAGGACCATAGACTCTATGCTTTCAAGCCTCATTTGGGGATGTAAGAAACCCCAACGGGCTCTTAAACGATTGGTACTATCGAAGGAAAAGGGAGGTTTATCCCTACCGAATTTTGAATTGTATTACTGGTCCACTGTTCTGAAATTATGCGCCAATTTGATTTCGAATGAAAGTATCATTCAAGAGATCCTGTCCCCTCAAGAACTTTTATTAGGTGAAGATTGTGACGGTTGCTTTTGGTGACATACAAACGATAATTATTTTAAGAAAGTCAAGTTTAAGACTTATAGGGGCTTATAAAGTATGGAGTAGCATTCGCAAGATGCTGGGGCTAGGGCGCTTCTCATTTTACACACCAATAAACAGGAATAATGATCTGCCTTTAATATTTCATGATAGCTGTATAAACAGATGGGTCTCGGCAGGGATAGTGCAACTGGGATGCTTCTATAAACTAGGCTGTCTTAAGATGTTTGAGGATCTGCATGAGGAATATAATATTAGCCATAGGGATTTTTTTAAGTTTTTGCAGGTTAGAGATTTTCTAACAAAGAAAACTGGTGGGCGGGAGAATTTCCGGAACAATCAATTGATGGATAATATATGTAAAAAAATGCCCCCATAATTGGGGAAATCTATGAAACTTTGACCTTATTGGTCACAGATGATATGGATAAATATTGCGCAATGTGGCAGGACCAACTGGGACTGTATCTGAATATCCCCCGCATAGCATTCGACTTAGCATTAAATTCATTAATGTCGATAAAACTATTGGCACAATTTTATAAAACCTTCTTCTTCCTATATTGTACCCCTAAGAAAATCGTGAAGTGGGGAACAGGGAAGGGAACAACATGTCCACGCTGTGCACTATATGGGGCCGACATTATACATATATTTGCTACATGTAACACACTTACTAAGCTGATCAATGACATTTCGGAATTTCTATCAGAAATTTGTCAAACAAAAATAGAAATCTCAACGGAGGAAATCATGCTGGGGGTCGCAAATCGGGAAGTGCAGACAAACATCCAGGGGTTAATATTTGTGGCCATGGCAATACTTCGACTTACTATTGCCTCAGCCTGGTTAGATCCGGATCCACCTGCATTTCAACAATGGAGGGCTAGGCTATTAGCCACTTGTAGCCTGGAAGTAGCAATTTATAAAAACAAAGGTGCTAAAAAAAGATTAATGGGCATGCGGATTTGGTCACCTATGTTACTGTGGATCCAGAGACATATATGAGTGTACTTTATATAATTGCATTGTTTACATGTATATATATATATATATTTTTTTTTTTTTTGTATCCTTACGGCAAAGTACATTATACTGTATCAATTTCTATTGTATGTATATAATAAGCTGTTTCTTATCTATTGCTTTGACATGTCCTTGGTCAGGGAAAGGGTGGGATGGGGAGGGTGGGAATGCATTTATTTTGTAAAAAATACCAATAAAAATATTTTTTTTTTAAAAAGGAAATGTTGCTTTAGGTGAGAAGTATTGAAACACTTAATTCAGTGATTGTAGTGTTGGGATTTTTGTAGGTTACTATGATTGAACTCAGTTCTGAATTGAAGTTACTTAAAATGTAGAGATGTCCAATCAGAAACAGCTGTTTTATTAAATATATCTCACAGGCTTTCTGCCTTCTAAGTAAGTTGAAGCTAGTTGTCAGAAGTTGGGTTATTAATTTGGAAGGGGAGTACCCATACCAATCTAGTAAGCACAATTTAGTTAAGTCGCAACACAGGTCTATATGAATCTCAGTTTAACCTCTGGTGGTTTTAGTGCAAGAAATTAGAAATCCCTCTGAGAAATATGCACAAAATTCAAGCAAAGCTCAAACAACATTAAAGTCTAGGATCTTTCACAATAAAATTCCCATATAAATGTAAAAACATGCAATAATCAAAGACACAAAAACTGTTAAATATGGAGTAGTAGAAGTGAAAATAAGAATTTAAATTTTAAGCCAAAAAACACAAAAAAATGTCAAAATATCAATCAGAGTCAAAGTTCACAGTATACTGTGACCTAGATATATCTAACGACGATGGAGTTGAGATTGCATAAGTTTAGTAGGTCACACTAGTTAAAGTTTTACATTCTGTAACTTGTTACTGTTCTATTTCTCAAACTCCTGCAGCAAGCCAGGCAGAAACTGAGGCCAGTGTGGGTCCCACAAAGTCATATATGTTGTTGTTGAGCTCCCTCTAAAGCCTTCAGTTTCACCACCAAACAATCTAAGCTGGAAAAATCTGGATTTCTAAGCCCTTGAAGTTGTTTCACCACAGAGATGGATTATTTCATTCTCCCAGGTCCCAAATCATACATTTTGAATAAGTCACATTTTTTGGTTCTAGTTTCCCTTCAGCATATCAAGGCAGGAGAATGTCACTGATATGGATTCTATGGCATCCTACTGTAGGTGTGAATGCCAAGTGAATGGATATAACAGGAGCAATTGGCAAACTTTAACACGTTAGGCTATGCTTACTCTGAGTGCTTTTATGCAGCCTTCTACCAAAATAGTGAGTTCCGTAATATTGATATTACCTATGTGTTCTTAACTTGATCTTGGAATAAGATCTCACTTCAGCCATGGCTCTCCCAGGGTTCACCACAGTCTACACACACCTACTCAACTGGATACTTACAGAAGACAGAACCAGCAACGTTTTTTGTCCAATAGCAGTAATGGTAACGCCAATCAGAAGACCCTTTTAAAACAGCTCCATTTCCTGAGTACCAATCAAGATAGGAAATACTTCAGCCTTCTTCCCCCATCAGTCCGGCAGAATAGTTTTACTTCCTTTAGGTGTTCTTCCAGACCAAGGAAATTTCTAAGTAGGAGGCAGTGGGGTATCATTCTTATACTGTCAACTAGTCAATCATTGTAGAATCCCCTATACACAATCCAGGAAACAATTCCTCAGCTATCCAACATCCCTTGTCAGCCCTAACTCTTTCATCTAACTTAAAACATTCACCGAGTCCTTCTTTTAAAATGGCCATAGTCAGCATCCACTTTCAAGAGCTTGCAGTCCTCTCTGAGGGTGGGCATAAGTAGCGTAATCCTGTGCAGCAGAACCCCACCTAATTCCACAAGAGTTCAGTGAGAATATGCAGAATTATGCACAATGCATCTCATGCACATTGTGTCAGAAAAGTGATCCTGGTGGCACGCTCAGGACGAAAACAGCACAAAAGGCATGTTGCATTGCACAAGTGTGTGGTCATTTTGTTTCTGAATTACTGCTCCTCACTAGCCATAACCTTTTGTTCCTTCTTCCTAGGCCCCATCCAACACAATCTCCCCCATTCTGCATTTTTCCTTTTCTTATTAGCTTACTATACCCTTGTGTATTTATTTGTAATATTTTTCTCCTGGTTAGTATTTTGTTTGTACCCGTTCGACCCAACCTCTAGTCATGGCAGAGGCAGGCAGCGCTGTTGGCTCCCATCCCCCCATTGGCAGACGGTGGCACGATGGCAACCCTATACAGACAGACATTGTCCCACCCATTTATATACCCCAAAGACTCTGTTACACCCATTCACAAATCCACTTATACACTTAAAATGATACCCATTTAGAGTCTATAATACCCACTGTGAGATCCATTCAGAACCCTTCAGTAGAAATATTAATTGTGCTCTTTTGCATTAAATGTGTGCTTTTGGTTCAATACATTAAAAAAACGGATTTACAGTTCAAAATAGCAAAGTGTTTGGTACTTAAAGTTGTTCAGAAACACTCTGTTGCCTTCACATGTGAAGTGAACACCATCTCTCCTGTACATTTCATGCATGTTGAAGGTCATGTTATTATTGTAGACAGAGCTCATGTTATGGTCTCTGAGGAATGCTGAAACAGTTTTGTTAACTTGCTTTCTGGCTTTCTCTATCTGTGGACTAAATTCAGAAAACAAGTTCCATTTCTGCCTCTGTCACATGCAAGAAAGTACCAAGGCAGTGTGAGGGAAACTTGCATTAATTGATCAAAGGTATTCTTCATTAGGATTGTCAGTCTTACCCCAGTCAATGTGCCCAGGTCATTGCCACCAGAGTGCAGAATCATGGGGTCTGGTTGTTGGTTCTCCGTAATGCTTTCAACCAATGGATCAGTTGAGGCCCCTTTACCCCTCTCTGGCCAAATCATTTAAAATCCATACTAGACATACCTAGGCCCCTGTCAATTCTTCTGTTTCTAGCAAACTCTCTCACCCAGGACACAAAGCTATGACCCACAACCCAAACTCTAACCATTTTGAAGGATGGAGCACAAAGGAGACATCAGCAGCTGAACGAGGCAGTTTTGAGAATGAAGTCAGCTAAAAATGACTTTGGCTAGTTAAGTTTAACACATTACATTTCACTGGCTGGTGTAAGTAAGGCAGTAATTAAAACTAGGTTGCGCAATACATTTAAAGTACATGTGTGATTCGTTATGAGGAGTATGTTTGTAATTATGTAGACTCAACCACACCTACAACATTTGGCTTGGGAATTAGCATGCTGCTTTAGAGACAGTTGTGAACTTTTTAACTTTTGCTAGCAGAGAATGTTGCATTTTTGGTCAATATGGAAACAGAGCTAAATGAGTATGGGTAAGGGACAGAAAACAACCTAGAATGTTGATGTGATGAGACATTGTTCATGAAAGAAATAGTGAATAAGAATTGTTCGGGTCTAAATTAAGGGATTGTTCGGAAGGGGTATGTAAGTGGTAGTGTTCAGGAATAGATTTTAAAAAGATTTAAGTTTTCCGTGCGGATCCATGAATCCTCCGCGCTGAGACCCTCAGATCTGCTTGTGAATCCTCGAATCTCATCCAAAACCGCTCCCGAATTGGGCTCTCTTTAAAGGAGTCAAACAAAGTGTTAAGAAATGTGATCATTCAGAAGAGCGGTATGATTAGTAAGGGAATGAAATAAAAGCAGTGTTTCTTTTTGTTTGCAGCCTCTGTAACCTTGAATGCAAAGTTGAATAGGGTACCATTAATGATTGCCTTGCATGAAAGTGGTTTAACATTCTTCTGTTCGGTTTTTGTATGCTTTCTTGAGAGAAGTTGGAGAACCTGATACTGAGGAAGAAAAATACTCACCAAAAATCACATTTAACAGGAGTGTGTA